>NW_027649877.1:117500-469964 GCF_965287045.1 Carcharhinus amblyrhynchos
TGAGTTTCTGCGTCTCAGCGTCTCAAGTTCTGCGTCTCTGCGACTCAGCGTCTCAGGGTCTCAGCGTTCTTGCGTCTCAGCATCTCTGCGTCTTAGCGTTTCACTGTCCCTGAGTCTCTGAGTTTCTGCGTCTCTGATCCTCTGCGTCTCTGCGTTTCTGCGTCTCAGCGTCTCTGCGTCTAAGCGTCTCTGGTTCTCAGTGTCTCTGCATCTCAGTGTCTCTGCTTCTCATGGTCTCTGCATCTCTGCGTCTCTGGGTCTCTATGTCTCTGCGTCTCAGCGTCTCTGGGTCTCAGTCTCTCTGCGTCTCAGAGTCTCTGAGTTTCTGCGTCTCTGCGCCTCTGCGTCTCAGCGTCTCTGCGTCTCAGGGTCTCTGAGTCTCAGGGTCTCTGAGTCTCTGCGTCTCAGGGTCTCTACGCCTCTGCGTCTCAGAGTCTCTGAGTTTCTGCGTCTCTGGGTCTCTGCGTCTCTGGGCCTCAGTGTCTCGGCGTCTCTGCGTCTCTGGGTGTCAGGATCTCTGCGTCTCAGGTTCTCTGAGTCTCTGCGTCTATGTGTCCCAGCGTCTCAGGGTCTCCTTCTTTGCGTCTCAGCGTCTCTGGGTCCCAGGGTCTCTGCGTCTCAGCATCTCCGAGTTTCAGTGTCTCAGCGTCTCTGCGTCTCTGCGTCTCTGCATCTGGGTCTCAGGGTCTCTGCATCTCAGGTTCTCTGCGTCTCTGTGTCTATGCCTCCCTGCATCTCAGGGTCTCCGCTTCTCTGCGTCTCAGAGTCCCTGAGTCTCAGTGTCATTGCATCTCAGCGTCTCTGGGTCCCAGGATCTCTGCCTCTCAGTGTCTCTGGGTCTCAGGGTCTCTGCGTCTCTGTGTTCTGCTTCTCTGCGTCTCAGAGCCCCTTAGTCTCAGTGTCTCTACGTCTCTGGGTCCCAGGGTCTCTGCGTCTCAGCGTCTCTGGGTCTCAGGGTTTCTGCGTCTCAGTGTCTCTGCGTCTCTGGGTCTCAGGGTTTCTGCGTCTCAGTGTCTCTGCGTCTCTGAATTTCTGCGTCTCAGTGTCTCTGCGTCTCTGCATTTCTGCGTCTCAGGGTCTCTGCGTCTCTGAATGTCAGCGTCTCAGCGTCTCTGTGTCTCTGCGTCTGAGCGTCTGAGCGTCTCTGAGTCTCTGCGTCTCTGCGTCTCAGGGTCTCAGGGTCTCTACGCCTCTGCGTCTCAGAGTCTCTGAGTTTCTGCGTCTCTGCGTCTCTGCGTCTCAGCCACTCAGCGTCTCTGCATCTCTGCATCTCTGCATCTCAGAGTCTCTGAGTCTCTGCATCTATGCATCTCTCGGTCTCAGTGTCTCTGCGTCTCAGTGTCTTTGCGTCTCTGGGACTCAGGGTCTCTGTGTCTCCGGGTCTCTGCGTCTCTGCCTCTCAGAGACTCTGCGTCTCAGAGTCTCTGCGTCTCTGTGTCTCAGTGTCTCTGCGTCTCAGCCACTCAGCGTCTCTGCGTCTCAGCGTCTCTACGTCTTTGTGTCACTGCGTCTCAGTGTCTCCGTGTCTCTGCGTCTCAGGCTCTCTGCGTCTTTGCGTATCAGGGTCTCTGCGTCTCTGCTTATCAGAGACTCTGAGTCTCTGCATCTATGCATCTCCCGGTCTTAGTGTCTCTGCGTCTCAGTGTCTCTGCGCCTTTGCGTCTCTGCGTCTCAGGGTCTCAGCGTCTCTAGGTCTCAGTGTCTCTGCGTCTCTGGGTCTCAGTGTCTCTGCGTCTCAGGGTCTCTGCGTCTCTGCGTCTCTAGGTCTCAGTGTCTCTGCGTCTCTGGGTCTCAGTGTCTCTGCGTCTCAGGGTCTCTGCGTCTCTGCATCTCAGGGTCTCTACGCCGCTGCGTCTCAGAGTTTCTGAGTTTCTGCGTCTCTGTGTATCTGGGTTTCAGTGTCTCTGTGTCTCTGCGTCTCTGCGTCTCTGGGTCTCAGTGTCTTGGTGTCTCTGCGTCTCTGGGTCTCAGGATCTCTGCGTCTCAGGGTCTCTGCGTCTCTGCGTCTCTAGGTCTCAGTGTCTCTGCGTCTCAGGGTCTCTGCGTCTCTGCGTCTCTCGGTCTCAGTGTCTCTAGGTCTCAGTGTCTCTGCGTCTCAAGGTCTCTACGCCTCTGCGTCTCAGAGTCTCTGAGTTTCTGCGTCTCTGGGTATCAGTGTCTCAGTGTCTCTGCGTCTCTGCGTCTCAGGGTCTGTGCGTCTCAGGGTCTCTGCATCTCAGGTTCTCTGTGTCTCTGCGTCTATGCGTCCCTGCGTCTCAGGGACTCTGCTTCTCTGTGTCTCAGAGTCCCTGGGTCTCAGTGTCTCTGCGTCTCAGGGTCCCAGGGTCTTTGCGTCTCAGTGTCTCTGAGTCTCAGTGTCTCAGTTTCTCTGCGTCTCTGGGTCTCAGTGTCTCAGTGTCTCTGCGTCTCAGCATCTCAGGGTCTCTGCGTCTTATGTTCTCTGTGTCTCTAGGTCTAGGTTTCTCTGGGTGAACAGTGTCTCTGCGTCTCCGCTTCTCTGCGTCTCAACGTCTCTGAGTCTCAGTGTCTGAGTCTCTGGGTCCCAGGACCTCTGCCTCTCAGTGTCTCTGGGTCTCAGGGTCTCAGGATCTCTGCGTCTCTGTGTTCTGCTTCTCTGCGTCTCAGAGCCCCTTAGTATCAGTGTGTCTGCGTCTCTGGGTCCCAGGGTCTCTGCGTCTCAGCGTCTCAGTCTCTCTGGTCTCTGCGTCTTTGGGTCTCAGGGTCTCTGCGTCTCAGTGTCTCTGTGTCTCTGAATTTCTGCGTCTCCGCGTCTCAGCGTCTCTGCGTCTCAGTGTCTCTGCGTCTCTGAGTCTCTGCGTCTCTGCGTCTCTGGGTCTCAGCGTCTCAGGGTCTCTACTTCTCTGTCTCTCAGAGTCCCTGGGTCTCAGTGTCCCTGTGTCTCAGCGTCTCTGGGGCCCGGGTCTCTGTGTCTCAGCGTCTCTGAGTATCAGTGTCTCTGAGCCTCTGCGTCTCTGGGTCTCAGGGTCTCGGTCTCTGCATCTCAGGTTCTCTGCATCTCTGCGTCTTTGCGTCCCTGTGTCTCAGGGTCTCTCCTTTTCTGTGTCTCAGAGTCCCTTGGTCGCAGTGTCTCTGTGTCTCTGGGTCCCAAGGTCTCCGCGTCTCTGGGTCTCAGTGTCTCTTCGTCTCTGGGTCTCTGCGTCTCTGCATCTCAGGGTCTCTACGCCTCTGCGTCTCAGAGTCTCTGAGTTTCTGCGTCTCTGCGTCTGAGCCACTCAGCGTCTCTGTGTCTCAGCGTCTCAGCGTCTCTGCGTCTCATCGTCTCTGCATCTCAGAGTCTCTGCATCTCTGCATCTCAGAGTCTCTGCGTCTCTGCGTCACTGGTTCTCAGTGTCTCTGCGTCTCAGTGTCTCTGTGTCTCTGTTTCTCTGGGTCTCAGTGTCTCTGCGTCTCAGGGTCTCTACGTCTCTGCGTCTCAGGGTCTCTGCGCCTCAGAGTCTCTACGTCTCTGCGTCTCAGGGTCTCTGCGTCTCAGAGTCTCTGAGTCTCTGCATCTATGCATCTCCCGGTCTCAGTGTCTCTGCGTCTCAGTGTCTCTGCGTCTTTGCGTCTCTGGGACTCAGGGTCTCTGTGTCTCCGGGTCTCTGCGTCTCAGGGTCTCTGCCTCTCAGAGACTCTGCGTCTCTGCGTCTCAGGATCTCTGCATCTCTGTGTCTCTAGGTCTCAGTGTCTCTGCGTCTCAGCGTCTCTGCGTCTCAGAGTCTCTGCGTCTCAGGGTCTCTGCGTCTTTGCGTCTCAGTGTCTCGGCGTCTCAGCGTCTCAGCTCTCTGCATCTCTGCGTCTCCGCTTCTCAGCGTCTCAGCGTCTCTGCATCTCTGCGTGTCTGCGTCTCAGCGTTACTGCGTCTCAGCGTCTCTGCGTCTCAGCATCTCTGCGTCTCTGCGTCTCAGCGTCTCTGGGTCGCAGCGTCTCAGCGTCTCTGCGTCTCTGGGTCTCAGCGTCTCTGCGTCTCAGCATCTTTGCGTCTCTGCGTCTCAGCGTCTCTGCGTCTCTGGGTCTCAGCGTCTCAGCGTCTCTGCGTCTCTGGGTCTCAGTGCCTCTGTGTCTCAGGGTCTCTGCATCTCTGCGTATCTGGTCTCAGTGTCACTGCGTCTCTGCGTCTCAGGGTCTCTGCGTATCTGCTTCTCAGAGTCTCTGAGTCTCAGTGTTTCAGTGTCTCTGAGTCTCAGTGTCTCAGTGTCTCTGCGTCTCTGCATCTCCGCATCTCAGTGTCTCTGCATCTCGGCGTCTCAGCGTCTCAGCATCTCAGCATCTCTGCGTCTCTACGACTCAGTGTCTCTGCGTCTCTGCATCTCAGAGTCTCTGCGTCTATGCATCTCAGTGTCTCTGCGTCTCAGTGTCTCTGCGTCTCAGTGTCTCTGCGTCTCAGAGTTCTGCGTCTCTGCGTCTCAGCGTTTCTGCGTCTCTGCGTCTCTGCGTCTCAGCATCTCTGCGTCTCAGAGTTCTGCGTCTCTGCGTCTCTGCGTCTCAGCGTCTCTGCGCCTCAGAGTCTCTGCGTCTCAGTGTCTCTGCGTCTCAGCGTCTCTGCGCCTCAGAGTCTCTGCGTCTCAGTGTCTCTGCGTCTCAGCGTCTCCGCGCCTCAGCATCTCTGTGACTCTGTGTCTCAGTGTCTCTGCGTCTCAGTGTCTCAGTGTCTCAGCGTCTGAGTGTCTCAGTGTCTCTGCGTTTTTGCGTCTCTGCGTCTCAGCGTCTCTGCGTCTCAGAGTCACTGCGTCTCAGCGTCTCAACGTCTCAGCGTCTCAGCGTCTCTAATTCTCTGGGTCTCAGGGTCTCTGCGTCTTTGCGTGTCAGTGTCTCGGCGTCTCAGCGTCTCAGCTCTCTGCATCTCTGCGTCTCCGCTTCTCAGTGTCTCTGCGTCTCTGCATCTCTGCGTGTCTGCGTCTCAGCGTTTCTGCGTCTCAGCGTCTCTGCGTCTCAGGGTCTCTGCGTCTCTGCGTCTCAGCGTCTCTGCGTCTCTGGGTCTCAGCATCTCAGCGTCTCTGCGTCTCTGGGTCTCAGTGCCTCTGCGTCTCAGGGTCTCTGCATCTCTGCGTATCTGGTCTCAGTGTCACTGCGTCTCTGCGTCTCAGGGTCTCTGCGTATCTGCTTCTCAGAGTCTCTGAGTCTCAGTGTTTCAGTGTCTCTGAGTCTCAGTGTCTCAGTGTCTCTGCGTCTCTGCGTCTCAGCGTCTCTGCGTCTCTGGGTCTCAGCGTCTCAGCGTCTCTGCGTCTCTGGGTCTCAGTGCCTCTGCGTCTCAGGGTCTCTGCATCTCTGCGTATCTGGTCTCAGTGTCACTGCGTCTCTGCGTCTCAGGGTCTCTGCGTATCTGCTTCTCAGAGTCTCTGAGTCTCAGTGTTTCAGTGTCTCTGAGTCTCAGTGTGTCAGTGTCTCTGCGTCTCTGTGTCTCTGTGTCTCTGCGTCTCTGCGTCTCTGCGTGTCAGCGTCTCTAGGTCTCAGTGTCTCTGCGTCTCAGCGTCTCAGGGTCTCTGCGTCTTATGTTCTCTGTGTCTCTACGCCTATGCGTCCCTGCGTCTCAGTGTCTCCGCTTCTCTGCGTCTCAGCGTCTCTGAGTCTCAGTGTTTCAGTGTCTCTGAGTCTCAGTGTCTCAGTGTGTCTGCGTCTCTGCATCTCCGTATCTCAGTGTCTCTGCGTCTCAGTGTCTCTGCATCTCGGCGTCTCAGCGTCTCAGCATCTCAGCATCTCTGCGTCTCTACGACTCAGTGTCTCTGCGTCTCTGCATCTCAGAGTCTCTGCGTCTCTGCATCCAGTGTCTCTGCGTCTCAGTGTCTCTGCGTCTCAGCGTCTCTGTGTCTCAGAGTTCTGCGTCTCTGCGTCTCAGCGTTTCTGCGTCTCAGCGTCTCTGCGTCTCAGCATCTCTGCGTCTCAGCGTCTCTGGGTCTCTGCGTCTCAGCGTCTCTGCGTCCCTGGGTCTCAGCGTCTCAGCGTCTCTGCGTCTCTGGGTCTCAGTGCCTCTGCGTCTCAGGGTCTCTGCATCTCTGCGTATCTGGTCTCAGTGTCACTGCGTCTCTGCGTCTCAGGGTCTCTGCGTATCTGCTTCTCAGAGTCTCTGAGTCTCAGTGTTTCAGTGTCTCTGAGCCTCAGTGTCTCAGTGTCACTGCGTCTCTGCATCTCCGCATCTCAGTGTCTCTGCGTCTCTGCGTCTCAGTGTCTCTGCATCTCGGCGTCTCAGCGTCTCAGCATCTCAGCATCTCTGCGTCTCTACGACTCAGTGTCTCTGCGTCTCTGCATCTCAGAGCCTCTGCGTCTATGCATCTCAATGTCTCTGCGTCTCAGTGTCTCTGCGTCTCAGCGTCTCTGCGTCTCAGGGTTCTGCGTGTCTGCGTCTCAGAGTCTCTGCGTCTCTGCGTCTCAGCGTCTCTGCGCCTCAGAGTCTCTGCGTCTCAGTGTCTCTGCGTCTCTGCGTCTCAGGGTCTCTGCGTCTCTAGGTCTCAGTGTCTCTGCGTCTCAGGGTCTCTGCGTCTCTGGGTCTTAGTGTCACTGCGTCTCTGGGTCTCAGTGTCTCGGCGTCTCTGCGTCTCTGCGTCTAAGGGTCTCTGTGTCTCTGCGTCTCTAGGTCTCAGTATCTTTGCGTCTCTGCGTCTCTGGGTCTCAGCGTCTCAGCGTCTCTGCGTCTCTGGGTCTCAGTGCCTCTGCGTCTCAGGGTCTCTGCATCTCTGCGTATCTGGTCTCAGTGTCACTGCGTCTCTGCGTCTCAGGGTCTCTACGCCTCTGCGTCTCAGAGTCTCTGCGTCTCAGAGTCTCTGCGTCTCAGCCACTCAGCGTCTCTGCGTCTCAGCGTCTCTGCATCTCTGCGTATCAGGGTCGCTGTGTCTCTGCATCTCAGAGTCTCTGAGTCTCTGCGTCTATGCATCTCCCGGTCTTAGTGTCCCTGCGTCTCAGGGTCTCCGCTTCTCCGCATCTCAGCGTCTCTGCATCTCAGTGTCTCAGCATGTCTGCGTCTCAGCATCTCTGCGTCTCAGCGTCTCAGCATCTCTGCGTCTCAGCGTCTCAGCGGCTCTGAGTCTCTGCGTCTCAGCGTCTCTGCGTCTCAGTGTCTCTGCGTCTCTGAGTCTCTGAGTTTCTGCTTCTCTGCGTCTCTGGGTCTCAACGTCTCTGCGTCTCAGCGTCTCCGTGTCTCAGCGTCTCTGTGTCTCAGCGTCTCAGCGTCTCTGCGTATCATCGTCTCAGCATCTCAGAGTCTCTGCGTCTCTGCATCTCAGAGTCTCTGCGTCACTGCGTCACTGGTTCTCAGTGTCTCTGCGTCTCAGTGTCACTGTGTCTCTGTTTCTCTGGGTCTCAGTGTCTCTGCGTCTCAGGGTCTCTGCGTCTCTGCGTCTCTGAGTCTCTGCATCTATGCATCTCCCGGTCTCAGTGTCTCTGTGTCTCCGGGTCTCTGCGTCTCGGCGTCTCTGCCTCTCAGAGACTCTGCGTCTCTGCGTCTCAGGATCTCTGCGTCTCTGTGCCTCTAGGTTTCAGTGTCTCTGCGTCTCAGGGTCTCTGCCTTTCAACGTCTTTGCGTCTCAGGGCCTCTACGCCACAGCGTCTCAGAAGTTTTTGCATCTCTGGGTCTCAGTGTCTCTGCGTCTCTGGGTCTCAGTGTCTCGGCGTCTCTGCGTCTCTGGGTCTCAGGCTTTCAGCGTCTCAGGGTCCCTGCGTCTCTAGGTCTCAGTGTCTCTGCGTCTCAGGGTCTCTGCGTCTCTGCATCTCTGGCTCTCAGTGTCTCTGCGTCTCAGGGTCTCTGCGTCTCTGCGTCTCAGTGTCTCTACGCCTCTGCATCTCAGAGTCTCTGAGTTTCTGTGTCTCTGCGTCTCTGCGTCTCAGGGTCTCTGCGTCTCAGCGTCTCTGCATCTCAGCATCTCTGCGTCTCAGTGTCTCTGCGTCTCTGCGTCTCAGTGTCTCAGCGTCTGAGCGTCTGAGCGTCTCTGCGTCTATGCGTCTCAGTGTCTCTGCGTCTCAGAGTCTCTGAGTCTCTGCATCTATGCATCCCCCGGTCTCAGTGTCTCTGCATCTCAGAGTCTCTGCGTCTCTGCATCTCTGCCTCTCAGAGACTCTGGGTCTCTGCGTCTCAGGATCCCTGCGTCTCTGTGTCTCTAGGTTTCAGTGTCTCTGCGTCTCAGGGTCCCTGCGTCTCTAGGTCTCAGTGTCTCTGCGTCTCAGGGTCTCTGCGTCTCTGCATCTCTGGCTCTCAGTGTCTCTGCGTCTCAGGGTCTCTGCGTCTCTGCGTCTCAGGGTCTCTGCGTCTCTGCGTCTCAGGGTCTCTACGCCTCTGCATCTCAGAGTCTCTGAGTTTCTGTGTCTCTGCATCTCTGGGTCTCAGTGTCTCTGCGTCTCTGCGTCTCAGGGTCTCTGCGTCTCAGCGTCTCTGCGTCTCAGCATCTCTGCGTCTCTGCGTCTCAGTGTCTCTGCGTCTCTGCGTCTCAGTGTCTCAGCGTCTGAGCGTCTGAGCATCTCTGCGTCTATGCATCTCAGTGTCTCTGCGTCTCAGACTCTCTGAGTCTCTGCATCTATGCATCTCCCGGTCTCAGTGTCTCTGTGTCTCCGGGTCTCTGCGTCTCTGCCTCTCAGAGACTCTGCGTCTCTGCGTCTCAGGATCCCTGCGTCTCTGTGTCTCTAGGTTTCAGTGTCTCTGCGTCTCAGGGTGTCTGCATCTCAGGGTCTCTGCCTCTCAACGTCTTTGCGTCTCAGAATCTCAAAGTTTTTGCATCTCTGGGTCTCAGTGTCTCTGCGTCTCTGGGTCTCAGTGTCTCGGCGTCTCTGGGTCTCAGTGTCTCTACGTCTCAGGGTCTCTGCGTCTCTGCATCTCTGGCTCTCAGTGTCTCTGCGTCTCAGGGTCTCTGCGTCTCTGCGTCTCATGGTCTCTGCGCCTCTGCATCTCAGAGTCTCTGAGTTTCTGCGTCTCTGCATCTCTGGGTCTCAGTGTCTCTGCGTCTCTGCATCTCAGGGTCTCTGTGTCTCAGGGTCTCCGCACCTCAGGTTCTCTGTGTCTCTGCATCAATGCGTCCCTGCGTCTCAGGGTCTCTGCGTGTCTGTGTCTCAGAGTCCCTGGGTCTCAGGCTCTCTGCGTCTCTAGTTCTCAGTGTCTCTGCGTCTCTGGGTCTCAGTGTCTCTTCGTCTCAGGGTCTCTGCGTCTCTACATCTCAGGGTCTCTACGCCTCTGCGTCTCAGAGTCTCTGAGTTTCTGCATCTCTGCGTCTGAGCCACTCAGCGTCTCCGTGTCTCAGCGCCTCTGTGTCTCAGCGTCTCTGCGTCCCTGCGTCTCATCGTCTCTGCATCTCAGAGTCTCTGCGTCTCTGCGTCACTGGTTCTCAGAGTCTCTGCGTCTCAGTGTCTCTGTGTCTCTGTTTCTCTGGGTCTCAGTGTCTCTGCGTCTCAGGGTCTCTACGTCTCTGCGTCTCAGGGTCTCTGCGTCTCAGAGTCTCTGAGTCTCTGCATCTATGCATCTCCCGGTCTCAGTGTCTCTGCGTCTCAGTGTCTCTGCGTCTTTGCGTCTCTGGGACTCAGGGTCTCTGTGTCTCCGGGTCTCTGCGTCTCTGCGTCTCTGCCTCTCAGAGACTCTGCGTCTCTGCGTCTCAGGATCTCTGCGTCTCTGTGTCTCTAGGTCTCAGTGTCTCTGCGTCTCAGGGTCTCTGCGCCTCAGAGTCTCTGCGTCTCAGTGTCTCTGCGTCTCAGTGTCTCTGCGTCTCAGCGTCTCCGCGCCTCAGCATCTCTGTGTCTCTGTGTCTCAGTGTCTCTGCGTCTCAGTGTCTCAGTGTCTCTGCGTCTGAGTGTCTCAGTGTCTCTGCGTTTTTGCGTCTCAGCGTCTCAGCGTCTCTAATTCTCTGGGTCTCAGGGTCTCTGCGTCTTTGCGTCTCAGTGTCTCGGCGTCTCAGCGTCTCAGCTCTCTGCATCTCTGCGTCTCCGCTTCTCAGCGTCTCAGCGTCTCTGCATCTCTGCGTGTCTGCGTCTCAGCGTTTCTGCGTCTCAGCGTCTCTGCGTCTCAGCATCTCTGCGTCTCTGCGTCTCAGCGTTTCTGCGTCTCAGCGTCTCTGCGTCTCAGCGTCTCTGCGTCTCTGGGTCTCAGTGTCGTTGTGTCTCAGGGTCTCTGCATCTCTGCATCTCGGGGTCTCTGAGTTTCTGCGTCTCTGCGTCTCTGAGTCTCTGCGTCTCTGCGTCTCTGGGTCTCAGCGTCTCAGGGTCTCTACTTCTCTGTCTCTCAGAGTCCCTGGGTCTCAGTGTCCCTGTGTCTCAGCGTCTCTGGGGCCCGGGTCTCTGTGTCTCAGCGTCTCTGAGTATCAGTGTCTCTGCGCCTCTGCGTCTCTGGGTCTCAGGGTCTCGGTCTCTGCATCTCAGGTTCTCTGCATCTCTGCGTCTTTGCGTCCCTGTGTCTCAGGGTCTCTCCTTCTCTGTGTCTCAGAGTCCCTTGGTCGCAGTGTCTCTGTGTCTCTGGGTCCCAGGGTCTCCGCGTCTCTGGGTCTCAGTGTCTCTTCGTCTCTGGGTCTCTGCGTCTCTGCATCTCAGGGTCTCTACGCCTCTGCGTCTCAGAGTCTCTGAGTTTCTGCGTCTCTGCGTCTGAGCCACTCAGCGTCTCTGTGTCTCAGCGTCTCAGCGTCTCTGCGTCTCATCGTCTCAGCATCTCAGAGTCTCTGCATCTCTGCATCTCAGAGTCTCTGCGTCTCTGCGTCACTGGTTCTCAGTGTCTCTGCGTCTCAGTGTCTCTGTGTCTCTGTTTCTCTGGGTCTCAGTGTCTCTGCGTCTCAGGGTCTCTACGTCTCTGCGTCTCAGGGTCTCTGCGCCTCAGAGTCTCTACGTCTCTGCGTCTATGCATCTCCCGGTCTCAGTGTCTCTGCGTCTCTGCGTCTCAGCGTCTCTGCGTCTCTGGGTCTCAGCGTCTCAGCGTCTCTGCGTCTCTGGGTCTCAGTGCCTCTGTGTCTCAGGGTCTCTGCATCTCTGCGTATCTGGTCTCAGTGTCACTGCGTCTCTGCGTCTCAGGGTCTCTGCGTATCTGCTTCTCAGAGTCTCTGAGTCTCAGTGTCTCAGTGTCTCTGCGTCTCTGCATCTCCGCATCTCAGTGTCTCTGCATCTCGGCGTCTCAGCGTCTCAGCATCTCAGCATCTCTGCGTCTCTACGACTCAGTGTCTCTGCGCCTCTGCATCTCAGAGTCTCTGCGTCTATGCATCTGTGTCTCTGCGTCTCAGTGTCTCTGCGTCTCAGTGTCTCTGCGTCTCAGAGTTCTGCGTCTCTGCGTCTCAGCGTTTCTGCGTCTCTGCGTCTCAGCATCTCTGCGTCTCAGAGTTCTGCGTCTCTGCGTCTCAGAGTTCTGCGTCTCTGCGTCTCAGCATCTCTGCGCCTCAGAGTCTCTGCGTCTCTGTGTCTCTGTGTCTCAGTGTCTCTGCGTCTCAGTGTCTCAGTGTCTCAGCGTCTGAGTGTCTCAGTGTCTCTGCGTTTTTGCGTCTCTGCGTCTCAGCGTCTCTGCGTCTCAGAGTCACTGCGTCTCAGCGTCTCAGCATCTCTCATTCTCTGGGTCTCAGGGTCTCTGCGTCTTTGCGTGTCAGTGTCTCGGCGTCTCAGCGTCTCAGCTCTCTGCATCTCTGCGTCTCCGCTTCTCAGCGTCTCAGCGTCTCTGCATCTCTGCGTGTCTGCGTCTCAGCGTTTCTGCGTCTCAGCGTCTCAGGGTCTCTGCGTCTCTGCGTCTCAGCGTCTCTGGGTCTCAGCGTCTCTGCGTCTCTGGGTCTCAGCGTCTCAGCGTCTCTGCGTCTCTGGGTCTCAGTGCCTCTGCGTCTCAGGGTCTCTGCATCTCTGCGTATCTGGTCTCAGTGTCACTGCGTCTCTGCGTCTCAGGGTCTCTGCGTATCTGCTTCTCAGAGTCTCTGAGTCTCAGTGTTTCAGTGTCTCTGAGTCTCAGTGTGTCAGTGTCTCTGCGTCTCTGCGTCTCAGCGTCTCTGCGTCTCTGGGTCTCAGCGTCTCAGCGTCTCTGCGTCTCTGGGTCTCAGTGCCTCTGCGTCTCAGGGTCTCTGCATCTCTGCGTATCTGGTCTCAGTGTCACTGCGTCTCTGCGTCTCAGGGTCTCTGCGTATCTGCTTCTCAGAGTCTCTGGGTCTCAGTGCCTCTGCGTCTCTGCGTTTCTGGGTCTCAGTGTCTCAGGGTCTCTGTGTCTCTGTGTCTCTGCGTCTCTGCGTGTCAGCGTCTCTAGGTCTCAGTGTCTCTGCGTCTCAGCGTCTCAGGGTCTCTGCGTCTTATGTTCTCTGTGTCTCTACGCCTATGCGTCCCTGCGTCTCAGTGTCTCCGCTTCTCTGCGTCTCAGCGTCTCTGAGTCTCAGTGTTTCAGTGTCTCTGAGTCTCAGTGTCTCAGTGTGTCTGCGTCTCTGCATCTCCGCATCTCAGTGTCTCTGCGTCTCAGTGTCTCTGCATCTCGGCGTCTCAGCGTCTCAGCATCTCAGCATCTCTGCGTCTCTACGACTCAGTGTCTCTGCGTCTCTGCATCTCAGAGTCTCTGCGTCTCTGCATCCAGTGTCTCTGCGTCTCAGTGTCTCTGCGTCTCAGCGTCTCTGTGTCTCAGAGTTCTGCGCCTCTGCGTCTCAGCGTTTCTGCGTCTCAGCGTCTCTGCGTCTCAGCATCTCTGCGTCTCAGCGTCTCTGGGTCTCTGCGTCTCAGCGTCTCTGCGTCCCTGGGTCTCAGCGTCTCAGCGTCTCTGCGTCTCTGGGTCTCAGTGCCTCTGCGTCTCAGGGTCTCTGCATCTCTGCGTATCTGGTCTCAGTGTCACTGCGTCTCTGCGTCTCAGGGTCTCTGCGTATCTGCTTCTCAGAGTCTCTGAGTCTCAGTGTTTCAGTGTCTCTGAGCCTCAGTGTCTCAGTGTCACTGCGTCTCTGCATCTCCGCATCTCAGTGTCTCTGCGTCTCTACGACTCAGTGTCTCTGCGTCTCTGCATCTCAGAGTCTCTGCGTCTATGCATCTCAATGTCTCTGCGTCTCAGTGTCTCTGCGTCTCAGCGTCTCTGCGTCTCAGAGTTCTGCGTGTCTGCGTCTCAGAGTCTCTGCGTCTCTGCGTCTCAGCGTCTCTGCGCCTCAGAGTCTCTGCGTCTCAGTGTCTCTGCGTCTCAGTGTCTCTGCGTCTCTGCGTCTCAGGGTCTCTGCGTCTCTAGGTCTCAGTGTCTCTGCGTCTCAGGGTCTCTGCGTCTCTGGGTCTTAGTGTCTCTGCGTCTCTGGGTCTCAGTGTCTCGGCGTCTCTGCGTCTCTGCGTCTAAGGGTCTCTGTGTCTCTGCGTCTCTAGGTCTCAGTATCTTTGCGTCTCTGCGTCTCTGGGTCTCAGCGTCTCAGCGTCTCTGCGTCTCTGGGTCTCAGTGCCTCTGCGTCTCAGGGTCTCTGCATCTCTGCGTATCTGGTCTCAGTGTCACTGCGTCTCTGCGTCTCAGGGTCTCTACGCCTCTGCGTCTCAGAGTCTCTGCGTCTCAGAGTCTCTGCGTCTCAGCCACTCAGCGTCTCTGCGTCTCAGCGTCTCTGCATCTCTGCGTATCAGGGTCGCTGTGTCTCTGCATCTCAGAGTCTCTGAGTCTCTGCGTCTATGCATCTCCCGGTCTTAGTGTCCCTGCGTCTCAGGGTCTCCGCTTCTCCGCATCTCAGCGTCTCTGCATCTCAGTGTCTCAGCATCTCTGCGTCTCAGCATCTCTGCGTCTCAGCGTCTCAGCATCTCTGCGTCTCAGCGTCTCAGCGGCTCTGAGTCTCTGCGTCTCAGCGTCTCTGCGTCTCAGTGTCTCTGCGTCTCTGAGTCTCTGAGTTTCTGCTTCTCTGCGTCTCTGGGTCTCAACGTCTCTGCGTCTCAGCGTCTCCGTGTCTCAGCGTCTCTGTGTCTCAGCGTCTCAGCGTCTCTGCGTATCATCGTCTCAGCATCTCAGAGTCTCTGCGTCTCTGCATCTCAGAGTCTCTGCGTCACTGCGTCACTGGTTCTCAGTGTCTCTGCGTCTCAGTGTCACTGTGTCTCTGTTTCTCTGGGTCTCAGTGTCTCTGCGTCTCTGAGTCTCTGCATCTATGCATCTCCCGGTCTCAGTGTCTCTGTGTCTCCGGGTCTCTGCGTCTCGGCGTCTCTGCCTCTCAGAGACTCTGCGTCTCTGCGTCTCAGGATCTCTGCGTCTCTGTGCCTCTAGGTTTCAGTGTCTCTGCGTCTCAAGGTCTCTGCCTTTCAACGTCTTTGCGTCTCAGGGTCTCTACGCCACAGCGTCTCAGAAGTTTTTGCATCTCTGGGTCTCAGTGTCTCTGCGTCTCTGGGTCTCAGTGTCTCGGCGTCTCTGCGTCTCTGGGTCTCAGGCTTTCAGCGTCTCAGGGTCCCTGCGTCTCTAGGTCTCAGTGTCTCTGCGTCTCAGGGTCTCTGCGTCTCTGCATCTCTGGCTCTCAGTGTCTCTGCGTCTCAGGGTCTCTGCGTCTCTGCGTCTCAGTGTCTCTACGCCTCTGCATCTCAGAGTCTCTGAGTTTCTGTGTCTCTGCGTCTCAGGGTCTCTGCGTCTCAGCGTCTCTGCATCTCAGCATCTCTGCGTCTCTGCGTCTCAGTGTCTCTGCGTCTCTGCGTCTCAGTGTCTCAGCGTCTGAGCGTCTGAGCGTCTCTGCGTCTATGCGTCTCAGTGTCTCTGCGTCTCAGAGTCTCTGAGTCTCTGCATCTATGCATCCCCCGGTCTCAGTGTCTCTGCATCTCAGAGTCTCTGCGTCTCTGCATCTCTGCCTCTCAGAGACTCTGCGTCTCTGCGTCTCAGGATCCCTGCGTCTCTGTGTCTCTAGGTTTCAGTGTCTCTGCGTCTCAGGGTCCCTGCGTCTCTAGGTCTCAGCGTCTCTGCGTCTCAGGGTCTCTGCGTCTCTGCATCTCTGGCTCTCAGTGTCTCTGCGTCTCAGGGTCTCTGCGTCTCTGCGTCTCAGGGTCTCTACGCCTCTGCATCTCAGAGTCTCTGAGTTTCTGTGTCTCTGCATCTCTGGGTCTCAGTGTCTCTGCGTCTCTGCGTCTCAGGGTCTCTGCGTCTCAGCGTCTCTGCGTCTCAGCATCTCTGCGTCTCTGCGTCTCAGTGTCTCTGCGTCTCTGCGTCTCAGTGTCTCAGCGTCTGAGCGTCTGAGCATCTCTGCGTCTATGCGTCTCAGTGTCTCTGCGTCTCAGAGTCTCTGAGTCTCTGCATCTATGCATCTCCCGGTCTCAGTGTCTCTGTGTCTCCGGGTCTCTGCGTCTCTGCCTCTCAGAGACTCTGCGTCTCTGCGTCTCAGGATCCCTGCGTCTCTGTGTCTCTAGGTTTCAGTGTCTCTGCGTCTCAGGGTGTCTGCATCTCAGGGTCTCTGCCTCTCAACGTCTTTGCGTCTCAGAATCTCAAAGTTTTTGCATCTCTGGGTCTCAGTGTCTCTGCGTCTCTGGGTCTCAGTGTCTCGGCGTCTCTGGGTCTCAGTGTCTCTACGTCTCAGGGTCTCTGCGTCTCTGCATCTCTGGCTCTCAGTGTCTCTGCGTCTCAGGGTCTCTGCGTCTCTGCGTCTCATGGTCTCTACGCCTCTGCATCTCAGAGTCTCTGAGTTTCTGCGTCTCTGCATCTCTGGGTCTCAGTGTCTCTGCGTCTCTGCATCTCAGGGTCTCTGTGTCTCAGGGTCTCCGCACCTCAGGTTCTCTGTGTCTCTGCGTCAATGCGTCCCTGCGTCTCAGGGTCTCTGCGTGTCTGTGTCTCAGAGTCCCTGGGTCTCAGGCTCTCTGCGTCTCTAGTTCTCAGTGTCTCTGCGTCTCTGGGTCTCAGTGTCTCTTCGTCTCAGGGTCTCTGCGTCTCTACATCTCAGGGTCTCTACGCCTCTGCGTCTCAGAGTCTCTGAGTTTCTGCATCTCTGCGTCTGAGCCACTCAGCGTCTCCGTGTCTCAGCGCCTCTGTGTCTCAGCGTCTCAGTGTCTCTGCGTCCCTGCGTCTCATCGTCTCTGCATCTCAGAGTCTCTGCGTCTCTGCGTCACTGGTTCTCAGAGTCTCTGCGTCTCAGTGTCTCTGTTTCTCTGGGTCTCAGTGTCTCTGCGTCTCAGGGTCTCTACGTCTCTGCGTCTCAGGGTCTCTGCGTCTCAGAGTCTCTGAGTCTCTGCATCTATGCATCTCCCGGTCTCAGTGTCTCTGCGTCTCAGTGTCTGTGCGTCTTTGCGTCTCTGGGACTCAGGGTCTCTGTGTCTCCGGGTCTCTGCGTCTCTGCGTCTCTGCCTCTCAGAGACTCTGCGTCTCTGCGTCTCAGGATCTCTGCGTGTCTGTGTCTCTAGGTCTCAGTGTCTCTGCGTCTCAGGGTCTCTGCGTCTCAGGGTCTCTGCCTCTCAACGTCTTTGCGTCTCAGGGTCTCTACGCCACTGCCTCTCAGAATCTCAAAGTTTTTGCGTCTCTGGGTCTCAGTGTCTCTGCGTCTCTGGGTCTCAGTGTCTCGGCGTCTCAGCGTCTCTGGGTCTCAGGTTCTCAGCGTCTCAGGGTATCTGCGTCTCTAGGTCTCAGTGTCTCTGCGTCTCTGCATCTCTGGCTCTCAGTGTCTCTGCGTCTCAGGGTCTCTGCGTCTCAGGGTCTCTACGCCTCTGCGTCTCAGAGTCTCTGAGTTTCTGTGTCTCTGCATCTCTGGGTCTCTGTGTCTCTGAGTTTCTGCTTCTCTGCGTCTCTGGGTCTCAGCGTCTCTGCGTCTCAGCGTCTCCACGTCTCAGTGTCTCAGTGTCTCTGCGTCTCTGCGTCTTTCGGTCTCAGGGACTCTGCGTCTCAGGTTCTCTGCGTCTCAGAGTCCCTTGGTCTCAATGTCTCTGCGTCTCTGGGTCCCAGGGTCTCTGCATCTCTGGTCTCAGTGTCTCTGCGTCTCTGTGTCTTGGGGTCTCAGGGTCTCTGCGTCTCAGGTTCTCTGCGTCTCTGCGTCTATGCATCCCTACGTCTCAGGGTCTCTGTGTCTCTGCTTCTCAGGGTCTCTGCGTCTCAGCGACTCAGTGTCTCTGCTTCTCAGTGTCTCTGCGCCTCTGCGCCTCTGCGTCTCTGGGTCTCATGGTCCCTGTGTCTCTGCGTCTCAGCGTCTCTGAGTCTCAGTGTCTCTGCGTCTCAGCGTCTCAGGGTCTCTGCGTCTTATGTTCTCTGTGTCTCTACGTCTATGCGTCCCTGCGTCTCAGTGTCTCCGCTTCTCTGCGTCTCAGCGTCTCTGAGTCTCAGTGTCTCAGTGTCTCTGCGTCTCTGCGTCTCAGTGTCTCTGCGTCTCGGCGTCTCAGCATCTCAGCGTCTCTGTGTCTCAGCGTCTCAGCCGCTCTGCGTCTCTGCGTCTCTACGACTCAGTGTCTCTGCGTCTCAGCGTCTCTGCGTCTCAGCGTCTCTGCACCTCAGCGTCTCTGCGTCTCAGCATCTCTGCGTCTCTGCGTCTCAGTGTCTCTGCGCCTCAGCGTCTCTGTGACTCTGCGTCTCTGCGTCTCAGTGTCTCTGCGCCTCAGCGTCTCTGTGACTCAGCGTCTCTGCGTCTATGCGTCTCTGCGTCTCAGCGTCTCAGCGTCTCTGCGTTTTTGCGTCTCAGTCTCTCTATTTCTCTGGGTCTCGGTGTCTCTGCGTCTCTGTGTCTCAGTGTCTCTGCGTCTCAGCGTCTCTGCGTCTGAGCGTCTCTGCATCTCTGCGTCTCAGCGTCTCTGCATCTCTGCGTCTCAGCTTCTTGCGTCTCAGCGTCTCAGCGTTTCTGCGTCTCAGCATCTCTGCGTCTCTGGGTCTCAGTGTCTCTGCGTCTCAGGGTCTCTGCGTCTCTGGGTCTCAGTGTCTCTGCGTCTCTGCGTCTCAGCGTCTCAGGGTCTCTACTTCTCTGTCTCTCAGAGTCCCTGGGTCTCAGTGTCTCTGTGTCTCAGCGTCTCTGGGGCCCGGGTCTCTGTGTCTCAGCGTCTCTGAGTATCAGTGTCTCAGTGTCTCTGCGCCTCTGCGTCTCTGGGTCTCAGGGTCTCGGTCTCTGAATCTCAGGTTCTCTGCATCTGTGCATCTATGCGTCCCTGTGTCTCAGGGTCTCTCCTTCTCTGCGTCTCAGAGTCCCTTGGTCGCTGCGTCTTAGGGTCTCAGTGTCTCTGTGTCTCTAGGTCTCAGTGTCTCTGTGTCTCAGGGTCTCTACGCCTCTGCGTCTCAGAGTCTCTGAGTTTCTGTGTCTCGACGTCTCTGCGTCTCTGGGTCTCAGGGTCTCTGCGTCTCTGTGTCTCAGGGTCTCTATGCCTCTGCGTCTCAGAGTCTCTGAGTTTCTGCGTCTCTGCGTCTGAGCCACTCAGCGTCTCTGTATCTCAGCGTCTCTGCGTCTTTGCGTCTCTGCGTCTCAGTGTCTCTGCATCTCAGGGTCTCTGCGTCTCTGCATTCAGAGTCTCTGCGTCTCTGCATCTATGCATCTCCCGGTCTCAGTGTCTCTGCGTCTCAGTGTCTCTACGTCTCTGCATCTCTGGGACTCGGGGTCTCTGCGTCTCTGCCTCTCAGAGACTCTGCGTCTCTGTGTCTCCGGGTCTCTGCGTCTCTGCGTCTCTGCCTCTCAGAGACTCTGCGTCTCTGCGTCTCCGGTTCTCTGCGTCTCTGGGTCTTAGTGTCTCTGCGTCTCTAGGTCTCAGTGTCTTTGCGTCTCTCCGTCTCTGGGTCTCAGTGCCTCTGCGTCTCAGGGTCTCTGCATCACTGCGTATCTGGTCTCAGTGTCACTGCTTCTCTGCGTCTCAGGGTCTCTGCGTCTCAGGGTCTCCGCACCTCAGGTTCTCTGTGTCTCTGCGTCAATGCGTCCCTGCGTCTCAGGGTCTCTGCGTGTCTGTGTCTCAGAGTCCCTGGGTCTCAGGCTCTCTGCGTCTCTAGTTCTCTGTGTCTCTGCGTCTCTGGGTCTCAGTGTCTCTTCGTCTCAGGGTCTCTGCGTCTCTGCATCTCAGGGTCTCTACGCCTCTGCGTCTCAGAGTCTCTGAGTTTCTGCATCTCTGCGTCTGAGCCACTCAGCGTCTCCGTGTCTCAGCGCCTGTGTGTCTCAGCATCTCAGCGTCTCTGCGTCCCTGCGTCTCATCGTCTCTGCATCTCAGAGTCTCTGCGTCTCTGCGTCACTGGTTCTCAGAGTCTCTGCGTCTCAGTGTCTCTGTGTCTCTGTTTCTCTGGGTCTCAGTGTCTCTGCGTCTCAGGGTCTCTACGTCTCTGCGTCTCAGGGTCTCTGCGTCTCAGAGTCTCTGAGTCTCTGCATCTATGCATCTCCCGGTCTCAGTGTCTCTGCGTCTCAGTGTCTGTGCGTCTTTGCGTCTCTGGGACTCAGGGTCTCTGTGTCTCCGGGTCTCTGCGTCTCTGCGTCTCTGCCTCTCAGAGACTCTGCGTCTCTGCGTCTCAGGATCTCTGCGTGTCTGTGTCTCTAGGTCTCAGTGTCTCTGCGTCTCAGGGTCCCTGCGTCTCAGGGTCTCTGCCTCTCAACGTCTTTGCGTCTCAGGGTCTCTACGCCACTGCCTCTCAGAATCTCAAAGTTTTTGCGTCTCTGGGTCTCAGTGTCTCTGCGTCTCTGGGTCTCAGTGTCTCGGCGTCTCAGCGTCTCTGGGTCTCAGGTTCTCAGCGTCTCAGGGTATCTGCGTCTCTAGGTCTCAGTGTCTCTGCGTTTCTGCATCTCTGGCTCTCAGTGTCTCTGCGTCTCAGGGTCTCTGCGTCTCAGGGTCTCTACGCCTCTGCGTCTCAGAGTCTCTGAGTTTCTGTGTCTCTGCATCTCTGGGTCTCAGTGTCTCTGAGTTTCTGCTTCTCTGCGTCTCTGGGTCTCAGCGTCTCTGCGTCTCAGCGTCTCCACGTCTCAGTGTCTCTGCGTCTCTGCGTCTTTCGGTCTCAGGGTCTCTGCGTCTCAGGTTCTCTGCGTCTCAGAGTCCCTTGGTCTCAATGTCTCTGCGTCTCTGGGTCCCAGGGTCTCTGCGTCTCTGGTCTCAGTGTCTCTGCGTCTCTGCGTCTTGGGGTCTCAGGGTCTCTGCGTCTCAGGTTCTCTGCGTCTCTGCGTCTATGCATCCCTACGTCTCAGGGTCTCTGTGTCTCTGCTTCTCAGGGTCTCTGCGTCTCAGCGACTCAGTGTCTCTGCTTCTCAGTGTCTCTGCGTCTCTGCGCCTCTGCGTCTCTGGGTCTCATGGTCTCTGCGTCTCTGCGTTTCTGGGTCTCAGTGTCTCAGGGTCTCTGTGTCTCTGTGTCCCTGTGTCTCTGCGTCTCAGCGTCTCTGAGTCTCAGTGTCTCTGCGTCTCAGCGTCTCAGGGTCTCTGCGTCTTATGTTCTCTGTGTCTCTACGTCTATGCGTCCCTGCGTCTCAGTGTCTCCGCTTCTCTGCGTCTCAGCGTCTCTGAGTCTCAGTGTCTCTGCGTCTCTGCGTCTCAGTGTCTCTGCATCTCGGCGTCTCAGCATCTCAGCGTCTCTGTGCCTCAGCGTCTCAGCGGCTCTGCGTCTCTGCGTCTCTACGACTCAGTGTCTCTGCGTCTCAGCGTCTCTGCGTCTCAGAGTCTCTGCGTCCCTGCGTCTCAGTGTCTCTGCGTCTCAGTGTCTCTGCACCTCAGCGTCTCTGCGTCTCAGCATCTCTGCGTCTCTGCGTCTCAGTGTCTCTGCGCCTCAGCGTCACTGCGTCTCAGCGTCTCTGCTTCTCAGCGTCTCTGCGATTTTGCGTCTCAGTCTCTCTATTTCTCTGGGTCTCGGTGTCTCTGCGTCTCTGCGTCTCAGTGTCTCTGCGTCTCAGCGTCTCTGCGTCTCAGCATCTCTGCGTCTCAGCGTCTCAGCGTCTCTGCGTCTCTGCATCTCAGCGTCTCTGCATCTCTGCGTCTCAGCTTCTTGCGTCTCAGCGTTTCAGCGTTTCTGCGTCTCAGCGTCTCTGCGTCTCTGGGTCTCAGTGTCTCTGCGTCTCAGGGTCTCTGCGTCTCTGGGTCTCAGTGTCTCTGCGTCTCAGGGTCTCTGCGTCTCTGGGTCTCAGTGTCTCTGCGTCTCAGGGTCTCTGCGTCTCTGCGTCTCAGCGTCTCAGGGTCTCTACTTCTCTGTCTCTCAGAGTCCCTGGGTCTCAGTGTCTCTGTGTCTCAGCGTCTCTGGGGCCCGGGTCTCTGTGTCTCAGCGTCTCTGAGTATCAGTGTCTCAGTGTCTCTGCGCCTCTGCGTCTCTGGGTCTCAGGGTCTCGGTCTCTGCATCTCAGGTTCTCTGCATGTGTGCATCTATGCGTCCCTGTGTCTCAGGGTCTCTCCTTCTCTGCGTCTCAGATTCCTTGGTCGCTGCGTCTCAGGGTCTCAGTGTCTCTGTGTCTCTAGGTCTCAGTGTCTCTGGGTCTCAGTGTCTCTGCGCCTCTGCGTCTCAGTGTCTCAGGGTCTCTACGCCTCTGCGTCTCAGAGTCTCTGAGTCTCAGGGTCTCTACGCCTCTGCGTCTCAGAGTCTCTGAGTTTCTGTGTCTCGACGTCTCTGCGTCTCTGGGTCTCAGGGTCTCTGCGTCTCTGTGTCTCTAGTTCTCAGTGTCTCTGCGTCTCTGAGTCTCTGGGTCTCTGCGTATCTGGGTCTCAGGGTCTCTGCGTCTCTGCATCTCAGGGTCTCTACGCCTCTGCGTCTCAGAGTCTCTGAGTTTCTGCGTCTGAGCCACTCAGCGTCTCTGTATCTCAGCGTCTCTGCGTCTTTGCGTCTCTGCGTCTCAGTGTCTCTGCATCTCAGGGTCTCTTCGTCTCTGCATTCAGAGTCTCTGAGTCTCTGCATCTATGCATCTCCCGGTCTCAGTGTCTCTGCGTCTCAGTGTCTGTGCGTCTTTGCATCTCTGGGACTCGGGGTCTCTGTGTCTCCGGGTCTCTGCGTCTCAGGGTCTCTGCCTCTCAGAGACTCTGCGTCTCTGCGTCTCCGGTTCTCTGCGTCTCTAGGTCTCTGTGTCTCTGCGTCTCAGGGTCTCTGCGTCTCTGGGTCTTAGTGTCTCTGCGTCTCTGGGTCTCAGTGTCTCGGCGTCTCTGCGTCTCTGGGTCTAAGGCTCTCTGTGTCTCTGCGTCTCTAGGTCTCAGTGTCTTTGCGTCTCTGCGTCTCTGGGTCTCAGTGCCTCTGCGTCTCAGGGTCTCTGCATCACTGCGTATCTGGTCTCAGTGTCACTGCTTCTCTGCGTCTCAGGGTCTCTATGCCTCTGCGTCTCAGAGTCTCTGCATCTCAGCGTCTCTGCGTCTCAGCCACTCAGCGTCTCTGCGTCTCAGCGTCTCTGAGTCTCTGCATCTATGCATCTCCCGGTCTTAGTGTCTCTGCGTCTCAGCGTCTCTGGGTCCCAGGGTCTCTGCGTCTCAGCGTCTCTGAGTCTCAGTGTCTCAATGTCTCTGCGTCTCAGGGTCTCTGCGTCTTATGTTCTCTGTGTCTCTATGTCTATGCGTCCCTGCGTCTCAGGGTCTCCGCTTCTCTGCGTCTCAGCATCTCTGCGTCTCAGTGTCTCTGCGTCTCTGCGTCTCTACGACTCAGTGTCTTTGCGTCCCAGCGTCTCTGCGTCTCAGAGTCTCTGCGTCTCAGAGTCTCTGCGTCTCAGCGTCTCTGCGTCTCAGTGTCTCAGTGTCTCAGCGTCTGAGCGTCTCAGCGTCTCTGCATCTCAGTGTCTCTGCGTCTCAGCGTCTCCACGTCTCAGCGTCTCTGTGTCTCAGAGTCTCTGCGTCACTGGATCAGTGTTTCTGGGTTTCAGTGTATCTGCGCCTCTGCGTCTCAGGGTCTCTGTGTCTCAGCGTCTCTGATTCTCAGTGTCTCAGTGTCTCTGCGTCTCAGCGTCTCAGGGTCTCTGCGTCTTATGTTCTCTGCGTCTCTACTTCTATGCGTCCCTGCGTCTCAGGGTCTCCGCTTCTCTGCGTCTCAGCGTCTCTGAGTCTCAGTGTCTCTGTGTCTCTGCGTCTCTGCATCTCCGCATCTCACCGTCTCTGTGTCTCTGCGTCTCAGCATCTCTGAGTCTCAGCGTCTCAGTGTCTCTACGACTCAGTGTCTCTGCGTCTCAGCGTCTCTGCGTCTCAGAGTCTCTGCGTCTCTGCGTCTCAGTGTCTCTGCGTCTCAGCGTCTCAGTGTCTTTGCGTCTCTGCGTCTCAGTGTCTCAGCGTCTGAGCGTCTCAGCGTCTCTGCGTCTATGCGTCTCAGCGTCTCTGCGTCTCAGTGTCTCTGCGTCTCTGAGTTTCTGCGTCTCTGTGTCGCTGGGTCTCAGCGTCTCCGCGTCTCAGCGTCTCCGCGTCTCAGCGTCTCTGTGTCTCAGCGTCTCTGCATCTCAGAGTCTCTGTGTCTCTGTGTCACTGGTTCAGTGTCTCTGGGTCTCAGTGTCACTGCGTCTCTGCGTCTCAGGGTCTCTACGCCTCTGCGTGTCAGAGTCTCTGCGTCTCAGCGTCTCTGCATCTCAGCCACTCAGCGTCTCTGTGTCTCAGCGTCTCTGCGTCTTTGTGTCACTGCGTCTCAGTGTCTCTGTGTCTCTGCGTCTCAGGGTGTCTGCGTCTCTGCATCTCAGAGTCTCTGAGTCTCTGCATCTATGCATCTCCCGGTCTTAGTGTCTCTGCGTCTCAGGGTCTCTGCGCATTTGCGTCCCTGGGACTCAGGGTCTCTGTGTCTCCGGGTCTCTGCGTCTCTGCGTCTCTGCCTCTCAGAGACTCTGCGTCTCTGCGTCTCAGGGTCTCTGCGTCTCTAGGTCTCAGTGTCTCTGCGCCTCAGGGTCTCTGCGCTCTGGGTGTCCGTGTCTCTGCGTCTCAGGGTCTCTGCATCTCTGCGTCTCAGGGTCTCTATGCCGCTGCGTCTGAGAGTCTCTGAGTTTCTGCGTCTCTGCGTATCTGGGTCTCAGTGTCTCTGCATCTCTGGGTCTCAGTGTCTCAGTGTCTCTGCGTCTCTGGGTCTCAGGATCTCTGCGTCTCAGGGTCTCTGCGTCTCAAGGTCTCTACGCCTCTGCGTCTCAGAGTCTCTGAGTTCCTGCGTCATTGGGTCTCAGTGTCTCGGCGTCTCTGCGTCTCAGGATCTCTGCTTCTCAGGGTCTCTGCATCTCAGGTTCTCTGTGCCTCTGCGTCTATGCGTCCCTGCGTCTCAGGGTCTCCGCTTCTCTACGTCTCAGCGTCTCTGAGTCTCAGTGCCTCAGTGTCTCTGCGTCTCTGCATCTCTGCATCTCAGCATCTCTGCGTCTCTGCGTCTCACTGTCTCTGCGACTCTGTGTCTCGGCGTCTCAGCATCTCTGCGTCTCAGTGGCTCTGCGTCTCTGCGTCTCTACGACTCAGTGTCTCTGCGTCTCAGCGTCTCTGCGTCTCAGAGTCTCTGCGTCTCTGCGTCTCAGTGTCTCTGCGTCTCAGCGTCTCTGTGTCTCAGCATCTCTGCATCTCTGCGTCTCAGTGTCTTAGCGTCTCAGCGTCTCAGCGTCTCTGCGTCTATGCATCTCAGAGTCTCTGCGTCTCTGCGTCACTGGTTCAGTGTCTCTGCGTCTCAGTGTCTCTGTGTCTCTGTTTGTCTGGGTCTCAGTGCCTCTGCGTCTCAGGGTCTCTACGTCTCTGCGTCTCAGGGTCTCTGCGTCTCAGAGTCTCTGAGTCTCTGCATCTATGCATCTCCCGGTCTCAGTGTCTCTGCGTCTTTGCGTCTCTGGGACTCAGGGTCTCTGTGTCTCCGGGTCTCTGCGTCTCTGCGTCTCTGCCTCTCAGAGACTCTGCGTCTCTGCGTCTCAGGATCTCTGCGTCTCTGTGTCTCTAGGTCTCAGTGTCTCTGCGTCTCAGGGTCTCTGCGTCTCAGGGTCTCTGCCTCTCAACATCTTTGTGTCTCAGGGTCTCTACGCCACTGCGTCTCAGAATCTCAAAGTTTTTGCATCTCTGGGTCTCAGTGTCTCTGCGTCTCTGGGTCTCAGTGTCTCGGCGTCTCTGCGTCTCTGGGTCTCAGGTTCTCAGCATCTCAGGGTCTCTGCGTCTCTAGGTCTCAGTGTCTCTGCGTCTCAGCGTCTCAGCGCCTTCACGTTTCAGAGTCTCCGCTTCTCAGATTCTCTGGGTCTCAGTGTCTCCACGTCTCAGTGTCTCGGGGTCACTACGTCTCTGCATCTCTGGGTCTCAGCGTCTCTGCGTCTCAGAGTCTCTGCATCTCAGAGTCTCTGCTTCTCAGGGTCTGTGGGTCTCAGTGGCTTTGGGTCTCAGTGTCTCTGAGTCACAGTGTCGCTGTGCCTCTGCGTCTCAGGTTCTCTGTGTCTCTGGGCCCCGGGTCTCTGCGTGTCAGCGTCTCAGCGTCTCTACGTCTCTGCGTCTCTACGTCTCTGCGTCTCAGCGTCTCTGCGTCTCAGCGTCTCTACGTCTCTGCGTCTCTACGTCTCTGCTTCTTAGCGTCTCTGTGTCTCTGCGTCTCAGTGTCTCTGTGTCAAGGTGTCTCAGTTTCTCTGAGTCTCAGTGTCTGTGTGTCTCAGTGTCTCAGTGTCTCAGTGTCTCATTGTCTCAGTGTCTCTGTGTCTCAGTGTCTCTGTGTCTCAGTGTCTCTGTGTCTCAGTGTCTCTGAGTCTCAGTGTCTCTGAGTCTCAGTGTCTCTGCGTCTCAGTGTCTCTGTGTCAAGGTGTCTCAGTTTCTCTGAGTCTCAGTGTCTCTGTGTCTCAGTGTCTCAGTGTCTCTGAGTCTCAGTGTCTCTGAGTCTCAGTGTCTCTGTGTCTCAGTGTCTCTGAGTCGCAGTGTCTCTGTGTCTCAGTGTCTCAGTGTCTCTTTGTCTCAGTGTCTCTGAGTCTCAGTGTCTCTGAGTCGCAGTGTCTCAGTGTCTCTGCGTCTCAGGGTCTCTGCGTCTCAGGGTCTCTGCCTCTCAACGTCTTTGTGTCTCAGGGTCTCTACGCCACTGCGTCTCAGAATCTCAAAGTTTTTGCATCTCTGGGTCTCAGTGTCTCGGCGTCTCTGCGTCTCTGGGTCTCAGCGTCTCTGCGTCTCAGTGTCTCTGCGTCTCGGCGTCTCAGCGTCTCAGCATCTCTGCGTCTCAGTGTCTCAGCTTCTCAGTGTCTCTGCGTCTCAGTGTCTCTGCGTCTCAGCATCTCTGCGTCTCTGAGTCTCTGCGTCTCTGCGTCTCAGTGTCTCAGCTTCTCAGTGTCTCTGCGTCTCAGCGTCTCTGCGTCTCAGGGTCTCTGCGTCTCTGTGTCTCAGCGTCTCAGTATCTCTGCGTCTCAGCGTCTCTGCGTCTCAGTGTCTTTGCGTCTCTGCGTCTCAGCGTCTGAGCGTCTGAGCGTCTCTGCATCTCAGTGTTTCTGCGTCTCAGCGTCTCCACGTCTCAGCGTCTCTGTGTCTCAGAGTCTCTGCGTCACTGGATCAGTGTTTCTGGGTTTCAGTGTATCTGCGCCTCTGCGTCTCAGGGTCTCTGTGTCTCAGCGTCTCTGATTCTCAGTGTCTCAGTGTCTCTGCGTCTCAGCGTCTCTGGGTCTCTGCGTCTCTACTTCTATGCGTCCCTGCGTCTCAGGGTCTCCGCTTCTCTGCGTCTCAGCGTCTCTGAGTCTCAGTGTCTCAGTGTCTCTGCGTCTCTGCATCTCCGCATCTCACCGTCTCTGTGTCTCTGCGTCTCAGCATCTCTGAGTCTCAGCGTCTCAGCGTCTCTACGACTCAGTGTCTCTGCGTCTCAGCGTCTCTGAGTCTCAGTGTCTCAGTGTCTCTGCGTCTCTGCATCTCCGCATCTCACCGTCTCTGTGTCTCTGCGTCTCTGCGTCTCAGCATCTCTGCGTCTCTGCGTCTCAGAGTCTCTGCGTCTCAGAGTCTCTGCGTCTCTGCGTCTCAGTGTCTCTGCGTCTCAGCGTCTCAGTGTCTTTGCGTCTCTGCGTCTCAGCGTCTCAGTGTCTTTGCATCTCAGCGTCTCAGCGTCTCAGCGTCTCTGCGTCTCAGGGTCTCTGCGTCTCTGTGTCTCAGCGTCTCAGTATCTCTGCGTCTCAGAGTCTCTGCGTCTCTGTGTCTCAGCGTCTCAGTATCTCTGCGTCTCAGCGTCTCAGCGTCTCTGCGTCTCAGTGTCTTTGCGTCTCAGTGTCTCAGCGTCTGAGCGTCTGAGCGTCTCAGCGTCTCTGCATCTCAGTGTCTCTGCGTCTCAGCGTCTCCACGTCTCAGCGTCTCTGTGTCTCAGAGTCTCTGCGTCACTGGATCAGTGTTTCTGGGTTTCAGTGTATCTGCGCCTCTGCGTCTCAGGGTCTCTGTGTCTCAGCGTCTCTGATTCTCAGTGTCTCAGTGTCTCTGCGTCTCAGCGTCTCAGGGTCTCTGCGTCTCTACTTCTATGCGTCCCTGCGTCTCAGGGTCTCCGCTTCTCTGCGTCTCAGCGTCTCTGAGTCTCAGTGTCTCAGTGTCTCTGCGTCTCTGCATCTCCGCATCTCACCGTCTCTGTGTCTCTGCGTCTCAGCATCTCTGAGTCTCAGCGTCTCAGTGTCTCTGCGTCTCAGCATCTCTGAGTCTCAGCGTCTCAGCTTCTCTACGACTCAGTGTCTCTCCGTCTCAGAGTCTCTGCGTCTCAGAGTCTCTGCGTCTCTGCGTCTCAGTGTCTCTGCGTCTCAGCGTCTCAGTGTCTTTGCGTCTCTGCGTCTCAGTGTCTCTGCGTCTCAGCGTCTCAGTGTCTTTGCGTCTCTGCGTCTCAGTGTCTCAGCATCTGAGCGTCTCAGCGTCTCTGCGTCTATGTGTCTCAGCATCTCTGCGTCTCAGTGTCTCTGCGTCTCTGAGTTTCTGCGTCTCTGTGTCGCTGGGTCTCAGCGTCTCTGCGTCTCAGCGTCTCCGCGTCTCAGCGTCCCCGCGTCTCAGCGTCTCTGTGTCTCAGCGTCTCCGCGTCTCAGCGTCTCTGTGTCTCAGCGTCTCCGCGTCTCAGCGTCTCTGTGTCTCAGCATCTCTGCGTCTCTGCGTCTCAGTGTCTCTGCATCTCAGAGTCTCTGTGTCACTGCTTCAGTGTCTCTGGGTCTCAGTGTCACTGCGTCTCTGCGTCTCAGGGTCTCTACGCCTCTGCGTGTCAGAGTCTCTGCGTCTCAGCGTCTCTGCATCTCAGCCACTCAGCGTCTCTGCGTCTTTGTGTCACTGCGTCTCAGTGTCTCTGTGTCTCAGGGTCTCTGCGTCTCTGCATCTCAGAGTCTCTGAGTCTCTGCATCTATGCATCTCCCGGTCTTAGTGTCTCTGCGTCTCAGGGTCTCTGCGCATTTGTGTCCCTGGGACTCAGGGTCTCTGTGTCTCCGGGTCTCTGCGTCTCTGCGTCTCTGCGTCTCTGCCTCTCAGAGACTCTGCGTCTCTGCGTCTCAGGGTCTCTGCGTCTTTAGGTCTCAGTGTCTCTGCGTCTCAGGGTCTCTGCGCTCTGGGTGTCCGTGTCTCTGCGTCTCAGGGTCTCTGAACCTCTGCGTCTCAGGGTCTCTATGCCGCTGCGTCTGAGAGTCTCTGAGTTTCTGCGTCTCTGCGTATCTGGGTCTCAGTGTCTCTGCATCTCTGGGTCTCAGTGTCTCAGTGTCTCTGCGTCTCTGGGTCTCAGGATCTCTGCGTCTCAGGGTCTCTGCGTCTCAAGGTCTCTACGCCTCTGCGTCTCAGAGTCTCTGAGTTCCTGCGTCATTGGGTCTCAGTGTCTCGGCGTCTCTGCGTCTCAGGATCTCTGCTTCTCAGGGTCTCTGCATCTCAGGTTCTCTGTGCCTCTGCGTCTATGCGTCCCTGCGTCTCAGGGTCTCCGCTTCTCTGCGTCTCAGCGTCTCTGAGTCTCAGTGCCTCAGTGTCTCTGCGTCTCTGCATCTCTGCATCTCAGCATCTCTGCGTCTCTGCGTCTCACTGTCTCTGCGACTCTGTGTCTCGGCGTCTCAGCATCTCAGCATCTCTGCGTCTCAGCGGCTCTGCTTCTCTGCGTCTCTACGACTCAGTGTCTCTGCGTCTCAGCGTCTCTGCGTCTCAGAGTCTCTGCGTCTCTGCGTCTCAGTGTCTTTGCGTCTCAGCGTCTCTGTGTCTCAGCATCTCTGCATCTCTGCGTCTCAGTGTCTTAGCGTCTCAGCGTCTCAGCGTCTCTGCGTCTATGCATCTCAGAGTCTCTGCGTCTCTGCGTCACTGGTTCAGTGTCTCTGCGTCTCAGTGTCTCTGTGTCTCTGTTTCTCTGGGTCTCAGTGCCTCTGCGTCTCAGGGTCTCTACGTCTCTGCGTCTCAGGGTCTCTGTGTCTCAGAGTCTCTGAGTCTCTGCATCTATGCATCTCCCGGTCTCAGTGTCTCTGCGTCTTTGCGTCTCTGGGACTCAGGGTCTCTGTGTCTCCGGGTCTCTGCGTCTCTGCGTCCCTGCCTCTCAGAGACTCTGCGTCTCTGCGTCTCAGGATCTCTGCGTCTCTGTGTCTCTAGGTCTCAGTGTCTCTGCGTCTCAGGGTCTCTGCGTCTCAGGGTCTCTGCCTCTCAACGTCTTTGTGTCTCAGGGTCTCTACGCCACTGCGTCTCAGAATCTCAAAGTTTTTGCATCTCTGGGTCTCAGTGTCTCTGGGTCACAGTGTCTTTGCGTCTCAGAGTCTCTGCCTCTCATGGTCTCTGCCTCTCTGCCTGTCTGCATCTCTGCGTCTCTGGGTCTCAGTGTCTCTGGGTCTCAATGTCTCAGCGTCTCTGCGTCTCAGAGTCTCTGCTTCTCTGCATCTCAGAGTCTGTGCGTCTCTGGGTGTCTGCGTCTCTGGGTCTCAGTGTCTCTGCGTCTCAGTGTCTCTGCGTCTCAGGGTCTCTGCATCTCAGGGTCTCTGCATCTCTACGTCTCAGAGTCTCGTCGTCTCTGCGTCTTGGAGTCTCTGCATCTCAGTGTCTCTGCATTTCATTCTCACGGCGTCTCTGTGTCTCAGAGTCTCTGCGTCTCTGCGTCTCGGGTTTCTGCGTCTCAGAGTCCCTGCGTCTCTGCATCTCAGTGTCTCTGCGTCTCAGGGCCTCTGCGTATCTGTGTCTCAGGGCCTCTATGTCTCTGCGTCTCTGAGTCTCTGTGTCTCTGCGTCTCTTGGTCTCAGTGTCTCTTCGCCTCTACGTCTCTGCGTCTCCGTGTCTCTGCATCTCTACGTCTCCGCGTCTCTGGGTCTCAGCGTCTCTGCGTCTCAGCGTCTCTACGTCACTGCGTCTCTACGTCACTGCGTCTCTGCGTCTCTGCTTCTTAGCGTCTCTGTGTCTCTGCGTCTCAGTGTCTCTGCGTCTCTGCGACTCTGTGTCTCAGAGCCTTTGCATCTCAGCGGCTCTGGTTCTCAGTGTCTCTGCATCTCTGTGTCTTTGAGTCTCTGGTTCTCAGCGTCTCTGCATCTCAGTGTCTCTGCGTCTCGGCGTCTCAGCGTCTCAGCATCTCTGCGTCTCAGTGTCTCTGCGTCTCTGTGTCTCAGCGTCTCAGTATCTCTGCGTCTCAGCGTCTCTGCGTCTCAGGGTCTCTGCGTCTCTGTGTCTCAGCGTCTCAGTGTCTCTGAGTCTCAGTGTCTCTGAGTCTCAGTGTCTCTGCGTCTCAGTGTCTCAGTGTCTCTGAGTCTCAGTGTCTCAGTGTCTCAGAGTCTCAGTGTCTCTGAGTCTCAGTGTCTCTGAGTCGCAGTGTCTCAGTGTCTCTGCGTCTCAGGGTCTCTGCGTCTCAGGGTCTCTGCCTCTCAACGTCTTTGTGTCTCAGGGTCTCTACGCCACTGCGTCTCAGAATCTCAAAGTTTTTGCATCTCTGGGTCTCAGTGTCTCCGCGTCTCTGGGTCTCAGTGTCTCGGCGTCTCTGCGTCTCTGGGTCTCAGGTTCTCTGCATCTCAGTGTCTCTGCGTCTCTGCATTTCCGCATCTCAGCGTCTCTGCGTCTCAGTGTCTCTGCGTCTCGGCGTCTCAGCGTCTCAGCATCTCTGCGTCTCAGTGTCTCAGCTTCTCAGTGTCTCTGCGTCTCAGTGTCTCTGCGTCTCAGCATCTCTGCGTCTCTGAGTCTCTGCGTCTCTGTGTCTCAGCGTCTCAGTATCTCTGCGTCTCAGCGTCTCTGCGTCTCAGGGTCTCTGCGTCTCTGTGTCTCAGCGTCTCAGTATCTCTGCGTCTCAGAGTCTCTGCGTCTCTGTGTCTCAGCGTCTCAGTATCTCTGCGTCTCAGCGTCTCTGCGTCTCAGGGTCTCTGCGTCTCTGCATCTCAGCATCTCTGCGTCTCTGCATCTCAGTGTCTTTGCGTCTCTGCGTCTCAGTGTCTCAGCGTCTGAGCGTCTGAGCGTCTCAGCGTCTCTGCATCTCAGTGTCTCTGCGTCTCAGCGTCTCCACGTCTCAGCATCTCTGTGTCTCAGAGTCTCTGCGTCACTGGATCAGTGTTTCTGGGTTTCAGTGTATCTGCGCCTCTGCGTCTCAGGGTCTCTGTGTCTCAGCGTCTCTGATTCTCAGTGTCTCAGTGTCTCAGCGTCTCAGCATCTCAGGGTCTCTGCGTCTCTACTTCTATGCGTCCCTGCGTCTCAGGGTCTCCGCTTCTCTGCGTCTCAGCGTCTCTGAGTCTCAGTGTCTCAGTGTCTCTGCGTCTCTGCATCTCCGCATCTCACCGTCTCTGTGTCTCTGTGTCTCAGCATCTCTGAGTCTCAGCGTCTCAGCGTCTCTACGACTCAGTGTCTCTGCGTCTCAGAGTCTCTGCGTCTCAGAGTCTCTGCGTCTCTGCGTCTCAGTGTCTCTGCGTCTCAGCGTCTCAGTGTCTTTGCGTCTCTGCGTCTCAGTGTCTCTGCGTCTCAGCGTCTCAGCGTCTCAGTGTCTTTGCATCTCTGCGTCTCAGTGTCTCAGCGTCTGAGCGTCTCAGCGTCTCTGCGTCTATGCGTCTCAGTGTCTCTGCGTCTCAGTGTCTCTGCGTCTCTGAGTTTCTGCGTCTCTGTGTCGCTGGGTCTCAGCGTCTCTGCCTCTCAGCGTCTCCGCGTCTCAGCGTCTCCGTGTCTCAGCGTCTCTGTGTCTCAGCGTCTCCGCGTCTCCGCGTCTCTGTGTCTCAGCGTCTCTGCATCTCAGAGTCTCAGTGTCACTGCTTCAGTGTCTCTGGGTCTCAGTGTCACTGCGTCTCTGCGTCTCAGGGTCTCTACGCCTCTGCGTGTCAGAGTCTCTGCATCTCAGCGTCTCTGCATCTCAGCCACTCAGCGTCTCTGCGTCTTTGTGTCACTGCGTCTCAGTGTCTCTGCGTCTCAGGGTCTCTGCGTCTCTGCATCTCAGAGTCTCTGAGTCTCTGCATCTATGCATCTCCCGGTCTTAGTGTCTCTGCGTCTCAGGGTCTCTGCGCATTTGCGTCCCTGGGACTCAGGGTCTCTGTGTCTCCGGGTCTCTGCGTCTCTGCGTCTCTGCGTCTCAGGGTCTCTGCGTCTCTGCGTCTCAGGGTCTCTGTGTCTCCGGGTCTCTGCGTCTCTGCCTCTCAGAGACTCTGCGTCTCTGCGTCTCAGGGTCTCTGCGTCTCTGCATCTCAGCATCTCTGCGTCTCTGCATCTCAGTGTCTTTGCGTCTCTGCGTCTCAGTGTCTCAGCGTCTGAGCGTCTGAGCGTCTCAGCGTCTCTGCATCTCAGTGTCTCTGCGTCTCAGCGTCTCCACGTCTCAGCGTCTCTGTGTCTCAGAGTCTCTGCGTCACTGGATCAGTGTTTCTGGGTTTCAGTGTATCTGCGCCTCTGCGTCTCAGGGTCTCTGTGTCTCAGCGTCTCTGATTCTCAGTGTCTCAGTGTCTCAGCGTCTCAGCATCTCAGGGTCTCTGCGTCTCTACTTCTATGCGTCCCTGCGTCTCAGGGTCTCCGCTTCTCTGCGTCTCAGCGTCTCTGAGTCTCAGTGTCTCAGTGTCTCTGCGTCTCTGCATCTCCGCATCTCACCGTCTCTGTGTCTCTGTGTCTCAGCATCTCTGAGTCTCAGCGTCTCAGCGTCTCTACGACTCAGTGTCTCTGCGTCTCAGAGTCTCTGCGTCTCAGAGTCTCTGCGTCTCTGCGTCTCAGTGTCTCTGCGTCTCAGCGTCTCAGTGTCTTTGCGTCTCTGCGTCTCAGTGTCTCTGCGTCTCAGCGTCTCTGCGTCTCAGAGTCTCTGCGTCTCTGCGTCTCAGTGTCTTTGCGTCTCAGCGTCTCTGTGTCTCAGCATCTCTGCATCTCTGCGTCTCAGTGTCTTAGCGTCTCAGCGTCTCTGCGTCTATGCATCTCAGAGTCTCTGCGTCTCTGCGTCACTGGTTCAGTGTCTCTGCGTCTCAGTGTCTCTGTGTCTCTGTTTCTCTGGGTCTCAGTGCCTCTGCGTCTCAGGGTCTCTACGTCTCTGCGTCTCAGGGTCTCTGTGTCTCAGAGTCTCTGAGTCTCTGCATCTATGCATCTCCCGGTCTCAGTGTCTCTGCGTCTTTGCGTCTCTGGGACTCAGGGTCTCTGTGTCTCCGGGTCTCTGCGTCTCTGCGTCCCTGCCTCTCAGAGACTCTGCGTCTCTGCGTCTCAGGATCTCTGCGTCTCTGTGTCTCTAGGTCTCAGTGTCTCTGCGTCTCAGGGTCTCTGCGTCTCAGGGTCTCTGCCTCTCAACGTCTTTGTGTCTCAGGGTCTCTACGCCACTGCGTCTCAGAATCTCAAAGTTTTTGCATCTCTGGGTCTCAGTGTCTCTGGGTCACAGTGTCTTTGCGTCTCAGAGTCTCTGCCTCTCATGGTCTCTGCCTCTCTGCCTGTCTGCATCTCTGCGTCTCTGGGTCTCAGTGTCTCTGGGTCTCAATGTCTCAGCGTCTCTGCGTCTCAGAGTCTCTGCTTCTCTGCATCTCAGAGTCTGTGCGTCTCTGGGTGTCTGCGTCTCTGGGTCTCAGTGTCTCTGCGTCTCAGTGTCTCTGCGTCTCAGGGTCTCTGCATCTCAGGGTCTCTGCATCTCTACGTCTCAGAGTCTCGTCGTCTCTGCGTCTTGGAGTCTCTGCATCTCAGTGTCTCTGCATTTCATTCTCACGGCGTCTCTGTGTCTCAGAGTCTCTGCGTCTCTGCGTCTCGGGTTTCTGCGTCTCAGAGTCCCTGCGTCTCTGCATCTCAGTGTCTCTGCGTCTCAGGGCCTCTGCGTATCTGTGTCTCAGGGCCTCTATGTCTCTGCGTCTCTGAGTCTCTGTGTCTCTGCGTCTCTTGGTCTCAGTGTCTCTTCGCCTCTACGTCTCTGCGTCTCCGTGTCTCTGCATCTCTACGTCTCCGCGTCTCTGGGTCTCAGCGTCTCTGCGTCTCAGCGTCTCTACGTCACTGCGTCTCTACGTCACTGCGTCTCTGCGTCTCTGCTTCTTAGCGTCTCTGTGTCTCTGCGTCTCAGTGTCTCTGCGTCTCTGCGACTCTGTGTCTCAGAGCCTTTGCATCTCAGCGGCTCTGGTTCTCAGTGTCTCTGCATCTCTGTGTCTTTGAGTCTCTGGTTCTCAGCGTCTCTGCATCTCAGTGTCTCTGCGTCTCGGCGTCTCAGCGTCTCAGCATCTCTGCGTCTCAGTGTCTCTGCGTCTCTGTGTCTCAGCGTCTCAGTATCTCTGCGTCTCAGCGTCTCTGCGTCTCAGGGTCTCTGCGTCTCTGTGTCTCAGCGTCTCAGTGTCTCTGAGTCTCAGTGTCTCTGAGTCTCAGTGTCTCTGTGTCTCAGTGTCTCAGTGTCTCTGAGTCTCAGTGTCTCAGAGTCTCAGTGTCTCTGAGTCTCAGTGTCTCTGAGTCGCAGTGTCTCAGTGTCTCTGCGTCTCAGGGTCTCTGCGTCTCAGGGTCTCTGCCTCTCAACGTCTTTGTGTCTCAGGGTCTCTACGCCACTGCGTCTCAGAATCTCAAAGTTTTTGCATCTCTGGGTCTCAGTGTCTCCGCGTCTCTGGGTCTCAGTGTCTCGGCGTCTCTGCGTCTCTGGGTCTCAGGTTCTCTGCATCTCAGTGTCTCTGCGTCTCTGCATTTCCGCATCTCAGCGTCTCTGCGTCTCAGTGTCTCTGCGTCTCGGCGTCTCAGCGTCTCAGCATCTCTGCGTCTCAGTGTCTCAGCTTCTCAGTGTCTCTGCGTCTCAGTGTCTCTGCGTCTCAGCATCTCTGCGTCTCTGAGTCTCTGCGTCTCTGTGTCTCAGCGTCTCAGTATCTCTGCGTCTCAGCGTCTCTGCGTCTCAGGGTCTCTGCGTCTCTGTGTCTCAGCGTCTCAGTATCTCTGCGTCTCAGAGTCTCTGCGTCTCTGTGTCTCAGCGTCTCAGTATCTCTGCGTCTCAGCGTCTCTGCGTCTCAGGGTCTCTGCGTCTCTGCATCTCAGCATCTCTGCGTCTCTGCATCTCAGTGTCTTTGCGTCTCTGCGTCTCAGTGTCTCAGCGTCTGAGCGTCTGAGCGTCTCAGCGTCTCTGCATCTCAGTGTCTCTGCGTCTCAGCGTCTCCACGTCTCAGCGTCTCTGTGTCTCAGAGTCTCTGCGTCACTGGATCAGTGTTTCTGGGTTTCAGTGTATCTGCGCCTCTGCGTCTCAGGGTCTCTGTGTCTCAGCGTCTCTGATTCTCAGTGTCTCAGTGTCTCAGCGTCTCAGCATCTCAGGGTCTCTGCGTCTCTACTTCTATGCGTCCCTGCGTCTCAGGGTCTCCGCTTCTCTGCGTCTCAGCGTCTCTGAGTCTCAGTGTCTCAGTGTCTCTGCGTCTCTGCATCTCCGCATCTCACCGTCTCTGTGTCTCTGTGTCTCAGCATCTCTGAGTCTCAGCGTCTCAGCGTCTCTACGACTCAGTGTCTCTGCGTCTCAGAGTCTCTGCGTCTCAGAGTCTCTGCGTCTCAGAGTCTCTGCGTCTCTGCGTCTCAGTGTCTCTGCGTCTCAGCGTCTCAGTGTCTTTGCGTCTCTGCGTCTCAGTGTCTCTGCGTCTCAGCGTCTCAGCGTCTCAGTGTCTTTGCATCTCTGCGTCTCAGTGTCTCAGCGTCTGAGCGTCTCAGCGTCTCTGCGTCTATGCGTCTCAGCGTCTCTGCGTCTCAGTGTCTCTGCGTCTCTGAGTTTCTGCGTCTCTGTGTCGCTGGGTCTCAGCGTCTCTGCCTCTCAGCGTCTCCGCGTCTCAGCGTCTCCGCGTCTCAGCGTCTCTGTGTCTCAGCGTCTCCGCGTCTCCGCGTCTCTGTGTCTCAGCGTCTCTGCATCTCAGAGTCTCTGTGTCACTGCTTCAGTGTCTCTGGGTCTCAGTGTCACTGCGTCTCTGCGTCTCAGGGTCTCTACGCCTCTGCGTGTCAGAGTCTCTGCATCTCAGCGTCTCTGCATCTCAGCCACTCAGCGTCTCTGCGTCTTTGTGTCACTGCGTCTCAGTGTCTCTGCGTCTCAGGGTCTCTGCGTCTCTGCATCTCAGAGTCTCTGAGTCTCTGCATCTATGCATCTCCCGGTCTTAGTGTCTCTGCGTCTCAGGGTCTCTGCGCATTTGCGTCCCTGGGACTCAGGGTCTCTGTGTCTCCGGGTCTCTGCGTCTCTGCGTCTCTGCCTCTCAGAGACTCTGCGTCTCTGCGTCTCAGGGTCTCTGCGTCTCTAGGTCTCAGTGTCTCTGCGCCTCAGGGTCTCTGCGCTCTGGGTGTCCGTGTCTCTGCGTCTCAGGGTCTCTGCATCTCTGCGTCTCAGGGTCTCTATGCCGCTGCGTCTGAGAGTCTCTGAGTTTCTGCGTCTCTGCGTATCTGGGTCTCAGTGTCTCTGCATCTCTGGGTCTCAGTGTCTCAGTGTCTCTGCGTCTCTGGGTCTCAGGATCTCTGCGTCTCAGGGTCTCTGCGTCTCAAGGTCTCTACGCCTCTGCGTCTCAGAGTCTCTGAGTTCCTGCGTCATTGGGTCTCAGTGTCTCGGCGTCTCTGCGTCTCAGGATCTCTGCTTCTCAGGGTCTCTGCATCTCAGGTTCTCTGTGCCTCTGCGTCTATGCGTCCCTGCGTCTCAGGGTCTCCGCTTCTCTGCGTCTCAGCGTCTCTGAGTCTCAGTGCCTCAGTGTCTCTGCGTCTCTGCATCTCTGCATCTCAGCATCTCTGCGTCTCTGCGTCTCACTGTCTCTGCGACTCTGTGTCTCGGCGTCTCAGCATCTCTGCGTCTCAGTGGCTCTGCGTCTCTGCGTCTCTACGACTCAGTGTCTCTGCGTCTCAGCGTCTCTGCGTCTCAGAGTCTCTGCGTCTCAGCGTCTCAGGGTCTCTGCGTCTTATGTTCTCTGTGTCTCTACGTCTATGCGTCCCTGCGTCTCAGTGTCTCCGCTTCTCTGCGTCTCAGCGTCTCTGAGTCTCAGTGTCTCTGCGTCTCTGCGTCTCTGCGTCTCAGTGTCTCTGCATCTCGGCGTCTCAGCATCTCAGCGTCTCTGTGCCTCAGCGTCTCAGCGGCTCTGCGTCTCTGCGTCTCTACGACTCAGTGTCTCTGCGTCTCAGCGTCTCTGCGTCTCAGAGTCTCTGCGTCCCTGCGTCTCAGTGTCTCTGCGTCTCAGTGTCTCTGCACCTCAGCGTCTCTGCGTCTCAGCATCTCTGCGTCTCTGCGTCTCAGTGTCTCTGCGTCTCAGCGTCTCTGCTTCTCAGCGTCTCTGCGATTTTGCGTCTCAGTCTCTCTATTTCTCTGGGTCTCGGTGTCTCTGCGTCTCTGCGTCTCAGTGTCTCTGCGTCTCAGCGTCTCTGCGTCTCAGCATCTCTGCGTCTCAGCGTCTCAGCGTCTCTGCGTCTCTGCATCTCAGCGTCTCTGCATCTCTGCGTCTCAGCTTCTTGCGTCTCAGCGTTTCAGCGTTTCTGCGTCTCAGCGTCTCTGCGTCTCTGGGTCTCAGTGTCTCTGCGTCTCAGGGTCTCTGCGTCTCTGGGTCTCAGTGTCTCTGCGTCTCAGGGTCTCTGCGTCTCTGGGTCTCAGTGTCTCTGCGTCTCAGGGTCTCTGCGTCTCTGCGTCTCAGCGTCTCAGGGTCTCTACTTCTCTGTCTCTCAGAGTCCCTGGGTCTCAGTGTCTCTGTGTCTCAGCGTCTCTGGGGCCCGGGTCTCTGTGTCTCAGCGTCTCTGAGTATCAGTGTCTCAGTGTCTCTGCGCCTCTGCGTCTCTGGGTCTCAGGGTCTCGGTCTCTGCATCTCAGGTTCTCTGCATGTGTGCATCTATGCGTCCCTGTGTCTCAGGGTCTCTCCTTCTCTGCGTCTCAGATTCCTTGGTCGCTGCGTCTCAGGGTCTCAGTGTCTCTGTGTCTCTAGGTCTCAGTGTCTCTGTGTCTCAGTGTCTCTGCGCCTCTGCGTCTCAGTGTCTCAGGGTCTCTACGCCTCTGCGTCTCAGAGTCTCTGAGTCTCAGGGTCTCTACGCCTCTGCGTCTCAGAGTCTCTGAGTTTCTGTGTCTCGACGTCTCTGCGTCTCTGGGTCTCAGGGTCTCTGCGTCTCTGTGTCTCTAGTTCTCAGTGTCTCTGCGTCTCTGAGTCTCTGGGTCTCTGCGTATCTGGGTCTCAGGGTCTCTGCGTCTCTGCATCTCAGGGTCTCTACGCCTCTGCGTCTCAGAGTCTCTGAGTTTCTGCGTCTCTGCGTCTGAGCCACTCAGCATCTCTGTATCTCAGCGTCTCTGCGTCTTTGCGTCTCTGCGTCTCAGTGTCTCTGCATCTCAGGGTCTCTTCGTCTCTGCATTCAGAGTCTCTGAGTCTCTGCATCTATGCATCTCCCGGTCTCAGTGTCTCTGCGTCTCAGTGTCTGTGCGTCTTTGCATCTCTGGGACTCGGGGTCTCTGTGTCTCCGGGTCTCTGCGTCTCAGGGTCTCTGCCTCTCAGAGACTCTGCGTCTCTGCGTCTCCGGTTCTCTGCGTCTCTAGGTCTCTGTGTCTCTGCGTCTCAGGGTCTCTGCGTCTCTGGGTCTTAGTGTCTCTGCGTCTCTGGGTCTCAGTGTCTCGGCGTCTCTGCGTCTCTGGGTCTAAGGCTCTCTGTGTCTCTGCGTCTCTAGGTCTCAGTGTCTTTGCGTCTCTGCGTCTCTGGGTCTCAGTGCCTCTGCGTCTCAGGGTCTCTGCATCACTGCGTATCTGGTCTCAGTGTCACTGCTTCTCTGCGTCTCAGGGTCTCTATGCCTCTGCGTCTCAGAGTCTCTGCATCTCAGCGTCTCTGCGTCTCAGCCACTCAGCGTCTCTGCGTCTCAGCGTCTCTGAGTCTCTGCATCTATGCATCTCCCGGTCTTAGTGTCTCTGCGTCTCAGCGTCTCTGGGTCCCAGGGTCTCTGCGTCTCAGCGTCTCTGAGTCTCAGTGTCTCAATGTCTCTGCGTCTCAGGGTCTCTGCGTCTTATGTTCTCTGTGTCTCTATGTCTATGCGTCCCTGCGTCTCAGGGTCTCCGCTTCTCTGCGTCTCAGCATCTCTGCGTCTCAGTGTCTCTGCGTCTCTGCGTCTCTACGACTCAGTGTCTTTGCGTCCCAGCGTCTCTGCGTCTCAGAGTCTCTGCGTCTCAGAGTCTCTGCGTCTCAGCGTCTCTGCGTCTCAGTGTCTCAGTGTCTCAGCGTCTGAGCGTCTCAGCGTCTCTGCATCTCAGTGTCTCTGCGTCTCAGCGTCTCCACGTCTCAGCGTCTCTGTGTCTCAGAGTCTCTGCGTCACTGGATCAGTGTTTCTGGGTTTCAGTGTATCTGCGCCTCTGCGTCTCAGGGTCTCTGTGTCTCAGCGTCTCTGATTCTCAGTGTCTCAGTGTCTCTGCGTCTCAGCGTCTCAGGGTCTCTGCGTCTTATGTTCTCTGCGTCTCTACTTCTATGCGTCCCTGCGTCTCAGGGTCTCCGCTTCTCTGCGTCTCAGCGTCTCTGAGTCTCAGTGTCTCTGTGTCTCTGCGTCTCTGCATCTCCGCATCTCACCGTCTCTGTGTCTCTGCGTCTCAGCATCTCTGAGTCTCAGCGTCTCAGTGTCTCTACGACTCAGTGTCTCTGCGTCTCAGCGTCTCTGCGTCTCAGAGTCTCTGCGTCTCTGCGTCTCAGTGTCTCTGCGTCTCAGCGTCTCAGTGTCTTTGCGTCTCTGCGTCTCAGTGTCTCAGCGTCTGAGCGTCTCAGCGTCTCTGCGTCTATGCGTCTCAGCGTCTCTGCGTCTCAGTGTCTCTGCGTCTCTGAGTTTCTGCGTCTCTGTGTCGCTGGGTCTCAGCGTCTCTGCGTCTCAGCGTCTCCGCGTCTCAGCGTCTCCGCGTCTCAGCGTCTCTGTGTCTCAGCGTCTCTGCATCTCAGAGTCTCTGTGTCTCTGTGTCACTGGTTCAGTGTCTCTGGGTCTCAGTGTCACTGCGTCTCTGCGTCTCAGGGTCTCTACGCCTCTGCGTGTCAGAGTCTCTGCGTCTCAGCGTCTCTGCATCTCAGCCACTCAGCGTCTCTGTGTCTCAGCGTCTCTGCGTCTTTGTGTCACTGCGTCTCAGGGTCTCTGTGTCTCTGCGTCTCAGTGTCTCTGTGTCTCTGCGTCTCAGGGTGTCTGCGTCTCTGCATCTCAGAGTCTCTGAGTCTCTGCATCTATGCATCTCCCGGTCTTAGTGTCTCTGCGTCTCAGGGCCTCTGCGCATTTGCGTCCCTGGGACTCAGGGTCTCTGTGTCTCCGGGTCTCTGCGTCTCTGCGTCTCTGCCTCTCAGAGACTCTGCGTCTCTGCGTCTCAGGGTCTCTGCGTCTCTAGGTCTCAGTGTCTCTGCGCCTCAGGGTCTCTGCGCTCTGGGTGTCCGTGTCTCTGCGTCTCAGGGTCTCTGCATCTCTGCGTCTCAGGGTCTCTATGCCGCTGCGTCTGAGAGTCTCTGAGTTTCTGCGTCTCTGCGTATCTGGGTCTCAGTGTCTCTGCATCTCTGGGTCTCAGTGTCTCAGTGTCTCTGCGTCTCTGGGTCTCAGGATCTCTGCATCTCAGGGTCTCTGCGTCTCAAGGTCTCTACGCCTCTGCGTCTCAGAGTCTCTGAGTTCCTGCGTCATTGGGTCTCAGTGTCTCGGCGTCTCTGCGTCTCAGGATCTCTGCTTCTCAGGGTCTCTGCATCTCAGGTTCTCTGTGCCTCTGCGTCTATGCGTCCCTGCGTCTCAGGGTCTCCGCTTCTCTGCGTCTCAGCGTCTCTGAGTCTCAGTGCCTCAGTGTCTCTGCGTCTCTGCATCTCCGCATCTCAGCGTCTCTGCGTCTCACTGTCTCTGCGACTCTGTGTCTCGGCGTCTCAGCATCTCAGCATCTCTGCGTCTCAGCGGCTCTGCTTCTCTGCGTCTCTACGACTCAGTGTCTCTGCGTCTCAGCGTCTCTGCGTCTCAGAGTCTCTGCGTCTCTGCGTCTCAGTGTCTCTGCGTCTCAGCGTCTCTGTGTCTCAGCATCTCTGCATCTCTGCGTCTCAGTGTCTCTGCATCTCTGCGTCACTGGTTCAGTGTCTCTGCGTCTCAGTGTCTCTGTGTCTCTGTTTCTCTGGGTCTCAGTGCCTCTGCGTCTCAGGGTCTCTACGTCTCTGCGTCTCAGGGTCTCTGCGTCTCAGAGTCTCTGAGTCTCTGCATCTATGCATCTCCCGGTCTCAGTGTCTCTGCGTCTTTGCGTCTCTGGGACTCAGGGTCTCTGTGTCTCCGGGTCTCTGCGTCTCTGCGTCCCTGCCTCTCAGAGACTCTGCGTCTCTGCGTCTCAGGATCTCTGCGTCTCTGTGTCTCTAGGTCTCAGTGTCTCTGCGTCTCAGGGTCTCTGCGTCTCAGGGTCTCTGCCTCTCAACGTCTTTGTGTCTCAGGGTCTCTACGCCACTGCGTCTCAGAATCTCAAAGTTTTTGCATCTCTGGGTCTCAGTGTCTCTGGGTCACAGTGTCTTTGCGTCTCAGAGTCTCTGCCTCTCATGGTCTCTGCCTCTCTGCCTGTCTGCATCTCTGCGTCTCTGGGTCTCAGTGTCTCTGGGTCTCAATGTCTCAGCGTCTCTGCGTCTCAGAGTCTCTGCTTCTCTGCATCTCAGAGTCTGTGCGTCTCTGGGTGTCTGCGTCTCTGGGTCTCAGTGTCTCTGCGTCTCAGTGTCTCTGCGTCTCAGGGTCTCTGCATCTCAGGGTCTCTGCATCTCTACGTCTCAGAGTCTCGTCGTCTCTGCGTCTTGGAGTCTCTGCATCTCAGTGTCTCTGCATTTCATTCTCACGGCGTCTCTGTGTCTCAGAGTCTCAGAGTATCTGCTTCTCGGTTTTCTGCGTCTCAGAGTCCCTGCGTCTCTGCATCTCAGTGTCTCTGCGTCTCAGGGCCTCTGCGTATCTGTGTCTCAGGGCCTCTATGTCTCTGCGTCTCTGAGTCTCTGTGTCTCTGCGTCTCTTGGTCTCAGTGTCTCTTCGTCTCTACGTCTCTGCGTCTCCGTGTCTCTGCATCTCTACGTCTCCGCGTCTCTGGGTCTCAGCGTCTCTGCGTCTCAGCGTCTCTACGTCTCTGCGTCTCAGCGTCTCTGCGTCTCTACGTCTCTGCGTCTCAGCGTCTCTGCGTCTCAGCGTCTCTACGTCTCTACGTCTCTGCTTCTTAGCGTCTCTGTGTCTCTGCGTCTCTGCGTCTCTGTGTCTTTGAGTCTCTGGTTCTCAGCGTCTCTGCATCTCAGGGTCCCTGCGTCTCTGCTTCTCCGCGTCTCAGTATCTCAGTGTCTCTGCGTCTCAGTGCCTCTGCGTTTCTGCATCTCTGGGTCTCAGTGTCTCTGGGTCACAGGGTCTTTGCGTCTCAGAGTCTCTGCCTCTCATGGTCTCTGCCTCTCTGCCTGTCTGCATCTCTGCGTCTCTGGGTCTCAGTGTCTCTGGGTCTCAATGTCTCAGCGTCTCTGCGTCTCAGAGTCTCTGCTTCTCTGCATCTCAGAGTCTGTGCGTCTCTGGGTGTCTGCGTCTCTGGGTCTCAGTGTCTCTGCGTCTCAGTGTCTCTGCGTCTCAGGGTCTCTGCATCTCAGGGTCTCTGCATCTCTGCGTCTCAGAGTCTCGTCGTCTCTGCGTCTTGGAGTCTCTGCATCTCAGTGTCTCTGCATTTCATTCTCACGGCGTCTCTGTGTCTCAGAGTCTCTGCGTCTCTGCGTCTCGGGTTTCTGCGTCTCAGAGTCCCTGCGTCTCTGCATCTCAGTGTCTCTGCGTCTCAGGGCCTCTGCGTATCTGTGTCTCAGGGCCTCTATGTCTCAGCGTCTCTTCGTCTCTGCGTCTCTGCGTCTCCGTGCCTCTGCATCTCTACGTCTCCGCGTCTCTGGGTCTCTACGTCTTTGGGTCTCAGTGTCTCTGCATCTCTGGGTATCAGTGTCTCTGCGTCTCTGCGTCCCAGAGTCTCTGGGTCTCAGGATCGCTGCGTCTCTGGTTCTCAATGTCTCTGAGTCTCAGTGTCGCTGCGGCTCAGTGTCTCTGGTTCTCTGTGTCTCAGTGTCTCTGCGTCTCAGCGTCTCTAGGTCACAGCGTCTCAGCGTATCAGAGTCTCTGCATCTCAGTGTCTCTGCGTCACTGCATCTCTGGTGCTCATTGTCTCTGCGTCTCAGTGTCTTTGGGTCTCTGTGTCTCTGCGTCTCTGGTTCTCAGTGTCTCTGCATCTCAGGGTCTCTGCGTCTCTGCATCTCCGCGTCTCAGTGTCTCAGAGTCCCTGCGTCTCTGCATCTCAGTGCCTCTGCGTTTCTGCATCTCTGGGTCTCAGTGTCTCTGCGTCTCAGGGTCTCTGCGTCTCAGTGTCTCTGGGTCTCAGTGTCTCAGTGTTTCTGCGACTCAGGGTCTCTGCGTTTCTGCATCTCTGGGTCTCAGTGTCTCTGCGTCTCTGGTTCTCAGTGCCTCTGCCTCTCTGTGTCTCTGGCACTCACTGTCTCTGCGTCTCAGGGTCTCTGCATCTCTGCGTCTCAGAGTCTCGTCGTCTCAGAGTGTCTGTGTCTCTGCGTCTCAGAGTCTCTGCGTCTCAGTGTCTCTGCATCTCATTGTCACTGCGTCTTTGGGTCTCAGTGTCTCTGCGTCTCTGCGTCTCAGTGTCTCTGCATCTCATTGTCACTGCGTCTCTGGGTCTCAGTGTCTCTGCGTCTCTGCGTCTCAGTTTCTCTGCGTCTCTGCGTCTCTGCGTCTCTGCGACTCTGGGTCTCTGGGTCTCAGCGTCTCTGCGTTTCAGAGTCTGTGCATCTCAGAGTCTCTGCGTCTCATAGTCTCTGGGTCTCAGTGTCTGTGTGTCTCAGGGTCTCTGCGTATCTGTGTCTCAGGGCTCCAATGCCTCTGAGTCTCTGTGTCTCTGCGTCTCTGGGTCTCAGTGTCTCAGTGTCTCTTCGTCTCTGCGTCTCCATGTCTCTGCGTCTCTACGTCTCCGTGCCTCTGCATCTCTACATCTCTGGGTCTCAGTGTCTCTGAATCTCTGGGTCTCAGTGTCTCTGCGTCTCTGGTTCTCAGTGTCTCTGAGTCTCAGTGTCGCTGCATCTCAGTGTCTCTGGTTCTCAGTGTCTCTGCATCTCAGTGTCTCTGTGTCTCTGCGTCTCGGGTTTCTGTGTCACTCCGTCTCTGCGTCTCAGAGTCTCTGCATCTCAGTGTCTCTGCGTCTCAGTGTCTCTGCGTCTCAGTGTCTCTGCGTCTCATGCTCCCTGCATCTCTGCGTCTCAGGGTCTCTATGCCTCTGTGTCTCAGACTCTCTGAGTCTCAGTGTCTCTGTGTCTCTGCGTCTCGGGTTTCTGTATCACTCCGTCTCTGCGTCTCAGAGTCTCTGCATCTCAGTGTCTCTGCGTCTCAGTGTCTCTGCGTCTCAGTGTCTCTGCGTCTCATGCTCCCTGCATCTCTGTGTCTCAGGGTCTCTATGCCTCTGTGTCTCAGACTCTCTGAGTCTCTGCGTCTCAGCGTCTCTGCGTCTTACATTCTCAGGGCCTCAGGGTCTCTGCGTCACTGCGTCTCAGGGTCTCTGCGTCTTTGCGTCTCAGAGTCTCTGAATCTCTGCGTCTCTGGGTCTCAGTGTCTCTGGGTCTCAGTATCTCTGGGTCTCAGTGTCTCTGCGTCTCTGTGTCTGTGGGACTCAGTGTCTCTGCGTCTCAGTGTCACTGCGTCTCTGCGTCTCAGTGTCTCTGCATCATACGGTCTCAGGGCATCAGTGTCTCTCCGTCTCTGTGTATTAGGGTCTCTGCGTTTCAGTGTCTCTGCGCCTCAGTTTCTCTTCATTTCTGGGTCCCAGGGTCTCTGCGTCTCAGTGTCTCTGCGTCTCAGTGTCTCTGTGTCTCAGTGTCACTGTGTCTCAGTGTCTCTGTGTCTCAGTGTCTCAGTGTCTCTGAGTCTCTGTGTCTCAGTGTCTCAGTGTCTCAGTGTCTCAGTGTTTCTGAGTCTCTGTGTCTCAGAGTCTCTGTGTCTCTGTGTCTCACAGTCTCAGTGTCTCTGTGTCTCAGTGTCTCAGAGTCTCAGTGTCTCTGTGTCTCAGTGTCTCAGTGTCTCTGAGTCTCAGTGTCTCTGAGTCTCAGTGTCTCTGTGTCTCAGTGTCTCAGTGTCTCTGAGTCTCAGTGTCTCTGAGTCTCAGTGTCTCTGTGTCTCAGTGTCTCAGTGTCTCAGAGTCTCAGTGTCTCAGTGTCTCAGTGACTCTGTGTCTCAGTGTCTCAGTGTCTCTGTGTCTCAGTGTCTCTGAGTCTCAGTGTCTCTGTGTCTCAGTGTCTCAGTGTCTCTTTGTCTCAGTGTCTCTGAGTCTCAGTGTCTCTGAGTCGCAGTGTCTCAGTGTCTCAGAGGCTCAGTGTCTCTGTGTCTCAGTGTCTCAGTGTCTCTGTGTCTCAGTGTCTCAGAGTCTCAGTGTCTCAGTGTCTCAGTGACTCTGTGTCTCAGTGTCTCAGTGTCTCTGTGTCTCAGTGTCTCAGCGTCTCTGTGTCTCAGTGTCTCAGAGTCTCAGTGTCTCTGTGTCTCAGTGTCTCTGTGTCTCACTGTCTCTGAGTCTCAGTGTTTCAGTGTCTCTGTGTCTCAGTGTCTCAGTGCCTCTGAGTCTCAGTGTCTCAGTGTCTCTGAGTCTCAGTGTCTCAGTGTCTCAGTGTCTCAGAGGCTCAGTGTCTCAGTGTCTCAGTGTCTCAGTGTCACTGTGTCTCAGTGTCTCAGTGTCTCTGTGACTCAGTGTCTCAGTGTCTCAGTGTCTCTGTGTCTCAGTGTCTCAGTGTCTCAGAGTCTCAGTGTCTCAGAGTCTCAGTCTCTCAGTGTCTCAGTGTCTCAGTGTCTCTGAGTCTCAGTGCCTCTGTGTCTCAGTGTCTCAGTGTCTCAGTGTCTCTGAGTCTCAGTGTCTCTGTGTCTCAGTGTCTCAGTGTCTCAGAGTCTCAGTGTCTCAGTGTCTCAATGTCTCATGGTCTCTGTGTCTCAGTGTCTCTGAGTCTCAGTGTCTCTGTGCCTCAGTGTCTCTGTGTCTCTGAGTCTCTGAGTCTCAGAGTCTCAGTGTCTCAGTGTCTTAGAGTCTCAGTGTCTCTGTGTCTCAGTGTCTCTGTGTCTCTGAGTCTCAGTGTCTCTGAGTCTCAGTGTCTCAGTGTCTCAGTGCCTCAGTGTCTCAGTGTCTCTGTGTCTCTGTGTCTCTGAGTCTCAGTGTCTCTGTGTCTCAGTGTCTCAGTGTCTCTGAGTCTCAGCGTCTCTTTGTCAAGGTGTCTCAGTGTCTCTGTGACTCTGTCTCTGTGTCTCAGTGTCTCTGAGTCTCAGTGACACAGTGTCTCAGAGTCTCCGTGACTCAGTGTCTCTGTGTCTCAGTGTCTCAGAGTCTCAGTGTCTCTGTGTCTCAGAGTCTCAGTGTCTCAGTGTCTCAGTGACTCTGTGTCTCAGTGTCTCAGTGTCTCTGTGTCTCAGTGTCTCAGAGTCTCAGTGTCTCTGTGTCTCAGTGTCTCTGTGTCTCACTGTCTCTGAGTCTCAGTGTCTCAGTGTCTCTGTGTCTCAGTGTCTCAGTGCCTCTGAGTCTCAGTGTCTCAGTGTCTCAGTGTCTCTGAGTCTTAGTGTCTCTGTGTCTCAGTGTCTCAGTGTCTCTGAGTCGAAGTGTCTCATTGTCTCAGTGTCTCTGAGTGTCAGTGTCTCAGTGTCTCTGTGTCTCTGTGTCTCAGTGTCTCAGTGTCTCTGAGTCTCAGTGTCTCAGTGTCTCAGTGTCTCAGTGTCTCAGTGTCTCTGTGTCTCAGTGTCTCAGAGTCTCAGTGTCTCAGCGACTCTGTGTCTCAGCGTCACAGTGTCTCTGTGTCTCAGTGCCTCAGCGTCTCTGTGTCTCAGTGTCTCAGTGTCTCAGAGTCTCAGTGTCGCTGTGTCTCAGTGTCTCTGTGTCTCAGTGTCTCTGAGTCTCATTGTCTCTGTGACTCAGTGTCTCAGAGTCTCAGTGTCTCAGTGTCTCTGTGTCTCAGTGTCTCAGTGTCTCTGAGTCTCAGAGTCTCAGAGTCTCAGTGTCTCTGTGTCTCAGTGTCTCTGTGTCTCAGTGTCTCAGTGTCTCTGTGTCTCTTAGTCTCAGTGTCTCAGTGTGTCTGAGTCTCAGAGTCACAGTGTCTCAGAGTCTCAGTGTCTCAGTGTCTCTGAGTCTCAGTATCTCAGTGTCTCAGAGGCTCAGTGTCTCAGTGTCTCTGAGTCTCAGTGTCTCTGTGTCTCAGTGTCTCAGAGTCTCAGTGTCTCTGAGTCTCAGTGTCTCAGTGTCTCTGTGTCTCAGTGTCTCTGTGACTCAGTGTCTCTGTGTGTCAGAGTCTCAGTGTCTCAGTGTCTCAGTGTCTCAGAGTCTCAGTGTCTCTGTGTCTCAGTGTCTCTGAGTCTCAGTTTCTCAGTGCCTCTGAGTCTCAGTGTCTCAGTGTCTCAGTGTCTCTGATTCTCAGTGTCGCAGTGTCTCAGTGTCTCAGCGTCTCTCTGTCTCAGTGTCTCAGAGTCTCAGTGTCTCTGTGTCTCAGTGTCTCTTTGTCTCAGTGTCTCTGAGTCTCAGTGTCTCTGTATCTCAGTGTCTCAGAGTCTCAGTGTCTCAGTGTCTCAGTGTCTCAGAGGCTCAGTGTCTCAGTGTCTCAGTGTCTCTGTGTCTCAGTGTCTCTGTGTCTCAGAGTCTCAGTGTCTCTGCGTCTCTGTGTTTCAGTGTCTCAGAGTCTCAGTGTCTCAGTGTCTCAGTGTCTCAGAGGCTCAGTGTCACAGTGTCTCTGAGTTTCAGTGTCTCTGTGTCTCAGTGTCTCAGAGTCTCAGTGTGTCAGTGTCTCAGTGTCTCAGTGTCTCAGAGGCTCAGTGTCTCAGTGTCTCTGTGCCTCAGTGTCTCTGTGCCTCTGTGTCTCAGAGTCTCAGTGTCTCTGTGTCTCAGTGTCTCAGTGTCTCTGTGTCTCAGTGTCTCAGAGTCTCAGTGTCTCAGAGATTCAGTGTCTCAGTGTCTCAGTGTCAGAGGCTCAGAGTCTCAGTGTCTCAGTGTCTCTGTGTCTCAGTGTCTCTGTGTCTCAGTGTCTCTGTGTCTCAGTGTCTCTGAGTCTCAGTGTCTCTGTGTCTCAGTGTCTCAGAGTCTCAGTGTGTCAGTGTCTCTGTGTCTCAGAGTCTCAGTGTCTCTGTGTCTCAGTGTCTCTGTGTCTCAGTGTCTCTGAGTCTCAGTGTCTCTGTGTCTCAGTGTCTCAGAGTCTCTGTGTGTCAGTGTCTCGCTGTCTCAGTGTCTCAGAGGCTCAGTGTCTCAGTGTCTCAGTGTCTCTGTGTCTCAGTGTCTCTGTGTCTCTGTGTCTCAGAGTCTCAGTGTCTCTGTGTCTCAGTGTCTCAGTGTCTCTGTGTCTCAGTGTCTCAGAGTCTCAGTGTCTCAGAGATTCAGTGTCTCAGTGTCTCAGTGTCAGAGGCTCAGAGTCTCAGTGTCTCAGTGTCTCTGTGTCTCAGTGTCTCTGTGTCTCAGAGTCTCAGTGTCTCAGTGTCTCAGTGTCTCTGTGTCTCAGTGTCTCAGAGTCTCAGTGTCTCAGTGTCTCAGTGTCTCTGTGTCTCAGTGTCTCAGAGTCTCAGTGTCTCAGTGTCTCAGAGGCTCAGTGTCTCAGTGTCTCTGTGCCTCAGAGTCTCTGTGTCTCAGAGTCTCAGTGCCTCAGTGCCTCAGTGTCTCAGTGTCTCAGTGTCTCTGAGTCTCAGTGTCTCTGAGTCTCAGTTTCTCAGTGTCTCAGTGTCTCTGTGTTTCAGTGTCTCAGAGTCTCTGTGTCTCAGAGTCTCAGTGCCTCAGTGCCTCAGTGTCTCAGTGTCTCAGTGTCTCTGAGTCTCAGTGTCTCTGTGTCTCAGTGTCTCAGTGTCTCAGTGTCTCAGAGGCTCAGTGTCTCAGTGTCTCAGTGTCTCTGTGTCTCAGTGTCTATGTGTCTCAGAGTCTCAGTATCTCTGTGTCTCAGTGTCTCTGTGTCTCAGTGTCTCTGAGTCTCAGTGTCTCTGTGTCTCAGAGTCTCAGTGTCTCAGTGTCTCTGTGTCTCAGTGTCTCAGTGTCTCTGTGTCTCAGTGTCTCTGTGTCTCAGAGTCTCAGTGTCTCTGTGTCTCAGAGTCTCAGAGGCTCAGTGTCTCAGTGTCTCTGTGTCTCAGTGTCTCAGTGTCTCTGTGTCTCAGTGTCTCTGAATCTCAGTGTCTCTGTGTCTCAGAGTCTCAGTGTCTCAGTGTCTCTGTGTCTCAGTGTCTCAGTGTCTCTGTGTCTCAGTGTCTCTGTGTCTCAGAGTCTCAGTGTCTCAGTGTCTCAGTGTCTCTGTGTCTCAGTGTCTCAGAGTCTCAGAGGCTCAGTGTCTCAGTGTCTCAGTGTCTCTGTTTCTCAGTGTCTCTGTGTCTCAGAGTCTCAGTGTCTCTGTGTCTCAGTGTCTCAGTGTCTCTGTGTCTCAGTATCTCAGAGTCTCAGTGTCTCAGAATCTCAGTCTCTCAGTGTCTCAGTGTCTCAGTGTCTCTGAGTCTCAGTGCCTCTGTGTCTCAGTGTCTCAGTGTCTCTGAGTCTCAGTGTCTCTGTGTCTCAGTGTCTCAGAGTCTCAGTGTCTCAGTGTCTCAATGTCTCATGGTCTCTGTGTCTCAGTGTCTCTGAGTCTCAGTGTCTCTGTGCCTCAGTGTCTCTGTGTCTCTGAGTCTCAGAGTCTCAGTGTCTCAGTGTCTTAGAGTCTCAGTGTCTCTGTGTCTCAGTGTCTCTGTGTCTCTGAGTCTCAGAGTCTCAGTGTCTCAGTGTCTCAGTGTCTCAGTGTCTCTGTGTCTCTTAGTCTCAGTGTCTCAGTGTGTCTGAGTCTCAGAGTCACAGTGTCTCAGAGTCTCAGTGTCTCTGAGTCTCAGTGTCTCAGTGTCTCAGAGGCTCAGTGTCTCAGTGTCTCAATGTCTCATGGTCTCTGTGTCTCAGTGTCTCTGAGTCTCAGTGTCTCTGTGCCTCAGTGTCTCTGTGTCTCTGAGTCTCAGAGTCTCAGTGTCTCAGTGTCTTAGAGTCTCAGTGTCTCTGTGTCTCAGTGTCTCTGTGTCTCTGAGTCTCAGAGTCACAGTGTCTCAGAGTCTCAGTGTCTCAGTGTCTCTGAGTCTCAGTGTCTCAGAGGCTCAGTGTCTCAGTGTCTCTGAGTCTCAGTGTCTCTGTGTCTCAGTGTCTCAGTGTCTCTGTGTCTCAGTGTCTCTGTGACTCAGTGTCTCTGTGTGTCAGAGTCTCAGTGTCTCAGTGTCTCAGAGTCTCAGTGTCTCTTTGTCTCAGTGTCTCTGAGTCTCAGTTTCTCAGTGCCTCTGAGTCTCAGTGTCTCAGTGTCTCAGTGTCTCTGATTCTCAGTGTCGCAGTGTCTCAGTGTCTCAGCGTCTCTCTGTCTCAGTGTCTCAGAGTCTCAGTTTCTCTGTGTCTCAGTGTCTCTTTGTCTCAGTGTCTCTGAGTCTCAGTGTCTCTGTATCTCAGAGTCTCAGTGTCTCAGTGTCTCAGTGTCTCAGAGGCTCAGTGTCTCAGTGTCTCAGTGTCTCTGTGTCTCAGAGTCTCAGTGTCTCTGTGTCTCTGTGTTTCAGTGTCTCAGAGTCTCAGTGTCTCAGTGTCTCAGTGTCTCAGAGGCTCAGTGTCACAGTGTCTCTGAGTCTCAGTGTCTCTGTGTCTCAGTGTCTCAGAGTCTCAGTGTGTCAGTGTCTCAGTGTCTCAGTGTCTCAGAGGCTCAGTGTCTCAGTGTCTCTGTGCCTCAGTGTCTCTGTGCCTCTGTGTCTCAGAGTCTCAGTGTCTCTGTGTCTCAGTGTCTCAGTGTCTCTGTGTCTCAGTGTCTCAGAGTCTCAGTGTCTCAGAGATTCAGTGTCTCAGTGTCTCAGTGTCGCAGTGTCAGAGGCTCAGAGTCTCAGTGTCTCAGTGTCTCTGTGTCTCAGTGTCTCTGTGTCTCAGTGTCTCTGAGTCTCAGTGTCTCTGTGTCTCAGTGTCTCAGAGTCTCAGTGTGTCAGTGTCTCTGTGTCTCAGAGTCTCAGTGTCTCTGTGTCTCAGTGTCTCTGTGTCTCAGTGTCTCTGAGTCTCAGTGTCTCTTTGTCTCAGTGTCTCAGAGTCTCAGTGTGTCAGTGTCTCAGTGCCTCAGTGTCTCAGAGGCTCAGTGTCTCAGTGTCTCAGTGTCTCTGTGTCTCAGTGTCTCTGTGTCTCTGTGTCTCAGAGTCTCAGTGTCTCTGTGTCTCAGTGTCTCAGTGTCTCTGTGTCTCAGTGTCTCAGAGTCTCAGTGTCTCAGAGATTCAGTGTCTCAGTGTCTCAGTGTCTCAGTGTCAGAGGCTCAGAGTCTCAGTGTCTCAGTGTCTCTGTGTCTCAGTGTCTCTGTGTCTCAGAGTCTCAGTGTCTCTGTGTCTCAGTGTCTCTGTGTCTCAGTGTCTCTGAGTCTCAGTGTCTCTGTGTCTCTGTGTCTCAGTGTCTCAGAGTCTCAGAGTCTCAGTGTCTCAGTGTCTCAGAGGCTCAGTGTCTCAGTGTCTCAGTGTCTCTGAGTCTCAGTGTCTCAGTGTCTCAATGTCTCATGGTCTCTGTGTCTCAGTGTCTCTGAGTCTCAGTGTCTCTGTGCCTCAGTGTCTCTGTGTCTCTGTGACTCAGTGTCTCAGTGTCTCAGTGTCTCAGTGTCTCTGTGTCTCAGTGTCTCAGAGTCTCAGAGTCTCAGAGTCTCAGTCTCTCAGTGTCTCAGTGTCTCAGTGTCTCTGAGTCTCAGTGCCTCTGTGTCTCAGTGTCTCAGTGTCTCAGTGTCTCTGAGTCTCAGTGTCTCTGAGTCTCAGTGTCTCTGTGTCTCAGTGTCTCAGTGTCTCAGAGTCTCAGTGTCTCAATGTCTCATGGTCTCTGTGTCTCAGTGTCTCTGAGTCTCAGTGTCTCTGTGCCTCAGTGTCTCTGTGTCTCTGAGTCTCAGAGTCTCAGTGTCTCAGTGTCTTAGAGTCTCAGTGTCTCTGTGTCTCAGTGTCTCTGTGTCTCTGAGTCTCAGTGTCTCTGAGTCTCAGTGTCTCAGTGTCTCAGTGCCTCAGTGTCTCAGTGTCTCTGTGTCTCAGTGCCTCTGAGTCTCAGTGTCTCTGTGTCTCAGTGTCTCAGTGTCTCTGAGTCTCAGCGTCTCTTTGTCAAGGTGTCTCAGTGTCTCTGTGACTCTGTCTCTGTGTCTCAGTGTCTCTGAGTCTCAGTGACACAGTGTCTCAGAGTCTCAGTGACTCAGTGTCTCTGTGTCTCAGTGTCTCAGAGTCTCAGTGTCTCTGTGTCTCAGTGTCTCAGAGTCTCAGTGTCTCAGTGTCTCTGTGTCTCAGTGTCTCCGTGTCTCAGAGTCTCAGAGTCTCAGTGTCTCTGTGTCTCAGTGTCTCTGAGTCTCAGTGTCTCAGTGTCACACTGTCTCAGAGTCTCAGTGTCTCTGGGTCTCAGTATCTCTGAGTCTCAGTGTCTCAGTGTCTCAGAGTCTCAGTGTCTCTGAGTCTCAGTGTCTCAGTGTCTCTGTGTCTAAGTGTCTCTGTGTCTCTGTGTCTCAATGTCTATGAGTCTCAGTGTCTCTGTGTCTCAGTGTCTCAGTGTCTCTGTGTCTCAGTGTCTCTGAGTCTCAGTGTCTCAGCTTCTCATTGTCTCATGGTCTCTGTATCTCAGTGTCTCTGAGTCTCAGTGTCTCTGTGCCTCAGTGTCTCTGTGTCTCTGAGTCTCAGTGTCTCTGAGTCTCAGTGTCTCTGAGTCTCAGTGTCTCTGTGTCTCAATGTCTCAGTATCTCTTTGTCTCAGTGTCTCTGTGTCTCTGTGTCTCTGAGTCTCAGTGTCTCAGTGTCTCAGTGTCTCTGTGTCTCAGTGTCTCTGAGTTTCAGTGTCTCAGTGTCTCTGAGTCTCAGTGTCTCTGTGTCTCAGTGTCTATGTGTCTCAGTGTCTCTGAGTCTCAGGGTCTCTGTGTCGCAGTGTCTCTGTGTCTCAGTGTCTCAGTGTCTCTGGGTCTCTGTGTCTCTGTGTCTCAGTGTCTCTGAGTCTCAGTGTCTCAGTGTCTCTGTGTCTCAGTGTCTCTGAGTCTCAGTGTCTCTGCGCCTCAGTGTGTCAGAGACTCTGCGTCTCAGTGTCTCTATGTCTCAGAGTCTCAGTGTCTCAGTGTCTCTGTGTCTCTGTGTCTCTGTGTCTCAGAGTCTCAGTGATTCAGGGTCTGTGTGTCTCAGTGCCTCAGTGTCTCTGTGTCTCAGTGTCTCTGGGTCTCTGTGTCTCAGAGTCTCAGTGTCTCTGTGTCTCAGTGTCTCAGCGTCTCTGTGTTTCAGTGTCTCAGAGTCTCAGTGTCTCAGTGTCTCAGTGTCTCTGTGTTTCAGTGTCTCAGAGTCTCTGTGTCTCAGAGTCTCATTGCCTCAGTGCCTCAGTGTCTCAGTGTCTCAGTGTCTCTGAGTCTCAGTGTCTCTGAGTCTCAGTTTCTCAGTGTCTCAGTGTCTCTGTGTTTCAGTGTCTCAGAGTCTCTGTGTCTCAGAGTCTCAGTGCCTCAGTGCCTCAGTGTCTCAGTGTGTCTGAGTCTCAGTGTCTCAGTGTCTCAGTGTCTCAGTGTCTCAGAGGCTCAGTGTCTCAGTGTCTCAGTGTCTCTGGGTCTCTGAGTCTCAGAGTCTCAGTGTCTCTGTGTCTCAGTGTCTCAGCGTCTCTGTGTCTCAGTGTCTCAGAGTCTCAGTGTCTCAGTGTCTCAGTGTCTCTGTGTTTCAGTGTCTCAGAGTCTCTGTGTCTCAGAGTCTCAGTGCCTCAGTGCCTCAGTGTCTCAGTGTCTCAGTGTCTCTGAGTCTCAGTGTCTCTGAGTCTCAGTTTCTCAGTGTCTCAGTGTCTCTGTGTTTCAGTGTCTCAGAGTCTCTGTGTCTCAGAGTCTCAGTGCCTCAGTGCCTCAGTGTCTCAGTGTCTCAGTGTCTCTGAGTCTCAGTGTCTCTGTGTCTCAGTGTCTCAGTGACTCAGTGTCTCAGAGGCTCAGTGTCTCAGTGTCTCAGTGTCTCTGTGTCTCAGTGTCTCTGTGTCTCAGAGTCTCAGTGTCTCTGTGTCTCAGTGTCTCTGTGTCTCAGTGTCTCTGAGTCTCAGTGTCTCTGTGTCTCAGAGTCTCAGTGTCTCAGTGTCTCTGTGTCTCAGTGTCTCAGTGTCTCTGTGTCTCAGTGTCTCTGTGTCTCAGAGTCTCAGTGTCTCTGTGTCTCAGTGTCTCTGTGTCTCAGTGTCTCAGAGTCTCAGAGGCTCAGTGTCTCAGTGTCTCAGTGTCTCTGTGTCTCAGTGTCTCTGTGTCTCAGTGTCTCTGAATCTCAGTGTCTCTGTGTCTCAGAGTCTCAGTGTCTCAGTGTCTCAGTGTCTCTGTGTCTCAGTGTCTCTGTGTCTCAGAGTCTCAGTGTCTCTGTGTCTCAGTGTCTCTGTGTCTCAGTGTCTCAGAGTCTCAGAGGCTCAGTGTCTCAGTGTCTCAGTGTCTCTGTTTCTCAGTGTCTCTGTGTCTCAGAGTCTCAGTGTCTCTGTGTCTCAGTGTCTCAGTGTCTCTGTGTCTCAGTGTCTCAGAGTCTCAGTGTCTCAGAGTCTCAGTCTCTCAGTGTCTCAGTGTCTCAGTGTCTCTGAGTCTCAGTGCCTCTGTGTCTCAGTGTCTCAGTGTCTCTGAGTCTCAGTGTCTCTGTGTCTCAGTGTCTCAGTGTCTCAGAGTCTCAGTGTCTCAGTGTCTCAATGTCTCATGGTCTCTGTGTCTCAGTGTCTCTGAGTCTCAGTGTCTCTGTGCCTCAGTGTCTCTGTGTCTCTGAGTCTCAGAGTCTCGGTGTCTCAGTGTCTTAGAGTCTCAGTGTCTCTGTGTCTCAGTGTCTCTGTGTCTCTGAGTCTCAGAGTCTCAGTGTCTCTGTGTCTCAGTGTCTCTGTGTCTCTTAGTCTCAGTGTCTCAGTGTGTCTGAGTCTCAGAGTCACAGTGTCTCAGAGTCTCAGTGTCTCTGAGTCTCAGTGTCTCAGTGTCTCAGAGGCTCAGTGTCTCAGTGTCTCAATGTCTCATGGTCTCTGTGTCTCAGTGTCTCTGAGTCTCAGTGTCTCTGTGCCTCAGTGTCTCTGTGTCTCTGAGTCTCAGAGTCTCAGTGTCTCAGTGTCTTAGAGTCTCAGTGTCTCTGTGTCTCAGTGTCTCTGTGTCTCTGTGTCTCAGAGTCTCAGTGTCTCTGTGTCTCAGTGTCTCAGTGTCTCTGTGTCTCTTAGTCTCAGTGTCTCAGTGTGTCTGAGTCTCAGAGTCACAGTGTCTCAGAGTCTCAGTGTCTCAGTGTCTCTGAGTCTCAGTGTCTCAGTGTCTCAGTGTCTCTGAGTCTCAGTGTCTCTGTGTCTCAGTGTCTCTGTGTCTCAGTGTCTCAGAGTCTCAGTGTCTCTGAGTCTCAGTGTCTCAGTGTCTCTGTGACTCAGTGTCTCTGTGACTCAGTGTCTCTGTGTGTCAGAGTCTCAGTGTCTCAGTGTCTCAGTGTCTCAGAGTCTCAGTGTCTCTTTGTCTCAGTGTCTCTGAGTCTCAGTTTCTCAGTGCCTCTGAGTCTCAGTGCCTCAGTGTCTCAGTGTCTCTGATTCTCAGTGTCGCAGTGTCTCAGTGTCTCAGCGTCTCTCTGTCTCAGTGTCTCAGAGTCTCAGTGTCTCTGTGTCTCAGTGTCTCTTTGTCTCAGTGTCTCTGAGTCTCAGTGTCTCTGTATCTCAGTGTCTCAGAGTCTCAGTGTCTCAGTGTCTCAGAGGCTCAGTGTCTCAGTGTCTCAGTGTCTCAGTGTCTCAGAGGCTCAGTGTCACAGTGTTTCAGTGTCTCTGAGTCTCAGTCTCTCTGTGTCTCAGTGTCTCAGAGTCTCAGTGTCTCAGTGTCTCAGTGTCTCTGTGTCTCAGTGTCTCTGTGTCTCAGAGTTTCAGTGTCTCTGTGTCTCAGTGTCTCAGAGGCTCAGTGTCTCAGTGTCTCAGTGTCTCTGTGTCTCAGAGTCTCAGTGTCTCTGTGTCTCAGTGTCTCAGTGTCTCTGTGTCTCAGTGTCCCAGAGTCTCAGTGTCTCAGAGATTCAGTGTCTCAGTGTCTCAGTGTCTCAGTGTCAGAGGCTCAGAGTCTCAGTGTCTCAGTGTCTCTGTGTCTCAGTGTCTCTGTGTCTCAGAGTCTCAGTGTCTCTGTGTCTCAGTGTCTCTGTGTCTCAGTGTCTCTGAGTCTCAGTGTCTCTGTGTCTCTGTGTCTCAGTGTCTCAGAGGCTCAGTGTCTCAGTGTCTCTGTGTCTCAGTGTCTCTGTGACTCAGTGTCTCAGTGTCTCAGTGTCTCTGTGTCTCAGTGTCTCAGAGTCTCAGTGTCTCAGAGTCTCAGTCTCTCAGTGTCTCAGTGTCTCAGAGTCTCAGTGTCGCTGTGTCTCAGTGTCTCTGTGTCTCAGTGTCTCTGAGTCTCATTGTCTCTGTGACTCAGTGTCTCAGAGTCTCAGTGTCTCAGTGTCTCTGAGTCTCAGAGTCTCAGAGTCACAGTGTCTCAGAGTCTCTGTGTCTCAGTGTCTCAGTGTCTCAGAGTCTCAGTGTCTCAGTGTCTCAATGTCTCATGGTCTCTGTGTCTCAGTGTCTCTGAGTCTCAGTGTCTCTGTGCCTCAGTGTCTCTGTGTCTCTGAGTCTCAGAGTCTCAGTGTCTCAGTGTCTTAGAGTCTCAGTGTCTCTGTGTCTCAGTGTCACTGTGTCTCAGTGTCTCAGTGTCTCAGAGTCTCAGTGTCTCAGTGTCTCAATGTCTCATGGTCTCTGTGTCTCAGTGTCTCTGAGTCTCATTCTCTCTGTGCCTCAGTGTCTCTGTGTCTCTGAGTCTCAGAGTCTCAGTGTCTCAGTGTCTTAGAGTCTCAGTGTCTCTGTGTCTCAGTGTCTCTGTGTCTCTGAGTCTCAGTGTCTCTGAGTCTCAGTGTCTCAGTGTCTCAGTGCCTCAGTGTCTCAGTGTCTCTGTGTCTCAGTGTCTCTGAGTCTCAGTGTCTCTGTGTCTCAGTGTCTCAGTGTCTCTGAGTCTCAGCGTCTCTTTGTCAAGGTGTCTCAGTGTCTCTGTGACTCTGTCTCTGTGTCTCAGTGTCTCTGAGTCTCAGTGACACAGTGTCTCAGAGTCTCAGTGACTCAGTGTCTCTGTGTCTCAGTGTCTCAGAGTCTCAGTGTCTCTGTGTCTCAGTGTCTCAGAGTCTCAGTGTCTCAGTGTCTCTGTGTCTCAGTGTCTCCGTGTCTCAGAGTCTCAGAGTCTCAGTGTCTCTGTGTCTCAGTGTCTCTGAGTCTCAGTGTCTCTGTGTCACACTGTCTCAGTGTCTCTGGGTCTCAGTATCTCTGAGTCTCAGTGTCTCAGTTTCTCAGTGTCTCAGAGTCTCAGTGTCTCTGAGTCTCAGTGTCTCAGTGTCTCTGTGTCTCTGTGTCTCAGTGTCTCAGTGTCTCTGTGTCTCAATGTCTCTGAGTCTCAGTGTCTCTGTGTCTCAGTGTCTCAGTGTCTCAGTGTCTCTGTGTCTCAGTGTCTCTGTGTCTCAGTGTCTCTGAGTCTCAGTGTCTCAGCTTCTCATTGTCTCATGGTCTCTGTATCTCAGTGTCTCTGAGTCTCAGTGTCTCTGTGCCTCAGTGTCTCTGTGTCTCTGAGTCTCAGTGTCTCTTTGTCTCAGTGTCTCTGAGTCTCAGTGTCTCTGAGTCTCAGTGTCTCTGTGTCTCAATGTCTCAGTGTCTCTTTGTCTCAGTGTCTCTGTGTCTCAGTGTCTCAGTGTCTCAGTGTCTCTGTATCTCAGTGTCTCTGAGTTTCAGTGTCTCAGTGTCTCTGAGTCTCAGTGTCTCTGTGTCTCAGTGTCTATGTGTCTCAGTGTCTCTGAGTCTCAGGGTCTCAGTGTCTCAGTGTCTCAGTGTCTCTGTGTCTCAGTGTCTCTGGGTCTCTGGGTCTCTGTGTCTCAGTGTCTCTGTGTCTCAGTGTCTCTGAGTCTCAGTGTCTCAGTGTCTCTGTGTCTCAGTGTCTCTGAGTCTCAGTGTCTCTGCGTCTCAGTGTGTCAGAGACTCTGTGTCTCAGTGTCTCTGTGTCTCAGAGTCTCAGTGTCTCTGTGTCTCTGTGTCTCTGTGTCTCAGAGTCTCAGTGATTCAGTGTCTGTGTGTCTCAGTGTCTCAGTGTCTCTGTGTCTCAATGTCTCTGGGTCTCTGTGTCTCAGAGTCTCAGTGTCTCTGTGTCTCAGTGTCTCAGCGTCTCTGTGTCTCAGTGTCTCAGAGTCTCAGTGTCTCAGTGTCTCAGTGTTTCTGTGTTTCAGTGTCTCAGAGTCTCTGTGTCTCAGAGTCTCAGTGCCTCAATGCCTCAGTGTCTCAGTGTCTCAGTGTCTCTGAGTCTCAGTGTCTCTGAGTCTCAGTTTCTCAGTGTCTCAGTGTCTCTGTGTTTCAGTGTCTCAGAGTCTCTGTGTCTCAGAGTCTCAGTGCCTCAGTGTCTCAGTGTCTCTGAGTCTCAGTGTCTCTGTGTCTCAGTGTCTCAGTGTCTCAGTGTCTCAGAGGCTCAGTGTCTCAGTGTCTCAGTGTCTCTGTGTCTCAGTGTCTCTGTGTCTCAGAGTCTCAGTGTCTCTGTGTCTCAGTGTCTCTGCGTCTCAGTGTCTCAGAGTCTCAGAGGCTCAGTGTCTCAGTGTCTCAGTGTCTCTGTGTCTCTGTGTCTCAGAGTCTCAGTGTCTCTGTGTCTCAGTGTCTCAGTGTCTCTGTGTCTCAGTGTCTCAGAGTCTCAGTGTCTCAGAGTCTCAGTCTCTTAGTGTCTCAGTGTCTCAGTGTCTCTGAGTCTCAGTGCCTCTGTGTCTCAGTGTCTCAGTGTCTCTGAGTCTCAGTGTCTCTGTGTCTCAGTGTCTCAGTGTCTCAGAGTCTCAGTGTCTCAGTGTCTCAATGTCTCATGGTCTCTGTGTCTCAGTGTCTCTGAGTCTCAGTGTCTCTGTGCCTCAGTGTCTCTGTGTGTCTGAGTCTCAGAGTCTCAGTGTCTCAGTGTCTTAGAGTCTCAGTGTCTCAGTGTCTCTGTGTCTCTGAGTCTCAGTGTCTCTGAGTCTCAGTGTCTCATTGTATCAGTGCCTCAGTGTCTCTGTGTCTCAGTGTCTCTGAGTCTCAGTGTCTCTGTGTCTCAGTGTCTCTGTGTCTCAGTGTCTCAGTGTCTCTGAGTCTCAGCGTCTCTGTGTCAAGGTGTCTCAGTGTCTCTGTGACTCTGTCCCTGTGTCTCAGTGTCTCTGAGTCTCAGTGACACAGTGTCTCAGAGTCTCAGTGACTCAGTGTCTCTGTGTCTCAGTGTCTCAGAGTCTCAGTGTCTCTGTGTCTCAGTGTCTCAGTGTCTCAGAGTCTCAGTGTCTCAGTGTCTCTGTGGCTCAGTGTCTCAGTATCTCAGAGTCTCAGAGTCTCAGTGTCTCTGTGTCTCAGTGTCTCTGAGTCTCTGTGTCTCAGTGTCACACTGTCTCAGAGTCTCAGTGTCTCTGTGTCTCAGTATCTCTGAGTCTCAGTGTCTCAGTGTTTCAGTGTCTCAGAGTCTCAGTGTCTCTGAGTCTCAGTGTCTCAGTGTCTCAGTGTCTCTGTGTCTCAGTGTCTCAGTGTCTCTGTGTCTCAATGTCTCTGAGTCTCAGTGTCTCTGTGTCTCAGTGTCTCAGTGTCTCTGAGTCTCAGCGTCTCAGAGGCTCAGTGTCTCTGTGTCTCAGTGTATCAGTGTCTCTGTGTCTCAGTGTCTCTGTGTCTCAGTGTCTCTGAGTCTCAGTGTCTCAGCTTCTCAATGTCTCATGGTCTCTGTATCTCAGTGTCTCTGAGTCTCAGTGTCTCTGTGCCTCAGTGTCTCTGTGTCTCTGAGTCTCAGTGTCTCTGTGTCTCAGTGTCTCTGAGTCTCAGTGTCTCTGTGCCTCAGTGTCTCTGAGTCTCAGTTTCTCTGTGTCTCAGTGTCTCTGAGTCTCAGTGTCTCTGTGTCTCAGTGTCTCTGAGTCTCAGTGTCTCTGAGTGTCAGTGTCTCCTTGTCTCAGTGTCTCTGTGTCTCTGTGTCTCTGAGTCTCAGTGTCTCAGTGTCTCAGTGTCTCTGTGTCTCAGTGTCTCTGAGTTTCAGTGTCTCGGTGTCTCTGAGTCTCAGTGTCTCTGTGTCTCAGTGTCTATGTGTCTCAGTGTCTCTGAGTCTCAGGGTCTCTGTGTCTCTGTGTCTCAGTGTCTCAGTTTCTTAGAGTCTCAGTGTCTCTGTGTCGCAGTGTCTGTGAGTCTCAGTGTCTCAGTGTCTCTGGGTCTCTGTGTCTCAGTGTCTCTGTGTCTCAGTGTCTCTGAGTCTCAGTGTCTCAGTGTCTCTGTGTCTCAGTGTCTCTGAGTCTCAGTGTCTCTGCTTCTCAGTGTGTCAGAGTCTCCGTGTCTCAGTGTCTCTGTGTCTCAGAGTCTCAGTGTCTCAGTGTCTCTGTGTCTCTGTGTCTCAGTGTCTCTGTGTCTCAGAGGCTCAGTGATTCAGTGTCTGTGTGTCTCAGTGTCTCTGTGTCTCAGTGTCTCTGGGTCTCTGTGTCTCAGAGTCTCAGTGTCTCAGTGTCTCAGTGTCTCTGTGTCTCAGTGTCTCAGAGTGTCTGTGTCTCAGTGTCTCAGTGTCTCTGAGTCTCAGTGTCTCAGTGTCTCAGTGTCTCAGAGTCTCAGTGTCTCTGTGTCTCAGCGTCTCTGTGTCTCAGTGTCTCAGAGTCTCAGTGTCTCAGTGTCTCTGTGTTTCAGTGTCTCAGAGTCTCTGTGTCTCAGAGTCTCAGTGCCTCAGTGTCTCAGTGTCTCTGTGCCTCAGTGTCTCAGTGTCTCTGTGTCACAGTGTCTCAGCGTCTCTGTGTCTCAGTGTCTCAGAGTCTCAGCGTCTCAGTGTCTCAGTGTCTCTGTGTCTCAGTGTCTCTGTGTCTCAGAGTCTCAGTGTCTCAGTGTCTCTGTGTCTCAGTGTCTCAGTGTCTCTGTGTCTCAGTGTCTCTGTGACTCAGAGTCTCAGTGTCTCTGTGTCTCAGTGTCTCAGAGTCTCTGTGTCTCAGTGTCTCAGTGTCGCTGTGACTCAGTGTCTCAGTGTCTCTGTGTCTGAGTGTCTCAGTGTCTCTGTGTCTCAGTGTCTCAGCGTCTCTTTGTCTCAGTGTCTCTGAGTCTCAGTGTCTCAGTGTCTCAGTGTCTCTGTGTCTCAGAGTCTCAGTGTCTCTGTGTCTCTGTGTCTCAGTGTCTCTGTGTCTCAGAGTCTCAGTGTCTCAGTGTCTCTGTGTCTCAGTGTCTCTGTGTGTCAGAGTCTCAGTGTCTCAGTGTCTCAGAGTCTCTGTGTCTCAGTGTCTCAGTGTATCTGTGTCTCAGTGTCTCAGTGTCTCTGAGTCTCAGAATCTAAGAGCCTCAGTGTCTCTGCAAGTCTCAGTGTCTCAGTGTCTCTGTGTCTCAGTTTCGCTGAGTCTCTGTGTCTCAGTGTCTCAGAGTCTCAGTGTCTTAGAGTCTCAGAGTCTCAGTGTCACTGTGTCTCTGTATCTCTGAGTCTCAGTGTCTCAGTGTCACAGTGTCACAGTGTCTCAGAGTCTCAGTGTCTCTGCGTCTCAGTGTCTCTGTGTCTCTGTGTCTCAGTGTCTCTGAGTCTCAGTGTCTCTGAGTCTCAGTGTCTCAGTTTCTCAGTGCCTCTGTGTCTCAGTGTCTCTGAGTCTCAGTGTCTCAGTGTCTCAGTGTCTCTGTGTCTCAGTGTCTCTGAGTCTCAGTGTCTCAGTGTCTCTGAGTCTCAGTGTCTCTGAGTCTCAGTGTCTCAGTGTCTCAGTGTCTCAGTGTCTCTGTGTCTCAGTGTCTCAGAGTCTCAGTGTCTCTGTGTCTCAGTGTCTCAGAGTCTCAGTGTCTCAGTGTCTCTGTGTCTCAGTGTCTCCGTGTCTCAGAGTCTCAGAGTCTCAGTGTCTCTGTGTCTCAGTGTCTCTGAGTCTCAGTGTCTCTGTGTCACACTGTCTCAGTGTCTCTGGGTCTCAGTATCTCTGAGTCTCAGTGTCTCAGTTTCTCAGTGTCTCAGAGTCTCAGTGTCTCTGAGTCTCAGTGTCTCAGTGTCTCTGTGTCTCTGTGTCTCAGTGTCTCAGTGTCTCTGTGTCTCAATGTCTCTGAGTCTCAGTGTCTCTGTGTCTCAGTGTCTCAGTGTCTCAGTGTCTCTGTGTCTCAGTGTCTCTGTGTCTCAGTGTCTCTGAGTCTCAGTGTCTCAGCTTCTCATTGTCTCATGGTCTCTGTATCTCAGTGTCTCTGAGTCTCAGTGTCTCTGTGCCTCAGTGTCTCTGTGTCTCTGAGTCTCAGTGTCTCTTTGTCTCAGTGTCTCTGAGTCTCAGTGTCTCTGAGTCTCAGTGTCTCTGTGTCTCAATGTCTCAGTGTCTCTTTGTCTCAGTGTCTCTGTGTCTCAGTGTCTCAGTGTCTCAGTGTCTCTGTGTCTCAGTGTCTCTGAGTTTCAGTGTCTCAGTGTCTCTGAGTCTCAGTGTCTCTGTGTCTCAGTGTCTATGTGTCTCAGTGTCTCTGAGTCTCAGGGTCTCAGTGTCTCAGTGTCTCAGTGTCTCTGTGTCTCAGTGTCTCAGTGTATCTGGGTCTCTGTGTCTCAGTGTCTCTGTGTCTCAGTGTCTCTGAGTCTCAGTGTCTCAGTGTCTCTGTGTCTCAGTGTCTCTGAGTCTCAGTGTCTCTGCGTCTCAGTGTGTCAGAGACTCTGTGTCTCAGTGTCTCTGTGTCTCAGAGTCTCAGTGTCTCTGTGTCTCTGTGTCTCTGTGTCTCAGAGTCTCAGTGATTCAGTGTCTGTGTGTCTCAGTGTCTCAGTGTCTCTGTGTCTCAGTGTCTCTGGGTCTCTGTGTCTCAGAGTCTCAGTGTCTCTGTGTCTCAGTGTCTCAGCGTCTCTGTGTCTCAGTGTCTCAGAGTCTCAGTGTCTCAGTGTCTCAGTGTCTCTGTGTTTCAGTGTCTCAGAGTCTCTGTGTCTCAGAGTCTCAGTGCCTCAGTGCCTCAGTGTCTCAGTGTCTCAGTGTCTCTGAGTCTCAGTGTCTCTGAGTCTCAGTTTCTCAGTGTCTCAGTGTCTCTGTGTTTCAGTGTCTCAGAGTCTCTGTGTCTCAGAGTCTCAGTGCCTCAGTGTCTCAGTGTCTCTGAGTCTCAGTGTCTCTGTGTCTCAGTGTCTCAGTGTCTCAGTGTCTCAGAGGCTCAGTGTCTCAGTGTCTCAGTGTCTCAGTGTCTCTGTGTCACAGTGTCTCTGTGTCTCAGAGTCTCAGTGTCTCTGTGTCTCAGTGTCTCTGTGTCTCAGTGTCTCTGAGTTTCAGTGTCTCTGTGTCTCAGAGTCTCAGTGTCTCAGTGTCTCTGTGTCTCAGTGTCTCAGTGTCTCTGTGTCTCAGTGTCTCTGTGTCTCAGAGTCTCAGTGTCTCTGTGTCTCAGTGTCTCTGTGTCTCAGAGTCTCAGTGTCTCTGTGTCTCAGTGTCTCTGAGTCTCAGTGTCTCAGAGTCTCGGAGGCTCAGTGTCTCAGTGTCTCAGTGTCTCTGTGTCTCAGTGTCTCTGTGTCTCAGAGTCTCAGTGTCTCTGTGTCTCAGTGTCTCAGTGTCTCTGTGTCTCAGTGTCTCAGAGTCTCAGTGTCTCAGAGTCTCAGTCTCTCAGTGTCTCAGTGTCTCAGTGTCTCTGAGTCTCAGTGCCTCTGTGTCTCAGTGTCTCAGTGTCTCTGAGTCTCAGTGTCTCTGTGTCTCAGTGTCTCAGTGTCTCAGAGTCTCAGTGTCTCAGTGTCTCAATGTCTCATGGTCTCTGTGTCTCAGTGTCTCTGAGTCTCAGTGTCTCTGTGCCTCAGTGTCTCTGTGTGTCTGAGTCTCAGAGTCTCAGTGTCTCAGTGTCTTAGAGTCTCAGTGTCTCAGTGTCTCTGTGTCTCTGAGTCTCAGTGTCTCTGAGTCTCAGTGTCTCATTGTATCAGTGCCTCAGTGTCTCTGTGTCTCAGTGTCTCTGAGTCTCAGTGTCTCTGTGTCTCAGTGTCTCTGTGTCTCAGTGTCTCAGTGTCTCTGAGTCTCAGCGTCTCTGTGTCAAGGTGTCTCAGTGTCTCTGTGACTCTGTCCCTGTGTCTCAGTGTCTCTGAGTCTCAGTGACACAGTGTCTCAGAGTCTCAGTGACTCAGTGTCTCTGTGTCTCAGTGTCTCAGAGTCTCAGTGTCTCTGTGTCTCAGTGTCTCAGTGTCTCAGAGTCTCAGTGTCTCAGTGTCTCTGTGGCTCAGTGTCTCAGTATCTCAGAGTCTCAGAGTCTCAGTGTCTCTGTGTCTCAGTGTCTCTGAGTCTCTGTGTCTCAGTGTCACACTGTCTCAGAGTCTCAGTGTCTCTGTGTCTCAGTATCTCTGAGTCTCAGTGTCTCAGTGTTTCAGTGTCTCAGAGTCTCAGTGTCTCTGAGTCTCAGTGTCTCAGTGTCTCAGTGTCTCTGTGTCTCAGTGTCTCAGTGTCTCTGTGTCTCAATGTCTCTGAGTCTCAGTGTCTCTGTGTCTCAGTGTCTCAGTGTCTCTGAGTCTCAGCGTCTCAGAGGCTCAGTGTCTCTGTGTCTCAGTGTATCAGTGTCTCTGTGTCTCAGTGTCTCTGTGTCTCAGTGTCTCTGAGTCTCAGTGTCTCAGCTTCTCAATGTCTCATGGTCTCTGTATCTCAGTGTCTCTGAGTCTCAGTGTCTCTGTGCCTCAGTGTTTCTGTGTCTCTGAGTCTCAGTGTCTCTGTGTCTCAGTGTCTCTGAGTCTCAGTGTCTCTGTGCCTCAGTGTCTCTGAGTCTCAGTGTCTCTGTGTCTCAGTGTCTCTGAGTCTCAGTGTCTCTGTGTCTCAGTGTCTCTGAGTCTCAGTGTCTCTGAGTGTCAGTGTCTCCTTGTCTCAGTGTCTCTGTGTCTCTGTGTCTCTGAGTCTCAGTGTCTCAGTGTCTCAGTGTCTCTGTGTCTCAGTGTCTCTGAGTTTCAGTGTCTCGGTGTCTCTGAGTCTCAGTGTCTCTGTGTCTCAGTGTCTATGTGTCTCAGTGTCTCTGAGTCTCAGGGTCTCTGTGTCTCTGTGTCTCAGTGTCTCAGTTTCTTAGAGTCTCAGTGTCTCTGTGTCGCAGTGTCTGTGAGTCTCAGTGTCTCAGTGTCTCTGGGTCTCTGTGTCTCAGTGTCTCTGTGTCTCAGTGTCTCTGAGTCTCAGTGTCTCAGTGTCTCTGTGTCTCAGTGTCTCTGAGTCTCAGTGTGTCAGAGTCTCCGAGTCTCAGTGTCTCTGTGTCTCAGAGTCTCAGTGTCTCAGTGTCTCTGTGTCTCTGTGTCTCAGTGTCTCTGTGTCTCAGAGGCTCAGTGATTCAGTGTCTGTGTGTCTCAGTGTCTCTGTGTCTCAGTGTCTCTGGGTCTCTGTGTCTCAGAGTCTCAGTGTCTCAGTGTCTCAGTGTCTCTGTGTCTCAGTGTCTCAGAGTGTCTGTGTCTCAGTGTCTCAGTGTCTCTGAGTCTCAGTGTCTCAGTGTCTCAGTGTCTCAGAGTCTCAGTGTCTCTGTGTCTCAGCGTCTCTGTGTCTCAGTGTCTCAGAGTCTCAGTGTCTCAGTGTCTCTGTGTTTCAGTGTCTCAGAGTCTCTGTGTCTCAGAGTCTCAGTGCCTCAGTGTCTCAGTGTCTCTGTGCCTCAGTGTCTCAGTGTCTCTGTGTCACAGTGTCTCAGCGTCTCTGTGTCTCAGTGTCTCAGAGTCTCAGTGTCTCAGTGTCTCAGTGTCTCTGTGTCTCAGTGTCTCTGTGTCTCAGAGTCTCAGTGTCTCAGTGTCTCTGTGTCTCAGTGTCTCAGTGTCTCTGTGTCTCAGTGTCTCTGTGACTCAGAGACTCAGTGTCTCTGTGTCTCAGTGTCTCAGAGTCTCTGTGTCTCAGTGTCTCAGTGTCGCTGTGACTCAGTGTCTCAGTGTCTCTGTGTCTGAGTGTCTCAGTGTCTCTGTGTCTCAGTGTCTCTGCGTCTCTTTGTCTCAGTGTCTCTGAGTCTCAGTGTCTCAGTGTCTCAGTGTCTCTGTGTCTCAGAGTCTCAGTGTCTCTGTGTCTCTGTGTCTCAGTGTCTCTGTGTCTCAGAGTCTCAGTGTCTCAGTGTCTCTGTGTCTCAGTGTCTCTGTGTGTCAGAGTCTCAGTGTCTCAGTGTCTCAGTGTCTCAGAGTCTCTGTGTCTCAGTGTCTCAGTGTATCTGTGTCTCAGTGTCTCAGTGTCTCTGAGTCTCAGAATCTAAGAGCCTCAGTGTCTCTGCAAGTCTCAGTGTCTCAGTGTCTCTGTGTCTCAGTGTCGCTGAGTCTCTGTGTCTCAGTGTCTCAGAGTCTCAGTGTCTTAGAGTCTCAGAGTCTCAGTGTCACTGTGTCTCTGTGTCTCTGAGTCTCAGTGTCTCAGTGTCACAGTGTCACAGTGTCTCAGAGTCTCAGTGTCTCTGCGTCTCAGTGTCTCTGTGTCTCTGTGTCTCAGTGTCTCTGAGTCTCAGTGTCTCTGAGTCTCAGTGTCTCAGTTTCTCAGTGCCTCTGTGTCTCAGTGTCTCTGAGTCTCAGTGTCTCAGTGTCTCAGTGTCTCTGTGTCTCAGTGTCTCTGAGTCTCAGTGTCTCAGTGTCTCTGAGTCTCAGTGTCTCTGAGTCTCAGTGTCTCAGTGTCTCTGTGTCTCAGTGTCTCTGAGTCTCAGTGTCTCAGTGTCTCTGAGTCTCAGTGTCTCAGTGTCTCTGTGTCTCAGTGTCTCTGTGTCTCAGAGTCTCAGTGTCTCTGTGTCTCTGTGTCTCAGTGTCTCTGTGTCTCAGAGTATCAGTGTCTCAGTGTCTCTGTGTCTCAGTGTCTCTGTGTGTCAGAGTCTCAGTGTCTCTGTGACTCAGTGTCTCTGAGTATCAGTGTCTCAGTGTCTCAGTGTCTCTGTGTCTCAGTGTCTCAGTGTCTCTGTGTCTCAGTGTCTCTGAGTCTCAGTGTCTCTGTGTCTCAGTGTCTCAGTGTCTCTGAGTCTCAGCGTCTCAGAGGCTCAGTGCCTCAGCGTCTCAGTGTCTCAGTGTCTCTGTGTCTCAGTGTCTCTGTGTTCTCAGTGTCTCTGAGTCTCAGTGTCTCAGTGTCTCTGAGTCTCTGTGTCTCTGTGTCTCAGTGTCTCTGTGTCTCAGTGTCTCAGAGTCTCAGTGTCTCTGTGTCTCAGTGTCTCTGAGTCTTAGTGTCTCTGTGTCTCAATGTCTCAGTGTCTCTGTGTCTCAGTGTCTCTGTGTCTCTGTGTCTCTGAGACTCAGTGTCTCAGTGTCTCAGTGTCTCTGTGTCTCAGTGTCTCTGAGTCTCAGTGTCTCAGTGTCTCTGTGTCTCTGAGTCTCAGTGTCTCTGTGTCGCAGTGCTTCTGAGTCACAGTGTGTCAGTGTCTCTGTGTCTCTGTGTCTCTGTGTCTCAGTGTCTCTGAGTCCCAGGGTCTCAGTGTCTCAGTGTCTCTGGGTCTCTGTGTCTCAGTGTCTCAGTGTCTCAGTTTCTCTGTGTCTCAGTGTCTCTGAGTCTCAGTGTCTCTGTGTCTCTGTGTCTCTGTGACTCAGTGTCTCTGAGTTTAAGTGTCTCAGTGTCTCTGTGTCTCAGTGTCTCTGAGTCTCAGTGTCTCTGTGTCTCAGTGTCTCAGTGTCTCTGTGTCTCAGTGTCTCTGTGTCTCAGAGTCTCAGTGTCTCTGTATCTCAGTGTCTCAGTGTCTCTGTGTCTCAGTGTCTCTGTGTCTCAGAGTCTGAGTGTTTCAGTGTCTCTGTGTCTCAGTGTCTCTGTGTCTCTGTGTCTCAGAGTCTCAGTGTCTCTGTGTCTCAGTGTCTCAGAGTGTCTCAGTGTCTCAGTGTCTCAGTGTCTCTGTGTCTCAGTGTCTCTGAGTCTCTGTGTCTCAGTGTCTCAGAGTCTCAGTGTCTCTGTGTCTCTGTGTCTCAGTGTCTCAGAGACTCAGTGTCTCAGTGTCTCTGAGTCTCAGAGTCTCAGTGTCTCAGTGTCTCCGAGTCTCAGTGCCTCTGTGTATCAGTGTCTCTGTGTCTCTGTGACTCAGTGTCTCTGAGTCTCAGTGTCTCAGTGTCTCAGTGTCTCAGTGTCTCAGTGTCTCTGTGTCTCAGTGTCTCTGAGTCTCAGTGTCTCTGAGTCTCAGTGTCTCAGTGTCTCTGTGTCTCTCTGTCTCAGTGTCTCAGTGTCTCAGTGTCTCTGTGTCTCAGTGTCTCTTTGTCTCAGTGTCTCTGAGTCTCAGTGTCTCTGTATCTCAGTGTCTCAGAGTATCAGTGTCTCAGTGTCTCAGTGTCTCAGAGGCTCAGTGTCTCAGTGTCTCAGTGTCTCTGTGTCTCAGTGTCTCTGTGTCTCAGAGTCTCAGTGTCTCTGTGTCTCTGTGTTTCAGTGTCTCAGAGTCTCAGTGTCTCAGTGTCTCAGTGTCTCAGAGGCTCAGTGTCACAGTGTTTCAGTGTCTCTGAGTCTCAGTGTCTCTGTGTCTCAGTGTCTCTGTGTCTCAGTGTCTCTGAGTCTCAGTGTCTCTGTGTCTCAGTGTCTCAGAGTCTCAGTGTGTCCGTGTCTCAGTGTCTCAGTGTCTCAGAGGCTCAGTGTCTCAGTGTCTCAGTGTCTCTGTGTCTCAGTGTCTCTGTGTCTCTGTGTCTCAGAGTCTCAGTGTCTCTGTGTCTCAGTGTCTCAGTGTCTCTGTGTCTCAGTGTCTCAGAGTCTCTGTGTCTCAGAGATTCAGTGTCTCAGTGTCTCAGTGTCAGAGGCTCAGAGTCTCAGTGTCTCAGTGTCTCTGTGTCTCAGTGTCTCTGTGTCTCAGAGTCTCAGTGTCTCTGTGTCTCAGTGTCTCTGTGTCTCAGTGTCTCTGAGTCTCAGTGTCTCTGTGTCTCTGTGTCTCAGTGTCTCAGAGTCTCAGTGTCTCAGTGTCTCAGTGTCTCAGAGGCTCAGTGTCTCAGTGTCTCAGTGTCTCTGTGTCTCAGTGTCTCAGTGTCTCTGTGACTCAGTGTCTCAGTGTCTCAGTGTCTCCGTGTCTCAGTGTCTCAGAGTCTCAGTGTCTCAGAGTCTCAGTCTCTCAGTGTCTCAGTGTCTCAGTGTCTCTGAGTCTCAGTGCCTCTGTGTCTCAGTGTCTCAGTGTCTCAGTGTCTCTGAGTCTCAGTGTCTCTGAGTCTCAGTGTTTCAGTGTCTCAGTGTCTCAGAGTCTCAGTGTCTCAGTGTCTCAATGTCTCATGGTCTCTGTGTCTCAGTGTCTCTGAGTCTCAGTGTCTCTGTGCCTCAGTGTCTCTGTGTCTCTGAGTCTCAGATTCTCAGTGTCTCAGTGTCTTAGAGTCTCAGTGTCTCTGTGTCTCAGTGTCTCTGTGTCTCTGAGTCTCAGTGTCTCTGAGTCTCAGTGTCTCAGTGTCTCAGTGCCTCAGTGTCTCAGTGTCTCTGTGTCTCAGTGTCTCTGAGACTCAGTGTCTCTGTGTCTCAGTGTCTCAGTGTCTCTGAGTCTCAGCGTCTCTTTGTCAAGGTGTCTCAGTGTCTCTGTGACTCTGTCTCTGTGTCTCAGTGTCTCTGAGTCACAGTGACACAGTGTCTCAGAGTCTCAGTGACTCAGTGTCTCAGTGTCTCAGTGTCTCAGAGTCTCTGTGTCTCAGTGTCTCAGATTCTCAGTGTCTCAGTGTCTCTGTGTCTCAGTGTCTCCGTGTCTCAGAGTCTCAGAGTCTCAGTGTCTCTGTGTCTCAGTGTCTCTGAGTCTCAGTGTCTCAGTGTCACACTGTCTCAGAGTCTCAGTGTCTCTGGGTCTCAGTATCTCTGAGTCTCAGTGTCTCAGTGTCTCAGTGTCTCAGAGTCTCAGTGTCTCTGAGTCTCAGTGTCTCAGTGTCTCAGTGTCTCTGTGTCTAAGTGTCTCAGTGTCTCTGTGTCTCAATGTCTCTGAGTCTCAGTGTCTCAGTGTCTCAGTGTCTCTGTGTCTCAGTGTCTCTGAGTCTCAGTGTCTCAGCTTCTCATTGTCTCATGGCCTCTGTATCTCAGTGTCTCTGAGTCTCAGTGTCTCTGTGCCTCAGTGTCTCTGTGTCTCTGAGTCTCAGTGTCTCTGTGTCTCAGTGTCTCTGAGTCTCAGTGTCTCTGAGTCTCAGTGTCTCTGTGTCTCAATGTCTCAGTGTCTCTTTGTCTCAGTGTCTCTGTGTCTCTGTGTCTCTGAGTCTCAGTGTCTCAGTGTCTCTGTGTCTCAGTGTCTCTGAGTTTCAGTGTCTCAGTGTCTCTGAGTCTCAGTGTCTCTGTGTCTCAGTGTCTATGTGTCTCAGTGTCTCTGAGTCTCAGGGTCTCTGTGTCTCAGTGTCTCTGTGTCTCAGTGTCTCAGTGTCTCTGGGTCTCTGTGTCTCAGTGTCTCTGTGTCTCAGTGTCTCAGTGTCTCTGTGTCTCTGTGTCTCAGAGTCTCAGTGATTCAGTGTCTGTGTGTCTCAGTGTCTCAGTGTCTCTGTGTCTCAGTGTCTCTGGGTCTCTGTGTCTCAGAGTCTCAGTGTCTCTGTGTCTCAGTGTCTCAGCGTCTCTGTGTCTCAGTGTCTCAGAGTCTCAGTGTATCAGTGTCTCTGTGTTTCAGTGTCTCAGAGTCTCTGTGTCTCCGAGTCTCAGTGCCTCAGTGACTTAGTGTCTCAGTGTCTCTGAGTCTCAGTGTCTCTGAGTCTCAGTTTCTCAGTGTCTCAGTGTCTCTGTGTTTCAGTGTCTCAGAGTCTCTGTGTCTCAGAGTCTCAGTGCCTCAGTGTCTCAGTGTCTCAGTGTCTCTGAGTCTCAGTGTCTCTGTGTCTCAGTGTCTCAGTGTCTCAGTGTCTCAGTGTCTCAGAGGATCAGTGTCTCAGTGTCTCAGTGTCTCAGTGTCTCTGGGTCTCTGTGTCTCAGAGTCTCAGTGTCTCTGTGTCTCAGCGTCTCTGTGTCTCAGTGTCTCAGAGTCTCAGTGTCTCAGTGTCTCAGTGTCTCTGTGTTTCAGTGTCTCAGAGTCTCTGTGTCTCAGAGTCTCAGTGCCTCAGTGCATCAGTGTCTCAGTGTCTCAGTGTCTCTGAGTCTCAGTGTCTCTGAGTCTCAGTTTCTCAGTGTCTCAGTGTCTCTGTGTTTCAGTGTCTCAGAGTCTCTGTGTCTCAGAGTCTCAGTGCCTCAGTGTCTCAGTGTCTCAGTGTCTCTGAGTCTCAGTGTCTCTGTGTCTCAGTGTCTCAGTGTCTCAGTGTCTCAGAGGCTCAGTGTCTCAGTGTCTCAGTGTCTCTGTGTCTCAGTGTCTCTGTGTCTCAGAGTCTCAGTGTCTCTGTGTCTCAGTGTCTCTGTGTCTCAGTGTCTCTGAGTCTCAGTGTCTCTGTGTCTCAGAGTCTCAGTGTCTCAGTGTCTCTGTGTCTCAGTGTCTCAGTGTCTCTGTGTCTCAGTGTCTCTGTGTCTCAGAGTCTCAGTGTCTCTGTGTCTCAGTGTCTCTGTGTCTCAGTGTCTCAGAGTCTCAGAGGCTCAGTGTCTCAGTGTCTCTGTGTCTCAGTGTCTCTGTGTCTCAGAGTCTCAGTGTCTCTGTGTCTCAGTGTCTCAGTGTCTCTGTGTCTCAGTGTCTCAGAGTCTCAGTGTCTCAGAGTCTCAGTCTCTCAGTGTCTCAGTGTCTCTGAGTCTCAGTGTCTCTGTGTCTCAGTGTCTCAGAGTCTCAGTGTCTCTGAGTCTCAGTGTCTCAGTGTCTCTGTGTCTCAATGTCTCTGTGACTCAGTGTCTCTGTGTGTCAGAGTCTCAGTGTCTCAGTGTCTCAGTGTCTCAGAGTCTCAGTGTCTCTGTGTCTCAGTGTCTCTGAGTCTCAGTTTCTCAGTGCCTCTGAGTCTCAGTGTCTCAGTGTCTCAGTGTCTCTGATTCTCAGTGTCGCAGTGTCTCAGTGTCTCAGCGTCTCTCTGTCTCAGTGTCTCAGAGTCTCAGTGTCTCTGTGTCTCAGTGTCTCTTTGTCTCAGTGTCTCTGAGTCTCAGTGTCTCTGTATCTCAGTGTCTCTGGGTCTCTGTGTCTCAGTGTCTCTGTGTCTCAGTGTCTCTGAGTCTCAGTGTCTCAGTGTCTCTGTGTCTCAGTGCCTCTGAGTCTCAGTGTCTCTGCGTCTCAGTGTGTCAGAGACTCTGTGTCTCAGTGTCTCTGTGTCTCAGAGTCTCAGTGTCTCTGTGTCTCTGTGTCTCTGTGTCTCAGAGTCTCAGTGCCTCAGTGCCTCAGTGTCTCAGTGTCTCAGTGTCTCTGAGTCTCAGTGTCTCTGAGTCTCAGTTTCTCAGTGTCTCAGTGTCTCTGTGTTTCAGTGTCTCAGAGTCTCTGTGTCTCAGAGTCTCAGTGCCTCAGTGTCTCAGTGTCTCTGAGTCTCAGTGTCTCTGTGTCTCAGTGTCTCAGTGTCTCAGTGTCTCAGAGGCTCAGTGTGTCAGTGTCTCAGTGTCTCAGTGTCTCTGTGTCACAGTGTCTCTGTGTCTCAGAGTCTCAGTGTCTCTGTGTCTCAGTGTCTCTGTGTCTCAGTGTCTCTGAGTTTCAGTGTCTCTGTGTCTCAGAGTCTCAGTGTCTCAGTGTCTCTGTGTCTCAGTGTCTCAGTGTCTCTGTGTCTCAGTGTCTCTGTGTCTCAGAGTCTCAGTGTCTCTGTGTCTCAGTGTCTCTGTGTCTCAGAGTCTCAGTGTCTCTGTGTCTCAGTGTCTCTGAGTCTCAGTGTCTCAGAGTCTCGGAGGCTCAGTGTCTCAGTGTCTCTGTGTCTCAGTGTCTCTGTGTCTCAGAGTCTCAGTGTCTCTGTGTCTCAGTGTCTCAGTGTCTCTGTGTCTCAGTGTCTCAGAGTCTCAGTGTCTCAGAGTCTCAGTCTCTCAGTGTCTCAGTGTCTCAGTGTCTCTGAGTCTCAGTGCCTCTGTGTCTCAGTGTCTCAGTGTCTCTGAGTCTCAGTGTCTCTGTGTCTCAGTGTCTCAGTGTCTCAGAGTCTCAGTGTCTCAGTGTCTCAATGTCTCATGGTCTCTGTGTCTCAGTGTCTCTGAGTCTCAGTGTCTCTGTGCCTCAGTGTCTCTGTGTGTCTGAGTCTCAGAGTCTCAGTGTCTCAGTGTCTTAGAGTCTCAGTGTCTCAGTGTCTCTGTGTCTCTGAGTCTCAGTGTCTCTGAGTCTCAGTGTCTCATTGTATCAGTGCCTCAGTGTCTCTGTGTCTCAGTGTCTCTGAGTCTCAGTGTCTCTGTGTCTCAGTGTCTCTGTGTCTCAGTGTCTCAGTGTCTCTGAGTCTCAGCGTCTCTGTGTCAAGGTGTCTCAGTGTCTCTGTGACTCTGTCCCTGTGTCTCAGTGTCTCTGAGTCTCAGTGACACAGTGTCTCAGAGTCTCAGTGACTCAGTGTCTCTGTGTCTCAGTGTCTCAGAGTCTCAGTGTCTCTGTGTCTCAGTGTCTCAGTGTCTCAGAGTCTCAGTGTCTCAGTGTCTCTGTGGCTCAGTGTCTCAGTATCTCAGAGTCTCAGAGTCTCAGTGTCTCTGTGTCTCAGTGTCTCTGAGTCTCTGTGTCTCAGTGTCACACTGTCTCAGAGTCTCAGTGTCTCTGTGTCTCAGTATCTCTGAGTCTCAGTGTCTCAGTGTTTCAGTGTCTCAGAGTCTCAGTGTCTCAGTGTCTCAGTGTCTCTGTGTCTCAGTGTCTCAGTGTCTCTGTGTCTCAATGTCTCTGAGTCTCAGTGTCTCTGTGTCTCAGTGTCTCAGTGTCTCTGAGTCTCAGCGTCTCAGAGGCTCAGTGTCTCTGTGTCTCAGTGTATCAGTGTCTCTGTGTCTCAGTGTCTCTGTGTCTCAGTGTCTCTGAGTCTCAGTGTCTCAGCTTCTCAATGTCTCATGGTCTCTGTATCTCAGTGTCTCTGAGTCTCAGTGTCTCTGTGCCTCAGTGTTTCTGTGTCTCTGAGTCTCAGTGTCTCTGTGTCTCAGTGTCTCTGAGTCTCAGTGTCTCTGTGCCTCAGTGTCTCTGAGTCTCAGTGTCTCTGTGTCTCAGTGTCTCTGAGTCTCAGTGTCTCTGTGTCTCAGTGTCTCTGAGTCTCAGTGTCTCTGAGTGTCAGTGTCTCCTTGTCTCAGTGTCTCTGTGTCTCTGAGTCTCAGTGTCTCAGTGTCTCAGTGTCTCTGTGTCTCAGTGTCTCTGAGTTTCAGTGTCTCGGTGTCTCTGAGTCTCAGTGTCTCTGTGTCTCAGTGTCTATGTGTCTCAGTGTCTCTGAGTCTCAGGGTCTCTGTGTCTCTGTGTCTCAGTGTCTCAGTTTCTTAGAGTCTCAGTGTCTCTGTGTCGCAGTGTCTGTGAGTCTCAGTGTCTCAGTGTCTCTGGGTCTCTGTGTCTCAGTGTCTCTGTGTCTCAGTGTCTCTGAGTCTCAGTGTCTCAGTGTCTCTGTGTCTCAGTGTCTCTGAGTCTCAGTGTCTCTGCTTCTCAGTGTGTCAGAGTCTCCGTGTCTCAGTGTCTCTGTGTCTCAGAGTCTCAGTGTCTCAGTGTCTCTGTGTCTCTGTGTCTCAGTGTCTCTGTGTCTCAGAGGCTCAGTGATTCAGTGTCTGTGTGTCTCAGTGTCTCTGTGTCTCAGTGTCTCTGGGTCTCTGTGTCTCAGAGTCTCAGTGTCTCAGTGTCTCAGTGTCTCTGTGTCTCAGTGTCTCAGAGTGTCTGTGTCTCAGTGTCTCAGTGTCTCTGAGTCTCAGTGTCTCAGTGTCTCAGTGTCTCAGAGTCTCAGTGTCTCTGTGTCTCAGCGTCTCTGTGTCTCAGTGTCTCAGAGTCTCAGTGTCTCAGTGTCTCTGTGTTTCAGTGTCTCAGAGTCTCTGTGTCTCAGAGTCTCAGTGCCTCAGTGTCTCAGTGTCTCTGTGCCTCAGTGTCTCAGTGTCTCTGTGTCACAGTGTCTCAGCGTCTCTGTGTCTCAGTGTCTCAGAGTCTCAGTGTCTCAGTGTCTCAGTGTCTCTGTGTCTCAGTGTCTCTGTGTCTCAGAGTCTCAGTGTCTCAGTGTCTCTGTGTCTCAGTGTCTCAGTGTCTCTGTGTCTCAGTGTCTCTGTGACTCAGAGTCTCAGTGTCTCTGTGTCTCAGTGTCTCAGAGTCTCTGTGTCTCAGTGTCTCAGTGTCGCTGTGACTCAGTGTCTCAGTGTCTGAGTGTCTCAGTGTCTCTGTGTCTCAGTGTCTCAGCGTCTCTTTGTCTCAGTGTCTCTGAGTCTCAGTGTCTCAGTGTCTCAGTGTCTCTGTGTCTCAGAGTCTCAGTGTCTCTGTGTCTCTGTGTCTCAGTGTCTCTGTGTCTCAGAGTCTCAGTGTCTCAGTGTCTCTGTGTCTCAGTGTCTCTGTGTGTCAGAGTCTCAGTGTCTCAGTGTCTCAGTGTCTCAGAGTCTCTGTGTCTCAGTGTCTCAGTGTATCTGTGTCTCAGTGTCTCAGTGTCTCTGAGTCTCAGAATCTAAGAGCCTCAGTGTCTCTGCAAGTCTCAGTGTCTCAGTGTCTCTGTGTCTCAGTGTCGCTGAGTCTCTGTGTCTCAGTGTCTCAGAGTCTCAGTGTCTTAGAGTCTCAGAGTCTCAGTGTCACTGTGTCTCTGTGTCTCTGAGTCTCAGTGTCTCAGTGTCACAGTGTCACAGTGTCTCAGAGTCTCAGTGTCTCTGCGTCTCAGTGTCTCTGTGTCTCTGTGTCTCAGTGTCTCTGAGTCTCAGTGTCTCTGAGTCTCAGTGTCTCAGTTTCTCAGTGCCTCTGTGTCTCAGTGTCTCTGAGTCTCAGTGTCTCAGTGTCTCAGTGTCTCTGTGTCTCAGTGTCTCTGAGTCTCAGTGTCTCAGTGTCTCTGAGTCTCAGTGTCTCTGAGTCTCAGTGTCTCAGTGTCTCTGTGTCTCAGTGTCTCTGAGTCTCAGTGTCTCAGTGTCTCTGAGTCTCAGTGTCTCAGTGTCTCTGTGTCTCAGTGTCTCTGTGTCTCAGAGTCTCAGTGTCTCTGTGTCTCTGTGTCTCAGTGTCTCTGTGTCTCAGAGTATCAGTGTCTCAGTGTCTCTGTGTCTCAGTGTCTCTGTGTGTCAGAGTCTCAGTGTCTCTGTGACTCAGTGTCTCTGAGTCTCAGTGTCTCAGTGTCTCAGTGTCTCTGTGTCTCAGTGTCTCAGTGTCTCAGTGTCTCTGAGTCTCAGTGTCTCTGTGTCTCAGTGTCTCAGTGTCTCTGAGTCTCAGCGTCTCAGAGGCTCAGTGCCTCAGCGTCTCAGTGTCTCAGTGTCTCTGTGTCTCAGTGTCTCTGTGTTCTCAGTGTCTCTGAGTCTCAGTGTCTCAGTGTCTCTGAGTCTCTGTGTCTCTGTGTCTCAGTGTCTCTGTGTCTCAGTGTCTCAGAGTCTCAGTGTCTCTGTGTCTCAGTGTCTCTGAGTCTTAGTGTCTCTGTGTCTCAATGTCTCAGTGTCTCTGTGTCTCAGTGTCTCTGTGTCTCTGTGTCTCTGAGACTCAGTGTCTCAGTGTCTCAGTGTCTCTGTGTCTCAGTGTCTCTGAGTCTCAGTGTCTCAGTGTCTTAGAGTCTCAGTGTCTCTGTGTCGCAGTGTCTCTGAGTCACAGTGTGTCAGTGTCTCTGTGTCTCTGTGTCTCTGTGTCTCAGTGTCTCTGAGTCCCAGGGTCTCAGTGTCTCAGTGTCTCTGGGTCTCTGTGTCTCAGTGTCTCAGTGTCTCAGTTTCTCTGTGTCTCAGTGTCTCTGAGTCTCAGTGTCTCTGTGTCTCTGTGTCTCTGTGACTCAGTGTCTCTGAGTTTAAGTGTCTCAGTGTCTCTGTGTCTCAGTGTCTCTGAGTCTCAGTGTCTCTGTGTCTCAGTGTCTCAGTGTCTCTGTGTCTCAGTGTCTCTGTGTCTCAGAGTCTCAGTGTCTCTGTATCTCAGTGTCTCAGTGTCTCTGTGTCTCAGTGTCTCTGTGTCTCAGAGTCTGAGTGTTTCAGTGTCTCTGTGTCTCAGTGTCTCTGTGTCTCTGTGTCTCAGAGTCTCAGTGTCTCTGTGTCTCAGTGTCTCAGAGTGTCTCAGTGTCTCAGTGTCTCAGTGTCTCTGTGTCTCAGTGTCTCTGAGTCTCTGTGTCTCAGTGTCTCAGAGTCTCAGTGTCTCTGTGTCTCTGTGTCTCAGTGTCTCAGAGACTCAGTGTCTCAGTGTCTCTGAGTCTCAGAGTCTCAGTGTCTCAGTGTCTCCGAGTCTCAGTGCCTCTGTGTATCAGTGTCTCTGTGTCTCTGTGACTCAGTGTCTCTGAGTCTCAGTGTCTCAGTGTCTCAGTGTCTCAGTGTCTCTGTGTCTCAGTGTCTCTGAGTCTCAGTGTCTCTGAGTCTCAGTGTCTCAGTGTCTCAGTGTCTCTGTGTCTCTCTGTCTCAGTGTCTCAGTGTCTCAGTGTCTCTGTGTCTCAGTGTCTCTTTGTCTCAGTGTCTCTGAGTCTCAGTGTCTCTGTATCTCAGTGTCTCAGAGTATCAGTGTCTCAGTGTCTCAGTGTCTCAGAGGCTCAGTGTCTCAGTGTCTCAGTGTCTCTGTGTCTCAGTGTCTCTGTGTCTCAGAGTCTCAGTGTCTCTGTGTCTCTGTGTTTCAGTGTCTCAGAGTCTCAGTGTCTCAGTGTCTCAGTGTCTCAGAGGCTCAGTGTCACAGTGTTTCAGTGTCTCTGAGTCTCAGTGTCTCTGTGTCTCAGTGTCTCTGTGTCTCAGTGTCTCTGAGTCTCAGTGTCTCTGTGTCTCAGTGTCTCAGAGTCTCAGTGTGTCCGTGTCTCAGTGTCTCAGTGTCTCAGAGGCTCAGTGTCTCAGTGTCTCAGTGTCTCTGTGTCTCAGTGTCTCTGTGTCTCTGTGTCTCAGAGTCTCAGTGTCTCTGTGTCTCAGTGTCTCAGTGTCTCTGTGTCTCAGTGTCTCAGAGTCTCAGTGTCTCAGAGATTCAGTGTCTCAGTGTCTCAGTGTCAGAGGCTCAGAGTCTCAGTGTCTCAGTGTCTCTGTGTTTCAGTGTCTCAGAGTCTCAGTGTCTCAGTGTCTCAGTGTCTCAGAGGCTCAGTGTCACAGTGTTTCAGTGTCTCTGAGTCTCAGTGTCTCAGTGTCTCTGTGTCTCAGTGTCTCTGAGTCTCAGTGTCTCTGTGTCTCAGTGTCTCAGAGTCTCAGTGTGTCCGTGTCTCAGTGTCTCAGTGTCTCAGAGGCTCAGTGTCTCAGTGTCTCAGAGTCTCAGTGTCTCAGTGTCTCTGTGTCTCAGTGTCTCTGTGTCTCAGAGTCTCAGTGTCTCTGTGTCTCAGTGTCTCTGTGTCTCAGTGTCTCTGAGTCTCAGTGTCTCTGTGTCTCTGTGTCTCAGTGCCTCAGAGTCTCAGTGTCTCAGTGTCTCAGTGTCTCAGAGGCTCAGTGTCTCAGTGTCTCAGTGTCTCTGTGTCTCAGTGTCTCAGTGTCTCTGTGACTCAGTGTCTCAGTGTCTCAGTGTCTCCGTGTCTCAGTGTCTCAGAGTCTCAGTGTCTCAGAGTCTCAGTCTCTCAGTGTCTCAGTGTCTCAGTGTCTCTGAGTCTCAGTGCCTCTGTGTCTCAGTGTCTCAGTGTCTCAGTGCCTCTGAGTCTCAGTGTCTCTGAGTCTCAGTGTTTCAGTGTCTCAGTGTCTCAGAGTCTCAGTGTCTCAGTGTCTCAATGTCTCATGGTCTCTGTGTCTCAGTGTCTCTGAGTCTCAGTGTCTCTGTGCCTCAGTGTCTCTGTGTCTCTGAGTCTCAGATTCTCAGTGTCTCAGTGTCTTAGAGTCTCAGTGTCTCTGTGTCTCAGTGTCTCTGTGTCTCTGAGTCTCAGTGTCTCTGAGTCTCAGTGTCTCAGTGTCTCTGTGTCTCAGTGTCTCTGAGACTCAGTGTCTCTGTGTCTCAGTGTCTCAGTGTCTCTGAGTCTCAGCGTCTCTTTGTCAAGGTGTCTCAGTGTCTCTGTGACTCTGTCTCTGTGTCTCAGTGTCTCTGAGTCACAGTGACACAGTGTCTCAGAGTCTCAGTGACTCAGTGTCTCAGTGTCTCAGTGTCTCAGAGTCTCTGTGTCTCAGTGTCTCAGAGTCTCAGTGTCTCAGTGTCTCTGTGTCTCAGTGTCTCCGTGTCTCAGAGTCTCAGAGTCTCAGTGTCTCTGTGTCTCAGTGTCTCTGAGTCTCAGTGTCTCAGTGTCACACTGTCTCAGAGTCTCAGTGTCTCTGGGTCTCAGTATCTCTGAGTCTCAGTGTCTCAGTGTCTCAGTGTCTCAGAGTCTCAGTGTCTCTGAGTCTCAGTGTCTCAGTGTCTCAGTGTCTCTGTGTCTAAGTGTCTCAGTGTCTCTGTGTCTCAATGTCTCTGAGTCTCAGTGTCTCAGTGTCTCTGTGTCTCAGTGTCTCTGTGTCTCAGTGTCTCTGAGTCTCAGTGTCTCAGCTTCTCATTGTCTCATGGCCTCTGTATCTCAGTGTCTCTGAGTCTCAGTGTCTCTGTGCCTCAGTGTCTCTGTGTCTCTGAGTCTCAGTGTCTCTGTGTCTCAGTGTCTCTGAGTCTCAGTGTCTCTGAGTCTCAGTGTCTCTGTGTCTCAATGTCTCAGTGTCTCTTTGTCTCAGTGTCTCTGTGTCTCTGTGTCTCTGAGTCTCAGTGTCTCAGTGTCTCTGTGTCTCAGTGTCTCTGAGTTTCAGTGTCTCAGTGTCTCTGAGTCTCAGTGTCTCTGTGTCTCAGTGTCTATGTGTCTCAGTGTCTCTGAGTCTCAGGGTCTCTGTGTCTCAGTGTCTCTGTGTCTCAGTGTCTCAGCGTCTCTGGGTCTCTGTGTCTCAGTGTCTCAGTGTCTCAGTGTCTCTGTGTCTCTGTGTCTCTGTGTCTCAGAGTCTCAGTGATTCAGTGTCTGTGTGTCTCAGTGTCTCAGTGTCTCTGTGTCTCAGTGTCTCTGGGTCTCTGTGTCTCAGAGCCTCAGTGTCTCTGTGTCTCAGTGTCTCAGCGTCTCTGTGTCTCAGTGTCTCAGAGTCTCAGTGTCTCAGTGTATCAGTGTCTCTGTGTTTCAGTGTCTCAGAGTCTCTGTGTCTCAGAGTCTCAGTGCCTCAGTGCCTCAGTGTCTCAGTGTCTCTGAGTCTCAGTGTCTCTGAGTCTCAGTTTCTCAGTGTCTCAGTGTCTCTGTGTTTCAGTGTCTCAGAGTCTCTGTGTCTCAGAGTCTCAGTGCCTCAGTGCCTCAGTGTCTCAGTGTCTCAGTGTCTCTGAGTCTCAGTGTCTCTGTGTTTCAGTGTCTCAGAGTCTCTGTGTCTCAGAGTCTCAGTGCCTCAGTGCATCAGTGTCTCAGTGTCTCAGTGTCTCTGAGTCTCAGTGTCTCTGAGTCTCAGTTTCTCAGTGTCTCAGTGTCTCTGTGTTTCAGTGTCTCAGAGTCTCTGTGTCTCAGAGTCTCAGTGCCTCAGTGTCTCAGTGTCTCAGTGTCTCTGAGTCTCAGTGTCTCTGTGTCTCAGTGTCTCAGTGTCTCAGTGTCTCAGAGGCTCAGTGTCTCAGTGTCTCAGTGTCTCTGTGTCTCAGTGTCTCTGTGTCTCAGAGTCTCAGTGTCTCTGTGTCTCAGTGTCTCTGTGTCTCAGTGTCTCTGAGTCTCAGTGTCTCTGTGTCTCAGAGTCTCAGTGTCTCAGTGTCTCTGTGTCTCAGTGTCTCAGTGTCTCTGTGTCTCAGTGTCTCTGTGTCTCAGAGTCTCAGTGTCTCTGTGTCTCAGTGTCTCAGAGTCTCAGAGGCTCAGTGTCTCAGTGTCTCTGTGTCTCAGTGTCTCTGTGTCTCAGAGTCTCAGTGTCTCTGTGTCTCAGTGTCTCAGTGTCTCTGTGTCTCAGTGTCTCAGAGTCTCAGTGTCTCAGAGTGTCAGCCTCTCAGTGTCTCAGTGTCTCTGAGTCTCAGTGTCTCTGTGTCTCAGTGTCTCAGAGTCTCAGTGTCTCTGAGTCTCAGTGTCTCAGTGTCTCTGTGTCTCAATGTCTCTGTGACTCAGTGTCTCTGTGTGTCAGAGTCTCAGTGTCTCAGTGTCTCAGTGTCTCAGAGTCTCAGTGTCTCTGTGTCTCAGTGTCTCTGAGTCTCAGTTTCTCAGTGCCTCTGAGTCTCAGTGTCTCAGTGTCTCAGTGTCTCTGATTCTCAGTGTCGCAGTGTCTCAGTGTCTCAGCGTCTCTCTGTCTCAGTGTCTCAGAGTCTCAGTGTCTCTGTGTCTCAGTGTCTCTTTGTCTCAGTGTCTCTGAGTCTCAGTGTCTCTGTATCTCAGTGTCTCAGACTCTCAGTGTCTCAGTGTCTCAGTGTCTCAGAGGCTCAGTGTCTCAGTGTCTCAGTGTCTCTGTGTCTCAGTGTCTCTGTGTCTCAGAGTCTCAGTGTCTCTGTGTCTCTGTGTTTCAGTGTCTCAGAGTCTCAGTGTCTCAGAGTCTCAGTGTCTCAGAGGCTCAGTGTCACAGTGTTTCAGTGTCTCTGAGTCTCAGTGTCTCTGTGTCTCAGTGTCTCAGAGTCTCAGTGTCTCAGTGTCTCAGTGTCTCAGTGTCTCTGTGTCTCAGTGTCTCTGTGTCTCAGAGTCTCAGTGTCTCTGTGTCTCAGTGTCTCTGTGTCTCAGTGTCTCTGAGTCTCAGTGTCTCTGTGTCTCAGTGTCTCAGAGTCTCAGTGTGTCAGTGTCTCAGTGTCTCAGTGTCTCAGAGGCTCAGTGTCTCAGTGTCTCAGTGTCTCTGTGTCTCTGTGTCTCAGAGTCTCAGTGTCTCAGTGTCTCAGTGTCTCAGTGTCTCAGTGTCTCAGAGGATCAGTGTCTCAGTGTCTCAGTGTCTCAGTGTCTCTGGGTCTCTGTGTCTCAGAGTCTCAGTGTCTCTGTGTCTCAGCGTCTCTGTGTCTCAGTGTCTCAGAGTCTCAGTGTCTCAGTGTCTCAGTGTCTCTGTGTTTCAGTGTCTCAGAGTCTCTGTGTCTCAGAGTCTCAGTGCCTCAGTGCATCAGTGTCTCAGTGTCTCAGTGTCTCTGAGTCTCAGTGTCTCTGAGTCTCAGTTTCTCAGTGTCTCAGTGTCTCTGTGTTTCAGTGTCTCAGAGTCTCTGTGTCTCAGAGTCTCAGTGCCTCAGTGTCTCAGTGTCTCAGTGTCTCTGAGTCTCAGTGTCTCTGTGTCTCAGTGTCTCAGTGTCTCAGTGTCTCAGAGGCTCAGTGTCTCAGTGTCTCAGTGTCTCTGTGTCTCAGTGTCTCTGTGTCTCAGAGTCTCAGTGTCTCTGTGTCTCAGTGTCTCTGTGTCACAGTGTCTCTGAGTCTCAGTGTCTCTGTGTCTCAGAGTCTCAGTGTCTCAGTGTCTCTGTGTCTCAGTGTCTCAGTGTCTCTGTGTCTCAGTGTCTCTGTGTCTCAGAGTCTCAGTGTCTCTGTGTCTCAGTGTCTCTGTGTCTCAGTGTCTCAGAGTCTCAGAGGCTCAGTGTCTCAGTGTCTCTGTGTCTCAGTGTCTCTGTGTCTCAGAGTCTCAGTGTCTCTGTGTCTCAGTGTCTCAGTGTCTCTGTGTCTCAGTGTCTCAGAGTCTCAGTGTCTCAGAGTCTCAGTCTCTCAGTGTCTCAGTGTCTCTGAGTCTCAGTGTCTCTGTGTCTCAGTGTCTCAGAGTCTCAGTGTCTCTGAGTCTCAGTGTCTCAGTGTCTCTGTGTCTCAATGTCTCTGTGACTCAGTGTCTCTGTGTGTCAGAGTCTCAGTGTCTCAGTGTCTCAGTGTCTCAGAGTCTCAGTGTCTCTGTGTCTCAGTGTCTCAGCGTCTCTCTGTCTCAGTGTCTCAGAGTCTCAGTGTCTCTGTGTCTCAGTGTCTCTTTGTCTCAGTGTCTCTGAGTCTCAGTGTCTCTGTATCTCAGTGTCTCAGAGTCTCAGTGTCTCAGTGTCTCAGTGTCTCAGAGGCTCAGTGTCTCAGTGTCTCAGTGTCTCTGTGTCTCAGTGTCTCTGTGTCTCAGAGTCTCAGTGTCTCTGTGTCTCTGTGTTTCAGTGTCTCAGAGTCTCAGTGTCTCAGAGTCTCAGTGTCTCAGAGGCTCAGTGTCACAGTGTTTCAGTGTCTCTGAGTCTCAGTGTCTCTGTGTCTCAGTGTCTCAGAGTCTCAGTGTCTCAGTGTCTCAGTGTCTCTGTGTCACAGTGTCTCTGTGTCTCAGAGTCTCAGTGTCTCTGTGTCTCAGTGTCTCTGTGTCTCAGTGTCTCTGAGTCTCAGTGTCTCTGTGTCTCAGTGTCTCAGAGTCTCAGTGTGTCAGTGTCTCAGTGTCTCAGTGTCTCAGAGGCTCAGTGTCTCAGTGTCTCAGTGTCTCTGTGTCTCTGTGTCTCAGAGTCTCAGTGTCTCTGTGTCTCAGTGTCTCAGTGTCTCTGTGTCTCAGTGTCTCAGAGTCTCAGTGTCTCAGAGATTCAGTGTCTCAGTGTCTCAGTGTCTCAGTGTCAGAGGCTCAGAGTCTCAGTGTCTCAGTGTCTCTGTGTCTCAGTGTCTCTGTGTCTCAGAGTCTCAGTGTCTCTGTGTCTCAGTGTCTCAGTGTCTCAGTGTCTCTGAGTCTCAGGGTCTCAGTGTCACACTGTCTCAGAGTCTCAGTGTCTCTGGGTCTCAGTATCTCTGAGTCTCAGTGTCTCAGTGTCTCAGTGTCTCAGAGTCTCAGTGTCTCTGAGTCTCAGTGTCTCTGTGTCTCAGTGTCTCAGTGTCTCAGTGTCTCAGAGGCTCAGTGTCTCAGTGTCTCAGTGTCTCTGGGTCTCTGTGTCTCAGAGTCTCAGTGTCTCTGTGTCTCAGCGTCTCTGTGTCTCAGTGTCTCAGAGTCTCAGTGTCTCAGTGTCTCAGTGTCTCTGTGTTTCAGTGTCTCAGAGTCTCTGTGTCTCAGAGTCTCAGTGCCTCAGTGTCTCAGTGTCTCAGTGTCTCTGAGTCTCAGTGTCTCTGAGTCTCAGTTTCTCAGTGTCTCAGTGTCTCAGTGTCTCAGTGTCTCAGAGGCTCAGTGTCTCAGTGTCTCAGTGTCTCTGAGTCTCAGTGTCTCTGTGTCTCAGTGTCTCAGTGTCTCAGAGGCTCAGTGTCTCAGTGTCTCAGTGTCTCTGTGTCTCAGTGTCTCTGTGTCTCAGGGTCTCAGTGTCTCTGTGTCTCAGTGTCTCTGTGTCTCAGTGTCTCTGAGTCTCAGTGTCTCTGTGTCTCAGAGTCTCAGTGTCTCAGTGTCTCTGTGTCTCAGTGTCTCAGTGTCTCTGTGTCTCAGTGTCTCTGTGTCTCAGAGTCTCAGTGTCTCTGTGTCTCAGTGTCTCTGTGTCTCAGTGTCTCAGAGTCTCAGAGGCTCAGTGTCTCAGTGTCTCAGTGTCTCTGTGTCTCAGAGTCTCAGTGTCTCTGTGTCTCAGTGTCTCAGTGTCTCTGTGTCTCAGTGTCTCAGAGTCTCAGTGTCTCAGAGTCTCAGTCTCTCAGTGTCTCAGTGTCTCTGAGTCTCAGTGTCTCTGTGTCTCAGTGTCTCAGAGTCTCAGTGTCTCAGAGTCTCAGTCTCTCAGTGTCTCAGTGTCTCTGAGTCTCAGTGTCTCTGTGTCTCAGTGTCTCAGCGTCTCTGTGTCTCAGTGTCTCTGAGTCTCAGTGTCTCAGTGTCTCTGTGTCTCAATGTCTCTGTGACTCAGTGTCTCTGTGTGTCAGAGTCTCAGTGTCTCAGTGTCTCAGAGTCTCAGTGTCTCTGTGTCTCAGTGTCTCTGAGTCTCAGTTTCTCAGTGCCTCTGAGTCTCAGTGTCTCAGTGTCTCAGTGTCTCTGATTCTCAGTGTCGCAGTGTCTCAGTGTCTCAGCGTCTCTCTGTCTCAGTGTCTCAGAGTCTCAGTGTCTCTGTGTCTCAGTGTCTCTTTGTCTCAGTGTCTCTGAGTCTCAGTGTCTCTGTATCTCAGTGTCTCAGAGTCTCAGTGTCTCAGTGTCTCAGTGTCTCAGAGGCTCAGTGTCTCAGTGTCTCAGTGTCTCTGTGTCTCAGTGTCTCTGTGTCTCAGAGTCTCAGTGTCTCTGTGTCTCTGTGTTTCAGTGTCTCAGAGTCTCAGTGTCTCAGAGTCTCAGTGTCTCAGAGGCTCAGTGTCACAGTGTTTCAGTGTCTCTGAGTCTCAGTGTCTCTGTGTCTCAGTGTCTCAGAGTCTCAGTGTCTCAGTGTCTCAGTGTCTCTGTGTCTCAGTGTCTCTGTGTCTCAGAGTCTCAGTGTCTCTGTGTCTCAGTGTCTCTGTGTCTCAGTGTCTCTGTGTCTCAGTGTCTCTGTGTCTCAGTGTCTCTGAGTCTCAGTGTCTCTGTGTCTCAGTGTCTCAGAGTCTCAGTGTGTCAGTGTCTCAGTGTCTCAGTGTCTCAGAGGCTCAGTGTCTCAGTGTCTCAGTGTCTCTGTGTCTCTGTGTCTCAGAGTCTCAGCGTCTCTGTGTCTCAGTGTCTCAGTGTCTCTGTGTCTCAGTGTCTCAGAGTCTCAGTGTCTCAGAGATTCAGTGTCTCAGTGTCTCAGTGTCAGAGGCTCAGAGTCTCAGTGTCTCAGTGTCTCTCTGTCTCAGCGTCTCTGTGTCTCAGTGTCTCAGAGTCTCAGTGTCTCAGTGTCTCAGTGTCTCTGTGTTTCAGTGTCTCAGAGTCTCTGTGTCTCAGAGTCTCAGTGCCTCAGTGCATCAGTGTCTCAGTGTCTCAGTGTCTCTGAGTCTCAGTGTCTCTGAGTCTCAGTTTCTCAGTGTCTCAGTGTCTCTGTGTTTCAGTGTCTCAGAGTCTCTGTGTCTCAGAGTCTCAGTGCCTCAGTGTCTCAGTGTCTCAGTGTCTCTGAGTCTCAGTGTCTCTGTGTCTCAGTGTCTCAGTGTCTCAGTGTCTCAGAGGCTCAGTGTCTCAGTGTCTCAGTGTCTCTGTGTCTCAGTGTCTCTGTGTCTCAGAGTCTCAGTGTCTCTGTGTCTCAGTGTCTCTGTGTCACAGTGTCTCTGAGTCTCAGTGTCTCTGTGTCTCAGAGTCTCAGTGTCTCAGTGTCTCTGTGTCTCAGTGTCTCAGTGTCTCTGTGTCTCAGTGTCTCTGTGTCTCAGAGTCTCAGTGTCTCTGTGTCTCAGTGTCTCTGTGTCTCAGTGTCTCAGAGTCTCAGAGGCTCAGTGTCTCAGTGTCTCTGTGTCTCAGTGTCTCTGTGTCTCAGAGTCTCAGTGTCTCTGTGTCTCAGTGTCTCAGTGTCTCTGTGTCTCAGTGTCTCAGAGTCTCAGTGTCTCAGAGTCTCAGTCTCTCAGTGTCTCAGTGTCTCTGAGTCTCAGTGTCTCTGTGTCTCAGTGTCTCAGAGTCTCAGTGTCTCTGAGTCTCAGTGTCTCAGTGTCTCTGTGTCTCAATGTCTCTGTGACTCAGTGTCTCTGTGTGTCAGAGTCTCAGTGTCTCAGTGTCTCAGTGTCTCAGAGTCTCAGTGTCTCTGTGTCTCAGTGTCTCAGCGTCTCTCTGTCTCAGTGTCTCAGAGTCTCAGTGTCTCTGTGTCTCAGTGTCTCTTTGTCTCAGTGTCTCTGAGTCTCAGTGTCTCTGTATCTCAGTGTCTCAGAGTCTCAGTGTCTCAGTGTCTCAGTGTCTCAGAGGCTCAGTGTCTCAGTGTCTCAGTGTCTCTGTGTCTCAGTGTCTCTGTGTCTCAGAGTCTCAGTGTCTCTGTGTCTCTGTGTTTCAGTGTCTCAGAGTCTCAGTGTCTCAGAGTCTCAGTGTCTCAGAGGCTCAGTGTCACAGTGTTTCAGTGTCTCTGAGTCTCAGTGTCTCTGTGTCTCAGTGTCTCAGAGTCTCAGTGTCTCAGTGTCTCAGTGTCTCTGTGTCTCAGTGTCTCTGTGTCTCAGAGTCTCAGTGTCTCTGTGTCTCAGTGTCTCTGTGTCTCAGTGTCTCTGAGTCTCAGTGTCTCTGTGTCTCAGTGTCTCAGAGTCTCAGTGTGTCAGTGTGTCAGTGTCTCAGTGTCTCAGAGGCTCAGTGTCTCAGTGTCTCAGTGTCTCTGTGTCTCTGTGTCTCAGAGTCTCAGTGTCTCTGTGTCTCAGTGTCTCAGTGTCTCTGTGTCTCAGTGTCTCAGAGTCTCAGTGTCTCAGAGATTCAGTGTCTCAGTGTCTCAGTGTCTCAGTGTCAGAGGCTCAGAGTCTCAGTGTCTCAGTGTCTCTGTGTCTCAGTGTCTCTGTGTCTCAGAGTCTCAGTGTCTCTGTGTCTCAGTGTCTCAGTGTCTCAGTGTCTCTGAGTCTCAGGGTCTCAGAGTCTCAGTGTCTCTGGGTCTCAGTATCTCTGAGTCTCAGTGTCTCAGTGTCTCAGTGTCTCAGAGTCTCAGTGTCTCTGAGTCTCAGTGTCTCTGTGTCTCAGTGTCTCAGTGTCTCAGTGTCTCAGAGGCTCAGTGTCTCAGTGTCTCAGTGTCTCTGGGTCTCTGTGTCTCAGAGTCTCAGTGTCTCTGTGTCTCAGCGTCTCTGTGTCTCAGTGTCTCAGAGTCTCAGTGTCTCAGTGTCTCAGTGTCTCTGTGTTTCAGTGTCTCAGAGTCTCTGTGTCTCAGAGTCTCAGTGCCTCAGTGTCTCAGTGTCTCAGTGTCTCTGAGTCTCAGTGTCTCTGAGTCTCAGTTTCTCAGTGTCTCAGTGTCTCAGTGTCTCAGTGTCTCAGTGTCTCAGAGGCTCAGTGTCTCAGTGTCTCAGTGTCTCTGAGTCTCAGTGTCTCTGTGTCTCAGTGTCTCAGTGTCTCAGAGGCTCAGTGTCTCAGTGTCTCAGTGTCTCTGTGTCTCAGTGTCTCTGTGTCTCAGGGTCTCAGTGTCTCTGTGTCTCAGTGTCTCTGTGTCTCAGTGTCTCTGAGTCTCAGTGTCTCTGTGTCTCAGAGTCTCAGTGTCTCAGTGTCTCTGTGTCTCAGTGTCTCAGTGTCTCTGTGTCTCAGTGTCTCTGTGTCTCAGAGTCTCAGTGTCTCTGTGTCTCAGTGTCTCTGTGTCTCAGTGTCTCAGAGTCTCAGAGGCTCAGTGTCTCAGTGTCTCAGTGTCTCTGTGTCTCAGAGTCTCAGTGTCTCTGTGTCTCAGTGTCTCAGTGTCTCTGTGTCTCAGTGTCTCAGAGTCTCAGTGTCTCAGAGTCTCAGTCTCTCAGTGTCTCAGTGTCTCTGAGTCTCAGTGTCTCTGTGTCTCAGTGTCTCAGAGTCTCAGTGTCTCAGAGTCTCAGTCTCTCAGTGTCTCAGTGTCTCTGAGTCTCAGTGTCTCTGTGTCTCAGTGTCTCAGCGTCTCTGTGTCTCAGTGTCTCTGAGTCTCAGTGTCTCAGTGCCTCTGTGTCTCAATGTCTCTGTGACTCAGTGTCTCTGTGTGTCAGAGTCTCAGTGTCTCAGTGTCTCAGAGTCTCAGTGTCTCTTTGTCTCAGTGTCTCTGAGTCTCAGTTTCTCAGTGCCTCTGAGTCTCAGTGTCTCAGTGTCTCAGTGTCTCTGATTCTCAGTGTCTCTGTGTCTCAGTGTCTCAGCGTCTCTCTGTCTCAGTGTCTCAGAGTCTCAGTGTCTCTGTGTCTCAGTGTCTCTTTGTCTCAGTGTCTCTGAGTCTCAGTGTCTCTGTATCTCAGTGTCTCAGAGTCTCAGTGTCTCAGTGTCTCAGTGTCTCAGAGGCTCAGTGTCTCAGTGTCTCAGTGTCTCTGTGTCTCAGTGTCTCTGTGTCTCAGAGTCTCAGTGTCTCTGTGTCTCTGTGTTTCAGTGTCTCAGAGTCTCAGTGTCTCAGAGTCTCAGTGTCTCAGAGGCTCAGTGTCACAGTGTTTCAGTGTCTCTGAGTCTCAGTGTCTCTGTGTCTCAGTGTCTCAGAGTCTCAGTGTCTCAGTGTCTCAGTGTCTCTGTGTCTCAGTGTCTCTGTGTCTCAGAGTCTCAGTGTCTCTGTGTCTCAGTGTCTCTGTGTCTCAGTGTCTCTGAGTCTCAGTGTCTCTGTGTCTCAGTGTCTCAGAGTCTCAGTGTGTCAGTGTCTCAGTGTCTCAGTGTCTCAGAGGCTCAGTGTCTCAGTGTCTCAGTGTCTCTGTGTCTCTGTGTCTCAGAGTCTCAGCGTCTCTGTGTCTCAGTGTCTCAGTGTCTCTGTGTCTCAGTGTCTCAGAGTCTCAGTGTCTCAGAGATTCAGTGTCTCAGTGTCTCAGTGTCAGAGGCTCAGAGTCTCAGTGTCTCAGTGTCTCTGTGTCTCAGTGTCTCTGTGTCTCAGAGTCTCAGTGTCTCTGTGTCTCAGTGTCTCTGTGTCTCAGTGTCTCTGTGTCTCAGTGTCTCTGAGTCTCAGTGTCTCTGTGTCTCTGTGTCTCAGTGTCTCAGAGTCTCAGTGTCTCAGTGTCTCAGTGTCTCAGAGGCTCAGTGTCTCAGTGTCTCAGTGTCTCTGTGTCTCAGTGTCTCAGTGTCTCAGTGTCTCTGTGACTCAGTGTCTCAGTGTCTCAGTGTCTCAGTGTCTCTGTGTCTCAGTGTCTCAGAGTCTCAGTGTCTCAGAGTCTCAGTCTCTCATTGTCTCAGTGTCTCAGTGTCTCTGAGTCTCAGTGCCTCTGTGTCTCAGTGTCTCAGTGTCTCTGAGTCTCAGTGTCTCTGTGTCTCATTGTCTCAGTGTCTCAGAGTCTCAGTGTCTCAGTGTCTCAATGTCTCATGGTCTCTGTGTCTCAGTGTCTCTGAGTCTCAGTGTCTCTGTGCCTCAGTGTCTCTGTGTCTCTGAGTCTCAGAGTCTCAGTGTCTCAGTGTCTTAGAGTCTCAGTGTCTCTGTGTCTCAGTGTCTCTGTGTCTCTGAGTCTCAGTGTCTCTGAGTCTCAGTGTCTCAGTGTCTCAGTGCCTCAGTGTCTCAGTGTCTCTGTGTCTCAGTGTCTCTGAGTCTCAGTGTCTCTGTGTCTCAGTGTCTCTGAGTCTCAGCGTCTCTTTGTCAAGGTGTCTCAGTGTCTCTGTGACTCTGTCTCTGTGTCTCAGTGTCTCTGAGTCTCAGTGACACAGTGTCTCAGAGTCTCAGTGACTCAGTGTCTCTGTGTCTCAGTGTCTCAGAGTCTCAGTGTCTCAGTGTCTCTGTGTCTCAGTGCCTCCGTGTCTCAGAGTCTCAGAGTCTCAGTGTCTCTGTGTCTCAGTGTCTCTGAGTCTCAGTGTCTCAGTGTCACACTGTCTCAGAGTCTCAGTGTCTCTGGGTCTCAGTATCTCTGAGTCTCAGTGTCTCAGTGTCTCAGTGTCTCAGTGTCTCTGAGTCTCAGTGTCTCTGTGTCTCAGTGCTTCAGTGTCTCAGAGGCTCAGTGTCTCAGTGTCTCAGTGTCTCAGTGTCTCTGGGTCTCTGTGTCTCAGAGTCTCAGTGTCTCTGTGTCTCAGCGTCTCTGTGTCTCAGTGTCACAGAGTCTCAGTGTCTCAGTGTCTCAGTGTCTCTGTGTTTCAGTGTCTCAGAGTCTCTGTGTCTCAGAGTCTCAGTGCCTCAGTGTCTCAGTGTCTCAGTGTCTCAGTGTCTCTGAGTCTCAGTGTCTCTGAGTCTCCGTTTCTCAGTGTCTCAGTGTCTCAGTGTCTCAGTGTCTCAGAGGCTCAGTGTCTCAGTGTCTCAGTGTCTCTGAGTCTCAGTGTCTCTGTGTCTCAGTGTCTCAGAGGCTCAGTGTCTCAGTGTCTCAGTGTCTCTGTGTCTCAGTGTCTCTGTGTCTCAGAGTCTCAGTGTCTCTGTGTCTCAGTGTCTCTGAGTCTCAGTGTCTCTGTGTCTCAGAGTCTCAGTGTCTCAGTGTCTCTGTGTCTCAGTGTCTCAGTGTCTCTGTGTCTCAGTGTCTCTGTGTCTCAGAGTCTCAGTGTCTCTGTATCTCAGTGTCTCTGTGTCTCAGTGTCTCAGAGTCTCAGAGGCTCAGTGTCTCAGTGTCTCTGTGTCTCAGTGTCTCTGTGTCTCAGAGTCTCAGTGTCTCTGTGTCTCAGTGTCTCAGTGTCTCAGTGTCTCAGAGTCTCAGTGTCTCTGTGTCTCAGTGTCTCTGAGTCTCAGTTTCTCAGTGCCTCTGAGTCTCAGTGTCTCAGTGTCTCAGTGTCTCTGATTCTCAGTGTCGCAGTGTCTCAGTGTCTCAGCGTCTCTCTGTCTCAGTGTCTCAGAGTCTCAGTGTCTCTGTGTCTCAGTGTCTCTTTGTCTCAGTGTCTCTGAGTCTCAGTGTCTCTGTATCTCAGTGTCTCAGAGTCTCAGTGTCTCAGTGTCTCAGAGGCTCAGTGTCTCAGTGTCTCAGTGTCTCTGTGTCTCAGTGTCTCTGTGTCTCAGAGTCTCAGTGTCTCTGTGTCTCTGTGTTTCAGTGTCTCAGAGTCTCAGTGTCTCAGAGTCTCAGTGTCTCAGAGGCTCAGTGTCACAGTGTTTCAGTGTCTCTGAGTCTCAGTGTCTCTGTGTCTCAGTGTCTCAGAGTCTCAGTGTCTCAGTGTCTCAGTGTCTCTGTGTCTCAGTGTCTCTGTGTCTCAGAGTCTCAGTGTCTCTGTGTCTCAGTGTCTCTGTGTCTCAGTGTCTCTGAGTCTCAGTGTCTCTGTGTCTCAGTGTGTCAGTGTCTCAGTGTCTCAGTGTCTCAGAGGCTCAGTGTCTCAGTGTCTCAGTGTCTCTGTGTCTCTGTGTCTCAGAGTCTCAGCGTCTCTGTGTCTCAGTGTCTCAGTGTCTCTGTGTCTCAGTGTCTCAGAGTCTCAGTGTCTCAGAGATTCAGTGTCAGAGGCTCAGAGTCTCAGTGTCTCAGTGTCTCTGTGTCTCAGTGTCTCTGTGTCTCAGAGTCTCAGTGTCTCTGTGTCTCAGTGTCTCTGTGTCTCAGTGTCTCTGAGTCTCAGTGTCTCTGTGTCTCTGTGTCTCAGTGTCTCAGAGTCTCAGTGTCTCAGTGTCTCAGTGTCTCAGAGGCTCAGTGTCTCAGTGTCTCAGTGTCTCTGTGTCTCAGTGTCTCAGTGTCTCTGTGACTCAGTGTCTCAGTGTCTCAGTGTCTCTGTGTCTCAGTGTCTCAGAGTCTCAGTGTCTCAGAGTCTCAGTCTCTCATTGTCTCAGTGTCTCAGTGTCTCTGAGTCTCAGTGCCTCTGTGTCTCAGTGTCTCAGTGTCTCTGAGTCTCAGTGTCTCTGTGTCTCAGTGTCTCAGTGTCTCAGAGTCTCAGTGTCTCAGTGTCTCAATGTCTCATGGTCTCTGTGTCTCAGTGTCTCTGAGTCTCAGTGTCTCTGTGCCTCAGTGTCTCTGTGTCTCTGAGTCTCAGAGTCTCAGTGTCTCAGTGTCTTAGAGTCTCAGTGTCTCTGTGTCTCAGTGTCTCTGTGTCTCTGAGTCTCAGTGTCTCTGAGTCTCAGTGTCTCAGTGTCTCAGTGCCTCAGTGTCTCAGTGTCTCTGTGTCTCAGTGTCTCTGAGTCTCAGTGTCTCTGTGTCTCAGTGTCTCTGAGTCTCAGCGTCTCTTTGTCAAGGTGTCTCAGTGTCTCTGTGACTCTGTCTCTGTGTCTCAGTGTCTCTGAGTCTCAGTGACACAGTGTCTCAGAGTCTCAGTGACTCAGTGTCTCTGTGTCTCAGTGTCTCAGAGTCTCAGTGTCTCTGTGTCTCAGTGTCTCAGAGTCTCAGTGTCTCAGTGTCTCTGTGTCTCAGTGCCTCCGTGTCTCAGCGTCTCAGAGTCTCAGTGTCTCTGTGTCTCAGTGTCTCTGAGTCTCAGTGTCTCAGTGTCACACTGTCTCAGAGTCTCAGTGTCTCTGGGTCTCAGTATCTCTGAGTCTCAGTGTCTCAGTGTCTCAGTGTCTCAGAGTCTCAGTGTCTCTGAGTCTCAGTGTCTCTGTGTCTCAGTGTCTCAGTGTCTCAGTGTCTCAGAGGCTCAGTGTCTCAGTGTCTCAGTGTCTCTGGGTCTCTGTGTCTCAGAGTCTCAGTGTCTCTGTGTCTCAGCGTCTCTGTGTCTCAGTGTCTCAGAGTCTCAGTGTCTCAGTGTCTCTGTGTTTCAGTGTCTCAGAGTCTCTGTGTCTCAGATTCTCAGTGCCTCAGTGCCTCAGTGTCTCAGTGTCTCAGTGTCTCTGAGTCTCAGTGTCTCTGAGTCTCAGTTTCTCAGTGTCTCAGTGTCTCTGTGTTTCAGTGTCTCACAGTCTCTGTGTCTCAGAGTCTCAGTGCCTCAGTGCCTCAGTGTCTCAGTGTCTCAGTGTCTCTGAGTCTCAGTGTCTCTGTGTCTCAGTGTCTCAGTGTCTCAGAGGCTCAGTGTCTCAGTGTCTCAGTGTCTCTGTGTCTCAGTGTCTCTGTGTCTCAGAGTCTCAGTGTCTCTGTGTCTCAGTGTCTCAGTGTCTCTGTGTCTCAGAGTCTCAGTGTCTCAGTGTCTCTGTGTCTCAGTGTCTCAGTGTCTCTGTGTCTCAGTGTCTCTGTGTCTCAGAGTCTCAGTGTCTCTGTGTCTCAGTGTCTCTGTGTCTCAGTGTCTCAGAGTCGCAGAGGCTCAGTGTCTCAGTGTCTCTGTGTCTCAGTGTCTCTGTGTCTCAGAGTCTCAGTGTCTCTGTGTCTCAGTGTCTCAGTGTCTCTGTGTCTCAGTGTCTCAGAGTCTCAGTGTCTCAGAGTCTCAGTCTCTCAGTGTCTCAGTGTCTCTGAGTCTCAGTGTCTCTGTGTCTCAGTGTCTCAGAGTCTCAGTGTCTCTGAGTCTCAGTGTCTCAGTGTCTCTGTGTCTCAATGTCTCTGTGACTCAGTGTCTCTGTGTGTCAGAGTCTCAGTGTCTCAGTGTCTCAGTGTCTCAGAGTCTCAGTGTCTCTGTGTCTCAGTGTCTCTGAGTCTCAGTTTCTCAGTGCCTCTGAGTCTCAGTGTCTCAGTGTCTCAGTGTCTCTGATTCTCAGTGTCGCAGTGTCTCAGTGTCTCAGCGTCTCTCTGTCTCAGTGTCTCAGAGTCTCAGTGTCTCTGTGTCTCAGTGTCTCTGAGTCTCAGTGCCTCTGTGTCTCAGTGTCTCAGTGTCTCTGAGTCTCAGTGTCTCTGTGTCTCATTGTCTCAGTGTCTCAGAGTCTCAGTGTCTCAGTGTCTCAATGTCTCATGGTCTCTGTGTCTCAGTGTCTCTGAGTCTCAGTGTCTCTGTGCCTCAGTGTCTCTGTGTCTCTGAGTCTCAGAGTCTCAGTGTCTCAGTGTCTTAGAGTCTCAGTGTCTCTGTGTCTCAGTGTCTCTGTGTCTCTGAGTCTCAGTGTCTCTGAGTCTCAGTGTCTCAGTGTCTCAGTGCCTCAGTGTCTCAGTGTCTCTGTGTCTCAGTGTCTCTGAGTCTCAGTGTCTCTGTGTCTCAGTGTCTCTGAGTCTCAGCGTCTCTTTGTCAAGGTGTCTCAGTGTCTCTGTGACTCTGTCTCTGTGTCTCAGTGTCTCTGAGTCTCAGTGACACAGTGTCTCAGAGTCTCAGTGACTCAGTGTCTCTGTGTCTCAGTGTCTCAGAGTCTCAGTGTCTCAGTGTCTCTGTGTCTCAGTGCCTCCGTGTCTCAGAGTCTCAGAGTCTCAGTGTCTCTGTGTCTCAGTGTCTCTGAGTCTCAGTGTCTCAGTGTCACACTGTCTCAGAGTCTCAGTGTCTCTGGGTCTCAGTATCTCTGAGTCTCAGTGTCTCAGTGTCTCAGTGTCTCAGTGTCTCTGAGTCTCAGTGTCTCTGTGTCTCAGTGCTTCAGTGTCTCAGAGGCTCAGTGTCTCAGTGTCTCAGTGTCTCAGTGTCTCTGGGTCTCTGTGTCTCAGAGTCTCAGTGTCTCTGTGTCTCAGCGTCTCTGTGTCTCAGTGTCACAGAGTCTCAGTGTCTCAGTGTCTCAGTGTCTCTGTGTTTCAGTGTCTCAGAGTCTCTGTGTCTCAGAGTCTCAGTGCCTCAGTGTCTCAGTGTCTCAGTGTCTCAGTGTCTCTGAGTCTCAGTGTCTCTGAGTCTCAGTTTCTCAGTGTCTCAGTGTCTCAGTGTCTCAGTGTCTCAGAGGCTCAGTGTCTCAGTGTCTCAGTGTCTCTGAGTCTCAGTGTCTCTGTGTCTCAGTGTCTCAGAGGCTCAGTGTCTCAGTGTCTCAGTGTCTCTGTGTCTCAGTGTCTCTGTGTCTCAGAGTCTCAGTGTCTCTGTGTCTCAGTGTCTCTGAGTCTCAGTGTCTCTGTGTCTCAGAGTCTCAGTGTCTCAGTGTCTCTGTGTCTCAGTGTCTCAGTGTCTCTGTGTCTCAGTGTCTCTGTGTCTCAGAGTCTCAGTGTCTCTGTATCTCAGTGTCTCTGTGTCTCAGTGTCTCAGAGTCTCAGAGGCTCAGTGTCTCAGTGTCTCTGTGTCTCAGTGTCTCTGTGTCTCAGAGTCTCAGTGTCTCTGTGTCTCAGTGTCTCAGTGTCTCAGTGTCTCAGAGTCTCAGTGTCTCTGTGTCTCAGTGTCTCTGAGTCTCAGTTTCTCAGTGCCTCTGAGTCTCAGTGTCTCAGTGTCTCAGTGTCTCTGATTCTCAGTGTCGCAGTGTCTCAGTGTCTCAGCGTCTCTCTGTCTCAGTGTCTCAGAGTCTCAGTGTCTCTGTGTCTCAGTGTCTCTTTGTCTCAGTGTCTCTGAGTCTCAGTGTCTCTGTATCTCAGTGTCTCAGAGTCTCAGTGTCTCAGTGTCTCAGAGGCTCAGTGTCTCAGTGTCTCAGTGTCTCTGTGTCTCAGTGTCTCTGTGTCTCAGAGTCTCAGTGTCTCTGTGTCTCTGTGTTTCAGTGTCTCAGAGTCTCAGTGTCTCAGAGTCTCAGTGTCTCAGAGGCTCAGTGTCACAGTGTTTCAGTGTCTCTGAGTCTCAGTGTCTCTGTGTCTCAGTGTCTCAGAGTCTCAGTGTCTCAGTGTCTCAGTGTCTCTGTGTCTCAGTGTCTCTGTGTCTCAGAGTCTCAGTGTCTCTGTGTCTCAGTGTCTCTGTGTCTCAGTGTCTCTGAGTCTCAGTGTCTCTGTGTCTCAGTGTGTCAGTGTCTCAGTGTCTCAGTGTCTCAGAGGCTCAGTGTCTCAGTGTCTCAGTGTCTCTGTGTCTCTGTGTCTCAGAGTCTCAGCGTCTCTGTGTCTCAGTGTCTCAGTGTCTCTGTGTCTCAGTGTCTCAGAGTCTCAGTGTCTCAGAGATTCAGTGTCAGAGGCTCAGAGTCTCAGTGTCTCAGTGTCTCTGTGTCTCAGTGTCTCTGTGTCTCAGAGTCTCAGTGTCTCTGTGTCTCAGTGTCTCTGTGTCTCAGTGTCTCTGAGTCTCAGTGTCTCTGTGTCTCTGTGTCTCAGTGTCTCAGAGTCTCAGTGTCTCAGTGTCTCAGTGTCTCAGAGGCTCAGTGTCTCAGTGTCTCAGTGTCTCTGTGTCTCAGTGTCTCAGTGTCTCTGTGACTCAGTGTCTCAGTGTCTCAGTGTCTCTGTGTCTCAGTGTCTCAGAGTCTCAGTGTCTCAGAGTCTCAGTCTCTCATTGTCTCAGTGTCTCAGTGTCTCTGAGTCTCAGTGCCTCTGTGTCTCAGTGTCTCAGTGTCTCTGAGTCTCAGTGTCTCTGTGTCTCAGTGTCTCAGTGTCTCAGAGTCTCAGTGTCTCAGTGTCTCAATGTCTCATGGTCTCTGTGTCTCAGTGTCTCTGAGTCTCAGTGTCTCTGTGCCTCAGTGTCTCTGTGTCTCTGAGTCTCAGAGTCTCAGTGTCTCAGTGTCTTAGAGTCTCAGTGTCTCTGTGTCTCAGTGTCTCTGTGTCTCTGAGTCTCAGTGTCTCTGAGTCTCAGTGTCTCAGTGTCTCAGTGCCTCAGTGTCTCAGTGTCTCTGTGTCTCAGTGTCTCTGAGTCTCAGTGTCTCTGTGTCTCAGTGTCTCTGAGTCTCAGCGTCTCTTTGTCAAGGTGTCTCAGTGTCTCTGTGACTCTGTCTCTGTGTCTCAGTGTCTCTGAGTCTCAGTGACACAGTGTCTCAGAGTCTCAGTGACTCAGTGTCTCTGTGTCTCAGTGTCTCAGAGTCTCAGTGTCTCTGTGTCTCAGTGTCTCAGAGTCTCAGTGTCTCAGTGTCTCTGTGTCTCAGTGCCTCCGTGTCTCAGCGTCTCAGAGTCTCAGTGTCTCTGTGTCTCAGTGTCTCTGAGTCTCAGTGTCTCAGTGTCACACTGTCTCAGAGTCTCAGTGTCTCTGGGTCTCAGTATCTCTGAGTCTCAGTGTCTCAGTGTCTCAGTGTCTCAGAGTCTCAGTGTCTCTGAGTCTCAGTGTCTCTGTGTCTCAGTGTCTCAGTGTCTCAGTGTCTCAGAGGCTCAGTGTCTCAGTGTCTCAGTGTCTCTGGGTCTCTGTGTCTCAGAGTCTCAGTGTCTCTGTGTCTCAGCGTCTCTGTGTCTCAGTGTCTCAGAGTCTCAGTGTCTCAGTGTCTCTGTGTTTCAGTGTCTCAGAGTCTCTGTGTCTCAGATTCTCAGTGCCTCAGTGCCTCAGTGTCTCAGTGTCTCAGTGTCTCTGAGTCTCAGTGTCTCTGAGTCTCAGTTTCTCAGTGTCTCAGTGTCTCTGTGTTTCAGTGTCTCACAGTCTCTGTGTCTCAGAGTCTCAGTGCCTCAGTGCCTCAGTGTCTCAGTGTCTCAGTGTCTCTGAGTCTCAGTGTCTCTGTGTCTCAGTGTCTCAGTGTCTCAGAGGCTCAGTGTCTCAGTGTCTCAGTGTCTCTGTGTCTCAGTGTCTCTGTGTCTCAGAGTCTCAGTGTCTCTGTGTCTCAGTGTCTCTGTGTCTCAGTGTCTCTGTGTCTCAGAGTCTCAGTGTCTCAGTGTCTCTGTGTCTCAGTGTCTCAGTGTCTCTGTGTCTCAGTGTCTCTGTGTCTCAGAGTCTCAGTGTCTCTGTGTCTCAGTGTCTCTGTGTCTCAGTGTCTCAGAGTCGCAGAGGCTCAGTGTCTCAGTGTCTCTGTGTCTCAGTGTCTCTGTGTCTCAGAGTCTCAGTGTCTCTGTGTCTCAGTGTCTCAGTGTCTCTGTGTCTCAGTGTCTCAGAGTCTCAGTGTCTCAGAGTCTCAGTCTCTCAGTGTCTCAGTGTCTCTGAGTCTCAGTGTCTCTGTGTCTCAGTGTCTCAGAGTCTCAGTGTCTCTGAGTCTCAGTGTCTCAGTGTCTCTGTGTCTCAATGTCTCTGTGACTCAGTGTCTCTGTGTGTCAGAGTCTCAGTGTCTCAGTGTCTCAGTGTCTCAGAGTCTCAGTGTCTCTGTGTCTCAGTGTCTCTGAGTCTCAGTTTCTCAGTGCCTCTGAGTCTCAGTGTCTCAGTGTCTCAGTGTCTCTGATTCTCAGTGTCGCAGTGTCTCAGTGTCTCAGCGTCTCTCTGTCTCAGTGTCTCAGAGTCTCAGTGTCTCTGTGTCTCAGTGTCTCTTTGTCTCTGTGTCTCTGAGTCTCAGTGTCTCTGTATCTCAGTGTCTCAGAGTCTCAGTGTCTCAGTGTCTCAGTGTCTCAGAGGCTCAGTGTCTCAGTGTTTCAGTGTCTCTGTGTCTCAGTGTCTCTGTGTCTCAGAGTCTCAGTGTCTCTGTGTCTCTGTGTTTCAGTGTCTCAGAGTCTCAGTGTCTCAGAGTCTCAGTGTCTCAGAGGCTCAGTGTCACAGTGTTTCAGTGTCTCTGAGTCTCAGTGTCTCTGTGTCTCAGTGTCTCAGAGTCTCAGTGTCTCAGTGTCTCAGTGTCTCTGTGTCTCAGTGTCTCTGTGTCTCAGAGTCTCAGTGTCTCTCTGTCTCAGTGTCTCTGTGTCTCAGTGTCTCTGAGTCTCAGTGTCTCTGTGTCTCAGTGTCTCAGAGTCTCAGTGTGTCAGTGTCTCAGTGTCTCAGTGTCTCAGAGGCTCAGTGTTTCAGTGTCTCAGTGTCTCTGCGTCTCTGTGTCTCAGAGTCTCAGTGTCTCTGTGTCTCAGTGTCTCAGTGTCTCTGTGTCTCAGTGTCTCAGAGTCTCAGTGTCTCAGAGATTCAGTGTCTCAGTGTCTCAGTGTCTCAGTGTCAGAGGCTCAGAGTCTCAGTGTCTCAGTGTCTCTGTGTCTCAGTGTCTCTGTGTCTCAGAGTCTCAGTGTCTCTGTGTCTCAGTGTCTCTGTGTCTCAGTGTCTCTGAGTCTCAGTGTCTCTGTGTCTCTGTGTCTCAGTGTCTCAGAGTCTCAGTGTCTCAGTGTCTCAGTGTCTCAGAGGCTCAGTGTCTCAGTGTCTCTGTGTCTCAGTGTCTCAGTGTCTCAGTGTCTCTGTGACTCAGTGTCTCAGTGTCTCAGTGTCTCTGTGTCTCAGTGTCTCAGAGTCTCAGTGTCTCAGAGTCTCAGTCTCTCATTGTCTCAGTGTCTCAGTGTCTCTGAGTCTCAGAGCCTCTGTGTCTCAGTGTCTCAGTGTCTCTGAGTCTCAGTGTCTCTGTGTCTCAGTGTCTCAGTGTCTCAGAGTCTCAGTGTCTCAGTGTCTCATGGTCTCTGTGTCTCAGTGTCTCTGAGTCTCAGTGTCTCTGTGCCTCAGTGTCTCTGTGTCTCTGAGTCTCAGAGTCTCTGTGTCTCAGTGTCTCAGAGTCTCAGTGTCTCAGAGTCTCAGTCTCTCATTGTCTCAGTGTCTCAGTGTCTCTGAGTCTCAGTGCCTCTGTGTCTCAGTGTCTCAGTGTCTCTGAGTCTCAGTGTCTCTGTGTCTCAGTGTCTCAGTGTCTCAGAGTCTCAGTGTCTCAGTGTCTCAATGTCTCATGGTCTCTGTGTCTCAGTGTCTCTGAGTCTCAGTGTCTCTGTGCCTCAGTGTCTCTGTGTCTCTGAGTCTCAGAGTCTCAGTGTCTCAGTGTCTTAGAGTCTCAGTGTCTCTGTGTCTCAGTGTCTCTGTGTCTCTGAGTCTCAGTGTCTCTGAGTCTCAGTGTCTCAGTGTCTCAGTGCCTCAGTGTCTCAGTGTCTCTGTGTCTCAGTGTCTCTGTGTCTCAGTGTCTCTGTGTCTCTGTGTCTCAGTGTCTCTGTGTCTCAGTGTCTCTGTGTCTCAGTGTCTCTGTGTCTCTGTGTCTCAGTGTCTCAGAGTCTCAGTGTCTCAGTGTCTCAGTGTCTCAGAGGCTCAGTGTCTCAGTGTCTCAGTGTCTCTGTGTCTCAGTGTCTCAGTGTCTCAGTGTCTCTGTGACTCAGTGTCTCAGTGTCTCAGTGTCTCAGTGTCTCTGTGTCTCAGTGTCTCAGAGTCTCAGTGTCTCAGAGTCTCAGTCTCTCATTGTCTCAGTGTCTCAGTGTCTCTGAGTCTCAGTGCCTCTGTGTCTCAGTGTCTCAGTGTCTCTGAGTCTCAGTGTCTCTGTGTCTCAGTGTCTCAGCGTCTCAGAGTCTCAGTGTCTCAGTGTCTCAATGTCTCATGGTCTCTGTGTCTCAGTGTCTCTGAGTCTCAGTGTCTCTGTGCCTCAGTGTCTCTGTGTCTCTGAGTCTCAGAGTCTCAGTGTCTCAGTGTCTTAGAGTCTCAGTGTCTCTGTGTCTCAGTGTCTCTGTGTCTCTGAGTCTCAGTGTCACTGAGTCTCAGTGTCTCAGTGTCTCAGTGCCTCAGTGTCTCAGTGTCTCTGTGTCTCAGTGTCTCTGAGTCTCAGTGTCTCTGTGTCTCAGTGTCTCTGAGTCTCAGCGTCTCTTTGTCAAGGTGTCTCAGTGTCTCTGTGACTCTGTCTCTGTGTCTCAGTGTCTCTGAGTCTCAGTGACACAGTGTCTCAGAGTCTCAGTGACTCAGTGTCTCTGTGTCTCAGTGTCTCAGAGTCTCAGTGTCTCTGTGTCTCAGTGTCTCAGAGTCTCAGTGTCTCAGTGTCTCTGTGTCTCAGTGCCTCCGTGTCTCAGAGTCTCAGAGTCTCAGTGTCTCTGTGTCTCAGTGTCTCTGAGTCTCAGTGTCTCAGTGTCACACTGTCTCAGAGTCTCAGTGTCTCTGGGTCTCAGTATCTCTGAGTCTCAGTGTCTCAGTGTCTCAGTGTCTCAGTGTCTCTGAGTCTCAGTGTCTCTGTGTCTCAGTGCTTCAGTGTCTCAGAGGCTCAGTGTCTCAGTGTCTCAGTGTCTCAGTGTCTCTGGGTCTCTGTGTCTCAGAGTCTCAGTGTCTCTGTGTCTCAGCGTCTCTGTGTCTCAGTGTCACAGAGTCTCAGTGTCTCAGTGTCTCAGTGTCTCTGTGTTTCAGTGTCTCAGAGTCTCTGTGTCTCAGAGTCTCAGTGCCTCAGTGTCTCAGTGTCTCAGTGTCTCTGAGTCTCAGTGTCTCTGAGTCTCAGTTTCTCAGTGTCTCAGTGTCTCAGTGTCTCAGTGTCTCAGAGGCTCAGTGTCTCAGTGTCTCAGTGTCTCTGAGTCGCAGTGTCTCTGTGTCTCAGTGTCTCAGAGGCTCAGTGTCTCAGTGTCTCAGTGTCTCTGTGTCTCAGTGTCTCTGTGTCTCAGAGTCTCAGTGTCTCTGTGTCTCAGTGTCTCTGTGTCTCAGTGTCTCTGAGTCTCAGTGTCTCTGTGTCTCAGAGTCTCAGTGTCTCAGTGTCTCTGTGTCTCAGTGTCTCAGTGTCTCTGTGTCTCAGTGTCTCTGTGTCTCAGAGTCTCAGTGTCTCTGTATCTCAGTGTCTCTGTGTCTCAGTGTCTCAGAGTCTCAGAGGCTCAGTGTCTCAGTGTCTCTGTGTCTCAGTGTCTCTGTGTCTCAGAGTCTCAGTGTCTCTGTGTCTCAGTGTCTCAGTGTCTCTGTGTCTCAGTGTCTCAGAGTCTCAGTGTCTCAGAGTCTCAGTCTCTCAGTGTCTCAGTGTCTCTGAGTCTCAGTGTCTCTGTGCCTCAGTGTCTCAGAGTCTCAGTGTGTCTGAGTCTCAGTGTCTCAGTGTCTCTGTGTCTCAATGTCTCTGTGACTCAGTGTCTCTGTGAGTCAGAGTCTCAGTGTCTCAGTGTCTCAGAGTCTCAGTGTCTCTGTGTCTCAGTGTCTCTGAGTCTCAGTTTCTCAGTGCCTCTGAGTCTCAGTGTCTCAGTGTCTCACTGTCTCTGATTCTCAGTGTCGCAGTGTCTCAGTGTCTCAGCGTCTCTCTGTCTCAGTGTCTCAGAGTCTCAGTGTCTCTGTGTCTCAGTGTCTCTTTGTCTCAGTGTCTCTGAGTCTCAGTGTCTCTGTATCTCAGTGTCTCAGAGTCTCAGTGTCTCAGTGTCTCAGAGGCTCAGTGTCTCAGTGTCTCAGTGTCTCTGTGTCTCAGTGTCTCAGTGTCTCTGTGTCTCTGTGTTTCAGTGTCTCAGAGTCTCAGTGTCTCAGAGTCTCAGTGTCTCAGAGGCTCAGTGTCACAGTGTTTCAGTGTCTCTGAGTCTCAGTGTCTCTGTGTCTCAGTGTCTCAGAGTCTCAGTGTCTCAGTGTCTCAGTGTCTCTGTGTCTCAGTGTCTCTGTGTCTCAGAGTCTCAGTGTCTCTGTGTCTCAGTGTCTCTGTGTCTCAGTGTCTCTGAGTCTCAGTGTCTCTGTGTCTCAGTGTGTCAGTGTCTCAGTGTCTCAGTGTCTCAGAGGCTCAGTGTCTCAGTGTCTCAGTGTCTCTGTGTCTCTGTGTCTCAGAGTCTCAGCGTCTCTGTGTCTCAGTGTCTCAGTGTCTCTGTGTCTCAGTGTCTCAGAGTCTCAGTGTCTCAGAGATTCAGTGTCTCAGTGTCTCAGTGTCAGAGGCTCAGAGTCTCAGTGTCTCAGTGTCTCTGTGTCTCAGTGTCTCTGTGTCTCAGAGTCTCAGTGTCTCTGTGTCTCAGTGTCTCTGTGTCTCAGTGTCTCTGAGTCTCAGTGTCTCTGTGTCTCTGTGTCTCAGTGTCTCAGAGTCTCAGTGTCTCAGTGTCTCAGTGTCTCAGAGGCTCAGTGTCTCAGTGTCTCAGTGTCTCTGTGTCTCAGTGTCTCAGTGTCTCAGTGTCTCTGTGACTCAGTGTCTCAGTGTCTCAGTGTCTCTGTGTCTCAGTGTCTCAGAGTCTCAGTGTCTCAGAGTCTCAGTCTCTCATTGTCTCAGTGTCTCAGTGTCTCTGAGTCTCAGTGCCTCTGTGTCTCAGTGTCTCAGTGTCTCTGAGTCTCAGTGTCTCTGTGTCTCAGTGTCTCAGTGTCTCAGAGTCTCAGTGTCTCAGTGTCTCAATGTCTCATGGTCTCTGTGTCTCAGTGTCTCTGAGTCTCAGTGTCTCTGTGCCTCAGTGTCTCTGTGTCTCTGAGTCTCAGAGTCTCAGTGTCTCAGTGTCTTAGAGTCTCAGTGTCTCTGTGTCTCAGTGTCTCTGTGTCTCTGAGTCTCAGTGTCTCTGAGTCTCAGTGTCTCAGTGTCTCAGTGCCTCAGTGTCTCAGTGTCTCTGTGTCTCAGTGTCTCTGAGTCTCAGTGTCTCTGTGTCTCAGTGTCTCTGAGTCTCAGCGTCTCTTTGTCAAGGTGTCTCAGTGTCTCTGTGACTCTGTCTCTGTGTCTCAGTGTCTCTGAGTCTCAGTGACACAGTGTCTCAGAGTCTCAGTGACTCAGTGTCTCTGTGTCTCAGTGTCTCAGAGTCTCAGTGTCTCTGTGTCTCAGTGTCTCAGAGTCTCAGTGTCTCAGTGTCTCTGTGTCTCAGTGCCTCTGTGTCTCAGCGTCTCAGAGTCTCAGTGTCTCTGTGTCTCAGTGTCTCTGAGTCTCAGTGTCTCAGTGTCACACTGTCTCAGAGTCTCAGTGTCTCTGGGTCTCAGTATCTCTGAGTCTCAGTGTCTCAGTGTCTCAGTGTCTCAGAGTCTCAGTGTCTCTGAGTCTCAGTGTCTCTGTGTCTCAGTGTCTCAGTGTCTCAGTGTCTCAGAGGCTCAGTGTCTCAGTGTCTCAGTGTCTCAGTGTCTCTGGGTCTCTGTGTCTCAGAGTCTCAGTGTCTCTGTGTCTCAGCGTCTCTGTGTCTCAGTGTCTCAGAGTCTCAGTGTCTCAGTGTCTCTGTGTTTCAGTGTCTCAGAGTCTCTGTGTCTCAGATTCTCAGTGCCTCAGTGCCTCAGTGTCTCAGTGTCTCAGTGTCTCTGAGTCTCAGTGTCTCTGAGTCTCAGTTTCTCAGTGTCTCAGTGTCTCTGTGTTTCAGTGTCTCACAGTCTCTGTGTCTCAGAGTCTCAGTGCCTCAGTGCCTCAGTGTCTCAGTGTCTCAGTGTCTCTGAGTCTCAGTGTCTCTGTGTCTCAGTGTCTCAGAGTCTCAGAGGCTCAGTGTCTCAGTGTCTCAGTGTCTCTGTGTCTCAGTGTCTCTGTGTCTCAGAGTCTCAGTGTCTCTGTGTCTCAGTGTCTCTGTGTCTCAGTGTCTCTGAGTCTCAGTGTCTCTGTGTCTCAGAGTCTCAGTGTCTCAGTGTCTCTGTGTCTCAGTGTCTCAGTGTCTCTGTGTCTCAGTGTCTCTGTGTCTCAGAGTCTCAGTGTCTCTGTGTCTCAGTGTCTCTGTGTCTCAGTGTCTCAGAGTCTCAGAGGCTCAGTGTCTCAGTGTCTCTGTGTCTCAGTGTCTCTGTGTCTCAGAGTCTCAGTGTCTCTGTGTCTCAGTGTCTCAGTGTCTCTGTGTCTCAGTGTCTCAGAGTCTCAGTGTCTCAGAGTCTCAGTCTCTCAGTGTCTCAGTGTCTCTGAGTCTCAGTGTCTCTGTGTCTCAGTGTCTCAGAGTCTCAGTGTCTCTGAGTCTCAGTGTCTCAGTGTCTCTGTGTCTCAATGTCTCTGTGACTCAGTGTCTCTGTGTGTCAGAGTCTCAGTGTCTCAGTGTCTCAGTGTCTCAGAGTCTCAGTGTCTCTGTGTCTCAGTGTCTCTGAGTCTCAGTTTCTCAGTGCCTCTGAGTCTCAGTGTCTCAGTGTCTCAGTGTCTCTGATTCTCAGTGTCGCAGTGTCTCAGTGTCTCAGCGTCTCTCTGTCTCAGTGTCTCAGAGTCTCAGTGTCTCTGTGTCTCAGTGTCTCTTTGTCTCTGTGTCTCTGAGTCTCAGTGTCTCTGTATCTCAGTGTCTCAGAGTCTCAGTGTCTCAGTGTCTCAGAGGCTCAGTGTCTCAGTGTCTCAGTGTCTCTGTGTCTCAGTGTCTCTGTGTCTCAGAGTCTCAGTGTCTCTGTGTCTCTGTGTTTCAGTGTCTCAGTCTCAGTGTCTCAGAGTCTCAGTGTCTCAGAGGCTCAGTGTCACAGTGTTTCAGTGTCTCTGAGTCTCAGTGTCTCTGTGTCTCAGTGTCTCAGAGTCTCAGTGTCTCAGTGTCTCAGTGTCTCTGTGTCTCAGTGTCTCTGTGTCTCAGAGTCTCAGTGTCTCTCTGTCTCAGTGTCTCTGTGTCTCAGTGTCTCTGAGTCTCAGTGTCTCTGTGTCTCAGTGTCTCAGAGTCTCAGTGTGTCAGTGTCTCAGTGTCTCAGTGTCTCAGAGGCTCAGTGTTTCAGTGTCTCAGTGTCTCTGCGTCTCTGTGTCTCAGAGTCTCAGTGTCTCTGTGTCTCAGTGTCTCAGTGTCTCTGTGTCTCAGTGTCTCAGAGTCTCAGTGTCTCAGAGATTCAGTGTCTCAGTGTCTCAGTGTCTCAGTGTCAGAGGCTCAGAGTCTCAGTGTCTCAGTGTCTCTGTGTCTCAGTGTCTCTGTGTCTCAGAGTCTCAGTGTCTCTGTGTCTCAGTGTCTCTGTGTCTCAGTGTCTCTGAGTCTCAGTGTCTCTGTGTCTCTGTGTCTCAGTGTCTCAGAGTCTCAGTGTCTCAGTGTCTCAGTGTCTCAGAGGCTCAGTGTCTCAGTGTCTCTGTGTCTCAGTGTCTCAGTGTCTCAGTGTCTCTGTGACTCAGTGTCTCAGTGTCTCAGTGTCTCTGTGTCTCAGTGTCTCAGAGTCTCAGTGTCTCAGAGTCTCAGTCTCTCATTGTCTCAGTGTCTCAGTGTCTCTGAGTCTCAGAGCCTCTGTGTCTCAGTGTCTCAGTGTCTCTGAGTCTCAGTGTCTCTGTGTCTCAGTGTCTCAGTGTCTCAGAGTCTCAGTGTCTCAGTGTCTCAATGTCTCATGGTCTCTGTGTCTCAGTGTCTCTGAGTCTCAGTGTCTCTGTGCCTCAGTGTCTCTGTGTCTCTGAGTCTGAGAGTCTCTGTGTCTCAGTGTCTCAGAGTCTCAGTGTCTCAGAGTCTCAGTCTCTCATTGTCTCAGTGTCTCAGTGTCTCTGAGTCTCAGTGCCTCTGTGTCTCAGTGTCTCTGAGTCTCAGTGTCTCTGTGTCTCAGTGTCTCAGTGTCTCAGAGTCTCAGTGTCTCAGTGTCTCAATGTCTCATGGTCTCTGTGTCTCAGTGTCTCTGAGTCTCAGTGTCTCTGTGCCTCAGTGTCTCTGTGTCTCTGAGTCTCAGAGTCTCAGTGTCTCAGTGTCTTAGAGTCTCAGTGTCTCTGTGTCTCAGTGTCTCTGTGTCTCTGAGTCTCAGTGTCTCTGAGTCTCAGTGTCTCAGTGTCTCAGTGCCTCAGTGTCTCAGTGTCTCTGTGTCTCAGTGTCTCTGAGTCTCAGTGTCTCTGTGTCTCAGTGTCTCAGTGTCTCTGAGTCTCAGCGTCTCTTTGTCAAGGTGTCTCAGTGTCTCTGTGACTCTGTCTCTGTGTCTCAGTGTCTCTGAGTCTCAGTGACACAGTGTCTCAGAGTCTCAGTGACTCAGTGTCTCTGTGTCTCAGTGTCTCAGAGTCTCAGTGTCTCTGTGTCTCAGTGTCTCAGAGTTTCAGTGTCTCAGTGTCTCTGTGTCGCAGTGTCTCCGTGTCTCAGAGTCTCAGAGTCTCAGTGTCTCTGTGTCTCAGTGTCTCTGTGTCTCAGTGTCTCAGTGTCTCAGTGTCTCAGAGTCTCAGTGTCTCTGAGTCTCAGTGTCTCAGTGTCTCTGTGTCTCAGTGTCTCAGTGTCTCTGTGTCTCAATGTGTCTGAGTCTCAGTGTCTCTGTGTCTCAGTGTCTCAGTGTCTCTGTGTCTCAGTGTCTCTGTGTCTCAGTGTCTCTGAGTCTCAGTGTCTCAGCTTCTCATTGTCTCATGGTCTCTGTATCTCAGTGTCTCTGAGTCTCAGTGTCTCTGTGCCTCAGTGTCTCTGTGTCTCTGAGTCTCAGTGTCTCTGAGTCTCAGTGTCTCTGAGTCTCAGTGTCTCTGAGTCTCAGTGTCTCTGTGTCTCAATGTCTCAGTGTCTCTTTGTCTCAGTGTCTCTGTGTCTCTGAGTCTCAGTGTCTCAGTGTCTCAGTGTCTCTGTGTCTCAGTGTCTCTGAGTTTCAGTGTCTCAGTGTCTCTGAGTCTCAGTGTCTCTGTGTCTCAGTGTGTATGTGTCTCAGTGTCTCTGAGTCTCAGGGTCTCTGTGTCTCAGTGTCTCTGTGTCTCAGTGTCTCAGTGTCTCTGGGTCTCTGTGTCTCAGTGTCTCTGTGTCTCAGTGTCTATGTGTCTCAGTGTCTCTGCGTCTCAGGGTCTCTGTGTCTCAGTGTCTCTGTGTCTCAGTGTCTCAGTGTCTCTGTGTCTCTGTGTCTCAGTGTCTCTGTGTCTCAGTGTCTCTGAGTCTCAGTGTCTCAGTGTCTCTGTGTCTCAGTGTCTCTGAGTCTCAGTGTCTCTGCGTCTCAGTGTGTCAGAGACTCTGTGTCTCAGTGTCTCTGTGTCTCAGAGTCTCAGTGTCTCTGTGTCTCTGTGTCTCAGAGTCTCAGTGATTCAGTGTCTGTGTGTCTCAGTGTCTCAGTGTCTCTGTGTCTCAGTGTCTCTGGGTCTCTGTGTCTCATTGTCTCAGTGTCTCTGTGTCTCAGTGTCTCAGCGTCTCTGTGTCTCAGTGTCTCAGAGTCTCAGTGTCTCAGTGTCTCAGTGTCTCAGTGTCTCTGTGTTTCAGTGTCTCAGAGTCTCTGTGCCTCAGAGTCTCAGTGCCTCAGTGCCTCAGTGTCTCAGTGTCTCAGTGTCTCTGAGTCTCAGTGTCTCTGAGTCTCAGTTTCTCAGTGTCTCAGTGTCTCTGTGTTTCAGTGTCTCAGAGTCTCTGTGTCTCAGAGTCTCAGTGCCTCAGTGCCTCAGTGTCGCAGTGTCTCAGTGTCTCTGAGTCTCAGTGTCTCTGTGTCTCAGTGTCTCAGTGTCTCAGTGTCTCAGAGGCTCAGTGTCTCAGAGTCTCAGTGTCTCTGTGTCTCAGTGTCTCTGTGTCTCAGTGTCTCTGAGTCTCAGTGTCTCTGTGTCTCAGAGTCTCAGTGTCTCAGTGTCTCTGTGTCTCTGAGTCTCAGTGTCTCTGAGTCTCAGTGTCTCAGTGTCTCAGTGCCTCAGTGTCTCTGTGCCTCAGTGTCTCCGAGTCTCAGTGTCTCTGTGTCTCAGTGTCTCAGTGTCTCTGAGTCTCAGCGTCTCTTTGTCAAGGTGTCTCAGTGTCTCTGTGACTCTGTCTCTGTGTCTCAGTGTCTCTGAGTCTCAGTGACACAGTGTCTCAGAGTCTCAGTGACTCAGTGTCTCTGTGTCTCAGTGTCTCAGAGTCTCAGTGTCTCTGTGTCTCAGTGTCTCAGAGTCTCAGTGTCTCAGTGTCTCTGTGTCTCAGTGTCTCCGTGTCTCAGAGTCTCAGAGTCTCAGTGTCTCTGTGTCTCAGTGTCTCTGAGTCTCAGTGTCTCAGTGTCTCAGTGTCTCAGAGTCTCAGTGTCTCTGAGTCTCAGTGTCTCAGTGTCTCTGTGTCTCAGTGTCTCAGTGTCTCTGAGTCTCAGCGTCTCTTTGTCAAGGTGTCTCAGTGTCTCTGTGACTCTGTCTCTGTGTCTCAGTGTCTCTGAGTCTCAGTGACACAGTGTCTCAGAGTCTCAGTGACTCAGTGTCTCTGTGTCTCAGTGTCTCAGAGTCTCAGTGTCTCTGTGTCTCAGTGTCTCAGAGTCTCAGTGTCTCAGTGTCTCTGTGTCTCAGTGCCTCCGTGTCTCAGCGTCTCAGAGTCTCAGTGTCTCTGTGTCTCAGTGTCTCTGAGTCTCAGTGTCTCAGTGTCACATTGTCTCAGAGTCTCAGTGTCTCTGGGTCTCAGTATCTCTGAGTCTCAGTGTCTCAGAGTCTCAGTGTCTCTGAGTCTCAGTGTCTCTGTGTCTCAGTGTCTCAGTGTCTCAGTGTCTCAGAGGCTCAGTGTCTCAGTGTCTCTGTGTCTCAGTGTCTCTGGGTCTCTGTGTCTCAGAGTCTCAGTGTCTCTGTGTCTCAGCGTCTCTGTGTCTCAGTGTCTCAGAGTCTCAGTGTCTCAGTGTCTCTGTGTTTCAGTGTCTCAGAGTCTCTGTGTCTCAGATTCTCAGCGCCTCAGTGCCTCAGTGTCTCAGTGTCTCAGTGTCTCTGAGTCTCAGTGTCTCTGAGTCTCAGTTTCTCAGTGTCTCAGTGTCTCTGTGTTTCAGTGTCTCAGAGTCTCTGTGTCTCAGAGTCTCAGTGCCTCAGTGCCTCAGTGTCTCAGTGTCTCAGTGTCTCTGAGTCTCAGTGTCTCTGTGTCTCAGTGTCTCAGAGGCTCAGTGTCTCAGTGTCTCAGTGTCTCTGTGTCTCAGTGTCTCTGTGTCTCAGAGTCTCAGTGTCTCTGTGTCTCAGTGTCTCTGTGTCTCAGTGTCTCTGAGTCTCAGTGTCTCTGTGTCTCAGAGTCTCAGTGTCTCAGTGTCTCTGTGTCTCAGTGTCTCAGTGTCTCTGTGTCTCAGTGTCTCTGTGTCTCAGAGTCTCAGTGTCTCTGTGTCTCAGTGTCTCTGTGTCTCAGTGTCTCAGAGTCTCAGAGGCTCAGTGTCTCAGTGTCTCTGTGTCTCAGTGTCTCTGTGTCTCAGAGTCTCAGTGTCTCTGTGTCTCAGTGTCTCAGTGTCTCTGTGTCTCAGTGTCTCAGAGTCTCAGTGTCTCAGAGTCTCAGTCTCTCAGTGTCTCAGTGTCTCTGAGTCTCAGTGTCTCTGTGTCTCAGTGTCTCAGAGTCTCAGTGTCTCTGAGTCTCAGTGTCTCAGTGTCTCTGTGTCTCAATGTCTCTGTGACTCAGTGTCTCTGTGTGTCAGAGTCTCAGTGTCTCAGTGTCTCAGTGTCTCAGTGTCTCTGATTCTCAGTGTCGCAGTGTCTCAGTGTCTCAGCGTCTCTCTGTCTCAGTGTCTCAGAGTCTCAGTGTCTCTGTGTCTCAGTGTCTCTTTGTCTCTGTGTCTCTGAGTCTCAGTGTCTCTGTATCTCAGTGTCTCAGAGTCTCAGTGTCTCAGTGTCTCAGTGTCTCAGAGGCTCAGTGTCTCAGTGTCTCAGTGTCTCTGTGTCTCAGTGTCTCTGTGTCTCAGAGTCTCAGTGTCTCTGTGTCTCTGTGTTTCAGTGTCTCAGAGTCTCAGTGTCTCAGAGTCTCAGTGTCTCAGAGGCTCAGTGTCACAGTGTTTCAGTGTCTCTGAGTCTCAGTGTCTCTGTGTCTCAGTGTCTCAGAGTCTCAGTGTCTCAGTGTCTCAGTGTCTCTGTGTCTCAGAGTCTCAGTGTCTCTCTGTCTCAGTGTCTCTGTGTCTCAGTGTCTCTGAGTCTCAGTGTCTCTGTGTCTCAGTGTCTCAGAGTCTCAGTGTGTCAGTGTCTCAGTGTCTCAGTGTCTCAGAGGCTCAGTCTTTCAGTGTCTCAGTGTCTCTGCGTCTCTGTGTCTCAGAGTCTCAGTGTCTCTGTGTCTCAGTGTCTCAGTGTCTCTGTGTCTCAGTGTCACAGAGTCTCAGTGTCTCAGAGATTCAGTGTCTCAGTGTCTCAGTGTCTCAGTGTCAGAGGCTCAGAGTCTCAGTGTCTCAGTGTCTCTGTGTCTCAGTGTCTCTGTGTCTCAGAGTCTCAGTGTCTCTGTGTCTCAGTGTCTCTGTGTCTCAGTGTCTCTGAGTCTCAGTGTCTCTGTGTCTCTGTGTCTCAGTGTCTCAGAGTCTCAGTGTCTCAGTGTCTCAGTGTCTCAGAGGCTCAGTGTCTCAGTGTCTCTGTGTCTCAGTGTCTCAGTGTCTCAGTGTCTCTGTGACTCAGTGTCTCAGTGTCTCAGTGTCTCTGTGTCTCAGTGTCTCAGAGTCTCAGTGTCTCAGAGTCTCAGTCTCTCATTGTCTCAGTGTCTCAGTGTCTCTGAGTCTCAGAGCCTCTGTGTCTCAGTGTCTCAGTGTCTCTGAGTCTCAGTGTCTCTGTGTCTCAGTGTCTCAGTGTCTCAGAGTCTCAGTGTCTCAGTGTCTCAATGTCTCATGGTCTCTGTGTCTCAGTGTCTCTGAGTCTCAGTGTCTCTGTGCCTCAGTGTCTCTGTGTCTCTGAGTCTCAGAGTCTCTGTGTCTCAGTGTCTCAGAGTCTCAGTGTCTCAGAGTCTCAGTCTCTCATTGTCTCAGTGTCTCAGTGTCTCTGAGTCTCAGTGCCTCTGTGTCTCAGTGTCTCAGTGTCTCTGAGTCTCAGTGTCTCTGTGTCTCAGTGTCTCAGTGTCTCAGAGTCTCAGTGTCTCAGTGTCTCAATGTCTCATGGTCTCTGTGTCTCAGTGTCTCTGAGTCTCAGTGTCTCTGTGCCTCAGTGTCTCTGTGTCTCTGAGTCTCAGAGTCTCAGTGTCTCAGTGTCTTAGAGTCTCAGTGTCTCTGTGTCTCTGAGTCTCAGTGTCTCTGAGTCTCAGTGTCTCAGTGTCTCAGTGCCTCAGTGTCTCAGTGTCTCTGTGTCTCAGTGTCTCTGAGTCTCAGTGTCTCTGTGTCTCAGTGTCTCAGTGTCTCTGAGTCTCAGCGTCTCTTTGTCAAGGTGTCTCAGTGTCTCTGTGACTCTGTCTCTGTGTCTCAGTGTCTCTGAGTCTCAGTGACACAGTGTCTCTGTGTCGCAGTGTCTCCGTGTCTCAGAGTCTCAGAGTCTCAGTGTCTCTGTGTCTCAGTGTCTCTGAGTCTCAGAGTCTCAGTGTCTCAGTGTCTCAGAGTCTCAGTGTCTCTGAGTCTCAGTGTCTCAGTGTCTCTGTGTCTCAGTGTCTCAGTGTCTCTGTGTCTCAATGTGTCTGAGTCTCAGTGTCTCTGTGTCTCAGTGTCTCAGTGTCTCTGTGTCTCAGTGTCTCTGTGTCTCAGTGTCTCTGAGTCTCAGTGTCTCAGCTTCTCATTGTCTCATGGTCTCTGTATCTCAGTGTCTCTGAGTCTCAGTGTCTCTGTGCCTCAGTGTCTCTGTGTCTCTGAGTCTCAGTGTCTCTGAGTCTCAGTGTCTCTGAGTCTCAGTGTCTCTGTGTCTCAATGTCTCAGTGTCTCTTTGTCTCAGTGTCTCTGTGTCTCTGAGTCTCAGTGTCTCAGTGTCTCAGTGTCTCTGTGTCTCAGTGTCTCTGAGTTTCAGTGTCTCAGTGTCTCTGAGTCTCAGTGTCTCTGTGTCTCAGTGTGTATGTGTCTCAGTGTCTCTGAGTCTCAGGGTCTCTGTGTCTCAGTGTCTCTGTGTCTCAGTGTCTCAGTGTCTCTGGGTCTCTGTCTCTCAGTGTCTCTGTGTCTCAGTGTCTATGTGTCTCAGTGTCTCTGCGTCTCAGGGTCTCTGTGTCTCAGTGTCTCTGTGTCTCAGTGTCTCAGTGTCTCTGGGTCTCTGTGTCTCAGTGTCTCTGTGTCTCAGTGTCTCTGAGTCTCAGTGTCTCAGTGTCTCTGTGTCTCAGTGTCTCTGAGTCTCAGTGTCTCTGCGTCTCAGTGTGTCAGAGACTCTGTGTCTCAGTGTCTCTGTGTCTCAGAGTCTCAGTGTCTCTGTGTCTCTGTGTCTCTGTGTCTCAGAGTCTCAGTGATTCAGTGTCTGTGTGTCTCAGTGTCTCAGTGTCTCTGTGTCTCAGTGTCTCTGGGTCTCTATGTCTCAGAGTCTCAGTGTCTCTGTGTCTCAGTGTCTCAGCGTCTCTGTGTCTCAGTGTCTCAGAGTCTCAGTGTCTCAGTGTCTCAGTGTCTCTGTGTTTCAGTGTCTCAGAGTCTCTGTGTCTCAGAGTCTCAGTGCCTCAGTGCCTCAGTGTCTCAGTGTCTCAGTGTCTCTGAGTCTCAGTGTCTCTGAGTCTCAGTTTCTCAGTGTCTCAGTGTCTCTGTGTTTCAGTGTCTCAGAGTCTCTGTGTCTCAGAGTCTCAGTGCCTCAGTGCCTCAGTGTCGCAGTGTCTCAGTGTCTCTGAGTCTCAGTGTCTCAGTGTCTCAGTGTCTCAGTGTCTCAGAGGCTCAGTGTCTCAGAGTCTCAGTGTCTCTGTGTCTCAGTGTCTCTGTGTCTCAGTGTCTCTGAGTCTCAGTGTCTCTGTGTCTCAGAGTCTCAGTGTCTCAGTGTCTCTGTGTCTCTGAGTCTCAGTGTCTCTGAGTCTCAGTGTCTCAGTGTCTCAGTGCCTCAGTGTCTCAGTGTCTCTGTGTCTCAGTGTCTCTGAGTCTCAGTGTCTCTGTGTCTCAGTGTCTCAGTGTCTCTGAGTCTCAGCGTCTCTTTGTCAAGGTGTCTCAGTGTCTCTGTGACTCTGTCTCTGTGTCTCAGTGTCTCTGAGTCTCAGTGACACAGTGTCTCAGAGTCTCAGTGACTCAGTGTCTCTGTGTCTCAGTGTCTCAGAGTCTCAGTGTCTCTGTGTCTCAGTGTCTCAGAGTCTCAGTGTCTCAGTGTCTCTGTGTCTCAGTGTCTCCGTGTCTCAGAGTCTCAGAGTCTCAGTGTCTCTGTGTCTCAGTGTCTCTGAGTCTCAGTGTCTCAGTGTCTCAGTGTCTCAGAGTCTCAGTGTCTCTGAGTCTCAGTGTCTCAGTGTCTCTGTGTCTCAGTGTCTCAGTGTCTCTGTGTCTCAATGTCTCTGAGTCTCAGTGTCTCAGTGTCTCCGTGTCTCAGAGCCTCAGAGTCTCAGTGTCTCTGTGTCTCAGTGTCTCTGAGTCTCAGTGTCTCAGTGTCACACTGTCTCAGAGTCTCAGTGTCTCTGGGTCTCAGTATCTCTGAGTCTCAGTGTCTCAGTGTCTCAGTGTCTCAGAGTCTCAGTGTCTCTGAGTCTCAGTGTCTATGTGTCTCAGTGTCTCAGTGTCTCAGTGTCTCAGAGGCTCAGTGTCTCAGTGTCTCAGTGTCTCAGTGTCTCTGGGTCTCTGTGTCTCAGAGTCTCAGTGTCTCTGTGTCTCAGCGTCTCTGTGTCTCAGTGTCTCAGAGTCTCAGTGTCTCAGTGTCTCTGTGTTTCAGTGTCTCAGAGTCTCTGTGTCTCAGATTCTCAGTGCCTCAGTGCCTCAGTGTCTCAGTGTCTCAGTGTCTCTGAGTCTCAGTGTCTCTGAGTCTCAGTTTCTCAGTGTCTCAGTGTCTCTGTGTTTCAGTGTCTCAGAGTCTCTGTGTCTCAGAGTCTCAGTGCATCAGTGCCTCAGTGTCTCAGTGTCTCAGTGTCTCTGAGTCTCAGTGTCTCTGTGTCTCAGTGTCTCAGTGTCTCAGAGGCTCAGTGTCTCAGTGTCTCTGTGTCTCAGTGTCTCTGTGTCTCAGAGTCTCAGTGTCTCTGTGTCTCAGTGTCTCTGTGTCTCAGTGTCTCTGAGTCTCAGTGTCTCTGTGTCTCAGAGTCTCAGTGTCTCAGTGTCTCTGTGTCTCAGTGTCTCAGTGTCTCTGTGTCTCAGTGTCTCTGTGTCTCAGAGTCTCAGTGTCTCTGTGTCTCAGTGTCTCAGAGTCTCAGAGGCTCAGTGTCTCAGTGTCTCTGTGTCTCAGTGTCTCTGTGTCTCAGAGTCTCAGTGTCTCTGTGTCTCAGTGTCTCAGTGTCTCTGTGTCTCAGTGTCTCAGAGTCTCAGTGTCTCAGAGTCTCAGTCTCTCAGTGTCTCAGTGTCTCTGAGTCTCAGTGTCTCTGTGTCTCAGTGTCTCAGAGTCTCAGTGTCTCTGAGTCTCAGTGTCTCAGTGTCTCTGTGTCTCAATGTCTCTGTGACTCAGTGTCTCTGTGTGTCAGAGTCTCAGTGTCTCAGTGTCTCAGTGTCTCAGAGTCTCAGTGTCTCTGTGTCTCAGTGTCTCTGAGTCTCAGTTTCTCAGTGCCTCTGAGTCTCAGTGTCTCAGTGTCTCAGTGTCTCTGATTCTCAGTGTCGCAGTGTCTCAGTGTCTCAGCGTCTCTCTGTCTCAGTGTCTCAGAGTCTCAGTGTCTCTGTGTCTCCGTGTCTCAGTGTCTCAGTGTCTCTGAGTCTCAGTGTCTCTGTATCTCAGTGTCTCAGAGTCTCAGTGTCTCAGTGTCTCAGAGGCTCAGTGTCTCAGTGTCTCAGTGTCTCTGTGTCTCAGTGTCTCTGTGTCTCAGTGTCTCTGTGTCTCTGTGTTTCAGTGTCTCAGAGTCTCAGTGTCTCAGAGTCTCAGTGTCTCAGAGGCTCAGTGTCACAGTGTTTCAGTGTCTCGGAGTCTCAGTGTCTCTGTGTCTCAGTGTCTCAGAGTCTCAGTGTCTCAGTGTCTCAGTGTCTCTGTGTCTCAGTGTCTCTGTGTCTCAGAGTCTCAGTGTCTCTCTGTCTCAGTGTCTCTGTGTCTCAGTGTCTCTGAGTCTCAGTGTCTCTGTGTCTCAGTGTCTCAGAGTCTCAGTGTGTCAGTGTCTCAGTGTCTCAGTGTCTCAGAGGCTCAGTGTCTCAGTGTCTCAGTGTCTCTGTGTCTCAGTGTCTCAGTGTCTCTGTGTCTCAGTGTCTCAGAGTCTCAGTGTCTCAGAGATTCAGTGTCTCAGTGTCTCAGTGTCTCAGTGTCAGAGGCTCAGAGTCTCAGTGTCTCAGTGTCTCTGTGTCTCAGTGTCTCTGTGTCTCAGAGTCTCAGTGTCTCAGTGTCTCAGTGTCTCAGTGTCTCTGTGTCTCTGTGTCTCAGTGTCTCAGAGTCTCAGTGTCTCAGTGTCTCAGTGTCTCAGAGGCTCAGTGTCTCAGTGTCTCAGTGTCTCAGTGTCTCTGTGACTCAGTGTCTCAGTGTCTCAGTGTCTCAGTGTCTCAGTGTCTCAGTGTCTCTGTGTCTCAGTGTCTCAGAGTCTCAGTCTCTCATTGTCTCAGTGTCTCAGTGTCTCTGAGTCTCAGTGCCTCTGTGTCTCATTGTCTCAGTGTCTCTGAGTCTCAGTGTCTCTGTGTCTCAGTGTCTCAGTTTCTCAGAGTCTCAGTGTCTCAGTGTCTCAATGTCTCATGGTCTCTGTGTCTCAGTGTCTCTGAGTCTCAGTGTCTCTGTGCCTCAGTGTCTCTGTGTCTCTGAGTCTCAGAGTCTCAGTGTCTCAGTGTCTTAGAGTCTCAGTGTCTCTGTGTCTCAGTGTCTCTGTGTCTCTGAGTCTCAGTGTCTCTGAGTCTCAGTGTCTCAGTGTCTCAGTGCCTCAGTGTCTCAGTGTCTATGTGTCTCAGTGTCTCTGAGTCTCAGTGTCTCAGTGTCTCAGTGTCTCTGAGTCTCAGCGTCTCTTTGTCAAGGTGTCTCAGTGTCTCTGTGACTCTGTCTCTGTGTCTCAGTGTCTCTGAGTCTCAGTGACACAGTGTCTCAGAGTCTCAGTGACTCAGTGTCTCTGTGTCTCAGTGTCTCAGAGTCTCAGTGTCTCTGTGTCTCAGTGTCTCAGAGTCTCAGTGTCTCAGTGTCTCTGTGTCTCAGTGTCTCCGTGTCTCAGAGTCTCAGTGTCTCTGTGTCTCAGTGTCTCTGAGTCTCAGTGTCTCAGTGTCTCAGTGTCTCAGAGTCTCAGTGTCTCTGAGTCTCAGTGTCTCAGTGTCTCTGTGTCTCAGTGTCTCAGTGTCTCTGTGTCTCAATGTCTCTGAGTCTCAGTGTCTCTGTGTCTCAGTGTCTCAGTGTCTCTGTGTCTCAGTGTCTCTGTGTCTCAGTGTCTCTGAGTCTCAGTGTCTCAGCTTCTCATTGTCTCATGGTCTCTGTATCTCAGTGTCTCTGAGTCTCAGTGTCTCTGTGCCTCAGTGTCTCTGTGTCTCTGAGTCTCAGTGTCTCTTTGTCTCAGTGTCTCTGAGTCTCAGTGTCTCTGAGTCTCAGTGTCTCTGTGTCTCAATGTCTCAGTGTCTCTTTGTCTCAGTGTCTCTGTGTCTCTGAGTCTCAGTGTCTCAGTGTCTCTGTGTCTCAGTGTCTCTGAGTTTCAGTGTCTCAGTGTCTCTGAGTCTCAGTGTCTCTGTGTCTCAGTGTCTATGTGTCTCAGTGTCTCTGAGTCTCAGGGTCTCTGTGTCTCAGTGTCTCTGTGTCTCAGTGTCTCAGTGTCTCTGGGTCTCTGTGTCTCAGTGTCTCTGTGTCTCAGTGTCTATGTGTCTCAGTGTCTCTGAGTCTCAGGGTCTCTGTGTCTCAGTGTCTCTGTGTCTCAGTGTCTCAGTGTCTCTGGGTCTCTGTGTCTCAGTGTCTCTGTGTCTCAGTGTCTCTGAGTCTCAGTGTCTCAGTGTCTCTGTGTCTCAGTGTCTCTGAGTCTCAGTGTCTCTGCGTCTCAGTGTGTCAGAGACTCTGTGTCTCAGTGTGTCTGTGTCTCAGAGTCTCAGTGCCTCTGTGTCTCTGTGTCTCTGTGTCTCAGAGTCTCAGTGATTCAGTGTCTGTGTGTCTCAGTGTCTCAGTGTCTCTGTGTCTCAGTGTCTCTGGGTCTCTGTGTCTCAGAGTCTCAGTGTCTCTGTGTCTCAGTGTCTCAGCGTCTCTGTGTCTCAGTGTCTCAGAGTCTCAGTGTCTCAGTGTCTCAGTGTCTCTGTGTTTCAGTGTCTCAGAGTCTCTGTGTCTCAGAGTCTCAGTGCCTCAGTGTCTCAGTGTCTCAGTGTCTCAGTGTCTCTGAGTCTCAGTGTCTCTGAGTCTCAGTTTCTCAGTGTCTCAGTGTCTCTGTGTTTCAGTGTCTCAGAGTCTCTGTGTCTCAGAGTCTCAGTGCCTCAGTGCCTCAGTGTCGCAGTGTCTCAGTGTCTCTGAGTCTCAGTGTCTCTGTGTCTCAGTGTCTCAGTGTCTCAGAGGCTCAGTGTCTCAGAGTCTCAGTGTCTCTGTGTCTCAGTGTCTCTGTGTCTCAGTGTCTCTGAGTCTCAGTGTCTCTGTGTCTCAGAGTCTCAGTGTCTCAGTGTCTCTGTGTCTCAGTGTCTCAGTGTCTCTGTGTCTCAGTGTCTCTGTGTCTCAGAGTCTCAGTGTCTCTGTGTCCCAGTGTCTCTGTGTCTCAGTGTCTCAGAGTCTCAGAGGCTCAGTGTCTCAGTGTCTCTGTGTCTCAGTGTCTCTGTGTCTCAGTGTCTCAGTGTCTCTGTGTCTCAGTGTCTCTGTGTCTCTGTGTCTCAGTGTCTCAGAGTCTCAGTGTCTCAGAGTCTCAGTCTCTCAGTGTCTCAGTGTCTCAGTGCCTCTGTGTCTCAGTGTCTCAGTGTCTCTGAGTCTCAGTGTCTCTGTGTCTCAGTGTCTCAGTGTCTCAGAGTCTCAGTGTCTCAGTGTCTCAATGTCTCATGGTCTCTGTGTCTCAGTGTCTCTGAGTCTCAGTGTCTCTGTGCCTCAGTGTCTCTGTGTCTCTGAGTCTCAGAGTCTCAGTGTCTCAGTGTCTTAGAGTCTCAGTGTCTCTGTGTCTCAGTGTCTCTGTGTCTCTGAGTCTCAGTGTCTCTGAGTCTCAGTGTCTCAGTGTATCAGTGCCTCAGTGTCTCAGTGTCTCTGTGTCTCAGTGTCTCTGAGTCTCAGTGTCTCTGTGTCTCAGTGTCTCAGTGTCTCTGAGTCTCAGCGTCTCTGTGGCAAGGTGTCTCAGTGTCTCTGTCACTCTGTCCCTGTGTCTCAGTGTCTCTGAGTCTCAGTGACACAGTGTCTCAGAGTCTCAGTGACTCAGTGTCTCTGTGTCTCAGTGTCTCAGAGTCTCAGTGTCTCTGTGTCTCAGTGTCTCAGAGTCTCAGTGTCTCAGTGTCTCTGTGTCTCAGTGTCTCCGTGTCTCAGAGTCTCAGAGTCTCAGTGTCTCTGTGTCTCAGTGTCTCTGAGTCTCAGTGTCTCAGTGTCACACTGTCTCAGAGTCTCAGTATCTCTGGGTCTCAGTATCTCTGAGTCTCAGTGTCTCAGTGTCTCAGTGTCTCAGTGTCTCTGAGTCTCAGTGTCTCAGTGTCTCAGTGTCTCTGTGTCTCAATGTCTCTGAGTCTCAGTGTCTCTGTGTCTCAGTGTCTCAGTGTCTCTGTGTCTCAGTGTCTCTGTGTCTCAGTGTCTCTGAGTCTCAGTGTCTCAGCTTCTCATTGTCTCATGGTCTCTGTATCTCAGTGTCTCTGAGTCTCAGTGTCTCTGTGCCTCAGTGTCTCTGTGTCTCTGAGTCTCAGTGTCTCTTTGTCTCAGTGTCTCTGAGTCTCAGTGTCTCTGAGTCTCAGTGTCTCTGAGTCTCAGTGTCTCTGTGTCTCAATGTCTCAGTGTCTCTTTGTCTCGGTGTCTCAGTGTCTCAGTGTCTCAGTGTCTCTGTGTCTCAGTGTCTCTGAGTTTCAGTGTCTCAGTTTCTTAGAGTCTCAGTGTCTCTGTGTCGCAGTGTCTCTGAGTTTCAGTGTCTCTGTGTCTCAGTGTCTCTGAGTCACAGTGTCTCTGTGTCTCAGTGTCTCTGTGTCTCTGTGTCTCAGTGTCTCTGTGTCTCAGAGTCTCAGTGTCTCTGTATCTCAGTGTCTCAGTGTCTCAGTGTCTCTGTGTCTCAGAGTCTCAGTGTCTCAGTGTCTCTGTGTCTCAGTGTCTCAGTGTCTCTGTGTCTCAGTGTCTCTGTGCCTCAGAGTCTCAGTGTCTCAGTGTCTCAGTGTCTCTGTGTATCAGTGTCTCAGAGTGCCTGTGTCTCAGTGTCTCAGTGTCTCTGTGTCTCAGTGTCTCAGTGTCTCTGTGTCTCAGTGTCTCAGTGTCTCAGTGTCTCTGTGACTCAGAGTCTCAGTGTCTCTGTGTCTCAGTGTCTCAGAGTCTCTGTGTCTCAGTGTCTCAGTGTCTCAGTGTCTCTGTGACTCAGTGTCTCAGTGTCTCTGTGTCTGTGTGTCTCAATGTCTCTGTGTCTCAGTGTCTCAGCGTCTCTTTGTCTCAGTGTCTCTGAATCTCAGTGTCTCAGTGTCTCAGTGTCTCTGTGTCTCAGTGTCTCTGTGTCTCAGAGTCTCAGTGTCTCTGTGTCTCTGTGTCTCAGTGTCTCTGTGTCTCAGAGTGTCAGTGTCTGAGCGTCTCTGTGTGTCAGAGTCTCAGTGTCTCAGTGTCTCTGTGTCTCAGTGTCTCAGAGTCTCAGTGTCTCAGTGTCTCTGTGTCTCAGTGTCTGTGTGTCTCTGTGTCTCAGTGTCTCAGAGTCTCAGTGTCTCAGTGTCTCTGAGTCTCAGTGTCTCAGTGTCTCTGAGTCTCAGTATCTCAGTGTCTCAGTGTCTCAGTGTCTGTATGTCTCAGTGTCTCAGAGTCTCAGAATCTCAGAGCCTCAGTGTCTCTGCAAGTCTCAGTGTCTCAGTGTCTCTGTGTCTCAGTGTCTCTGTGTCTCAGTGTCTCTGAGTCTCAGTGTCTCTGTGTCTCAGAGTCTCAGTGTCTCAGTGTCTCTGTGTCTCAGTGTCTCAGTGTCTCTGTGTCTCAGTGTCTCTGTGTCTCAGAGTCTCAGTGTCTCTGTGTCTCAGTGTCTCTGTGTCTCAGTGTCTCAGAGTCTCAGAGGCTCAGTGTCTCAGTGTCTCAGTGTCTCTGTGTCTCAGTGTCTCTGTGTCTCAGAGTCTCAGTGTCTCTGTGTCTCAGTGTCTCTGTGTCTCTGTGTCTCAGTGTCTCAGAGTCTCAGTGTCTCAGAGTCTCAGTCTCTCAGTGTCTCAGTGTCTCAGTGCCTCTGTGTCTCAGTGTCTCAGTGTCTCTGAGTCTCAGTGTCTCTGTGTCTCAGTGTCTCAGTGTCTCAGAGTCTCAGTGTCTCAGTGTCTCAATGTCTCATGGTCTCTGTGTCTCAGTGTCTCTGAGTCTCAGTGTCTCTGTGCCTTAGTGTCTCTGTGTCTCTGAGTCTCAGAGTCTCAGTGTCTCAGTGTCTTAGAGTCTCAGTGTCTCTGTGTCTCAGTGTCTCTGTGTCTCTGAGTCTCAGTGTCTCTGAGTCTCAGTGTCTCAGTGTATCAGTGCCTCAGTGTCTCAGTGTCTCTGTGTCTCAGTGTCTCTGAGTCTCAGTGTCTCTGTGTCTCAGTGTCTCAGTGTCTCTGAGTCTCAGCGTCTCTGTGGCAAGGTGTCTCAGTGTCTCTGTGACTCTGTCCCTGTGTCTCAGTGTCTCTGAGTCTCAGTGACACAGTGTCTCAGAGTCTCAGTGACTCAGTGTCTCTGTGTCTCAGTGTCTCAGAGTCTCAGTGTCTCTGTGTCTCAGTGTCTCAGAGTCTCAGTGTCTCAGTGTCTCTGTGTCTCAGTGTCTCCGTGTCTCAGAGTCTCAGAGTCTCAGTGTCTCTGTGTCTCAGTGTCTCTGAGTCTCAGTGTCTCAGTGTCACACTGTCTCAGAGTCTCAGTGTCTCTGGGTCTCAGTATCTCTGAGTCTCAGTGTCTCAGTGTCTCAGTGTCTCAGTGTCTCTGAGTCTCAGTGTCTCAGTGTCTCAGTGTCTCAGTGTCTCTGTGTCTCAATGTCTCTGAGTCTCAGTGTCTCTGTGTCTCAGTGTCTCAGTGTCTCTGTGTCTCAGTGTCTCTGTGTCTCAGTGTCTCTGAGTCTCAGTGTCTCAGCTTCTCATTGTCTCATGGTCTCTGTATCTCAGTGTCTCTGAGTCTCAGTGTCTCAGTGCCTCAGTGTCTCTGTGTCTCTGAGTCTCAGTGTCTCTTTGTCTCAGTGTCTCTGAGTCTCAGTGTCTCTGAGTCTCAGTGTCTCTGAGTCTCAGTGTCTCTGTGTCTCAATGTCTCAGTGTCTCTTTGTCTCGGTGTCTCTGTGTCTCAGTGTCTCAGTGTCTCAGTGTCTCTGTGTCTCAGTGTCTCTGAGTTTCAGTGTCTCAGTTTCTTAGAGTCTCAGTGTCTCTGTGTCGCAGTGTCTCTGAGTTTCAGTGTCTCTGTGTCTCAGTGTCTCTGAGTCACAGTGTCTCTGTGTCTCAGTGTCTCTGTGTCTCTGTGTCTCAGTGTCTCTGTGTCTCAGAGTCTCAGTGTCTCTGTATCTCAGTGTCTCAGTGTCTCAGTGTCTCTGTGTCTCAGTGTCTCTGTGTCTCAGAGTCTCAGTGTTTCAGTGTCTCTGTGTCTCAGTGTCTCAGTGTCTCTGTGTCTCAGTGTCTCTGTGCCTCAGAGTCTCAGTGTCTCAGTGTCTCAGTGTCTCTGTGTCTCAGTGTCTCAGAGTGCCTGTGTCTCAGTGTCTCAGTGTCTCTGTGTCTCAGTGTCTCAGTGTCTCTGTGTCTCAGTGTCTCAGTGTCTCAGTGTCTCTGTGACTCAGAGTCTCAGTGTCTCTGTGTCTCAGTGTCTCAGAGTCTCTGTGTCTCAGTGTCTCAGTGTCTCAGTGTCTCTGTGACTCAGTGTCTCAGTGTCTCTGTGTCTGAGTGTCTCAATGTCTCTGTGTCTCAGTGTCTCAGCGTCTCTTTGTCTCAGTGTCTCTGAATCTCAGTGTCTCAGTGTCTCAGTGTCTCTGTGTCTCAGTGTCTCTGTGTCTCAGAGTCTCAGTGTCTCTGTGTCTCTGTGTCTCAGTGTCTCTGTGTCTCAGAGTGTCAGTGTCTCAGCGTCTCTGTGTGTCAGAGTCTCAGTGTCTCAGTGTCTCTGTGTCTCAGTGTCTCAGAGTCTCAGTGTCTCAGTGTCTCTGTGTCTCAGTGTCTGTGTGTCTCTGTGTCTCAGTGTCTCAGAGTCTCAGTGTCTCAGTGTCTCTGAGTCTCAGTGTCTCAGTGTCTCTGAGTCTCAGTATCTCAGTGTCTCAGTGTCTCAGTGTCTGTATGTCTCAGTGTCTCTGAGTCTCAGAATCTCAGAGCCTCAGTGTCTCTGCAAGTCTCAGTGTCTCAGTGTCTCTGTGTCTCAGTGTCTCTGAGTCTCAGTGTCTCAGTGTCTCAGAGTCTCAGTGTCTCAGTGTCTCTGTGTCTCAGTGTCTCAGAGTCTCAGAGTCTCAGTGTCTCTGAGTCTCAGTGTCTCAGTGTCACAGTGTCTCAGAGTCTCAGTGTCTCTGTGTCTCAGTGTCTCTGTGTCTCAGTGTCTCTGAGTCTCAGTGTCTCTGAGTCTCAGTGTCTCTGTGTCTCAGCGTCTCACTTTCTCATTGCCTCTGTGTCTCAGTGTCTCTGAGTCTCAGTGTCTCTGAGTCTCAGTGTCTCAGTGTCTCTGTGTCTCAGTGTCTCTGCGTCTCAGTGTCTCTGAGTCTCAGAGTCTCAGTGTCTCTGTGTCTCTATGTCTCAGTGTCTCAGTGTCTCTGAGTCTCAGAGTTTCAGTGTCTCTGTGCCTCAGTGTCTCAGCGTCTCTGTGTCTCTGTGTCTCAGTGTCTCCGTGTCTCAGTGTCTCTGAGTCTAAGAGTCTCAAAGTCTCAGTGTCTCAGTGTCTCAGTGTCTCAGTGCCTCAGTGTCTCAGTGCCGCTGAGTCTCAGAGTCTCAGAGTCTCAGTGTCTCAGTGTCTCTGTGTCTCAGTGTCTCTGTGTCTCAGTGTCTCAGTTCACAGTGTCTCTGTGTCTCAGTGTGTCAGTGTCTCTGAGTCTCAGAGTTTCTGTGTCTCTATGTCTCAGTGTCTCAGTGTCTCTGTGTCTCAGAGTCTCAGTGTCTCTGTGTCTCTATGTCTCAGAGTCTCACTGCCTCAGTGTCTCTGAGTCTCAGAGTCTCAGTGTCTCAGTGGCTCAGTGGCTCAGTGTCTCTGTGTCTCAGTGTCTCAGTGTCTCTGTGTCTCAGTGTCTCTGTGTCTCAGTGTCTAAGTGTCTCTGAGTCTCAGAGTCTCAGTGTCTCTGTGTCTCAGAGTCTCAGTGTCTCTGTGTGTCAGTGTCTCAGCGTCTCTGTGTCTCTGTGTCTCAGTGTCTCAGCGTCTCTGCGTCTCTGTGTCTCAGTGTCTCTGTGTCTCAGTGTCTCAGTGTCTCAGAGTCTCAGTGTCTCTGTGTCTCAGAGTCTCAGCGTCTCTGTGTCTCAGTGTCTCAGTGTCTCTGTGTCTGTGTGTCTCAGTGTCTCAGCGTCTCTGTGTCTCTGTGTCTCAGTGTCTCTGTGTCACAGTGTCTCTGTGTCTCTGTGTCACAGTGTCTCTGTGTCTCAGTGTCTCTGAGTCTCAGAGTCTCAGTGTCTCAGTGTCTCAGTGTCTCTGTGTCTCAGTGTCTCAGTGTCTCTGAGTCTCAGAGTCTCAGAGTCTCAGTGTCACTGTGTCTCAGTGTATCTGTGTCTCTGTGTCTCAGTGTCTCAGTTCTCAGTGTCTCAGTGTCTCAGTGTCTCTGAGTCTCAGAGTCTCAGTGTCTCTGTGTCTCTGTGTCTCAGAGTCTCAGTGTCTCTGTGTCTCTATGTCTCAGTGTCTCAGTGTCTCCGAGTCTCAGAGTCTCAGTGTCTCAGTGTCTCAGTGTCTCTGTGTCTCAGTGTCTCAGTGTCTCAGTGTCTCAGTGTCTCTGTGTCTCAGTGTCTCTGAGTCTCAGTGTCTCTGTGTCTCAGTGTCTCTGTGTCTCTGTGTCTCAGTGTCACAGTGTCTCAGTGTCTCAGTGTCTCTGTGTCTCAGTGTCTCTGTGTCTCTGTGTCTCAGTGTCTCAGTGTCTCTGTGTCTCAGTGTCTCTGTGTCTCAGTGTCTCAGTGTCTCTGAGTCTCTGTGTCTCAGTGTCTCTGAGTCTCAGTGTCTCAGTGTCTCAGTGTCTCTGAGTCTCAGTGACTCTGTGTCTCTGTGTCTCAGTGTCGCAGTGTCTCTGAGTCTCTGTGTCTCAGTGTCTCTGTGTCTCAGTGTCTCTGTGTCTCAGTGTCTCAGTGTCTCTGCGTCTCAGTGTCTCAGTGTCTCTGAGTCTCAGAGTCTCAGTGTCTCAGTGTCTCAGTGTCTCTGTGTCTCTGAGTCTCAGAGTCTCAGTGTCTCTGTGTCTCAGAGTCTCAGTGTCTCTGTGTCTCTATGTCTCAGTGTCTCAGTGTCTCCGAGTCTCAGAGTCTCAGTGTCTCAGTGTCTCAGTGTCTCAGTGTCTCAGTGTCTCAGTGTCTCAGTGTCTCTGTGTCTCAGTGTCTCAGTGTCTCTGAGTCTCAGTGTCTCTGTGTCTCAGTGTCTCTGTGTCTCTGTGTCTCAGTGTCACAGTGTCTCAGTGTCTCAGTGTCTCTGTGTCTCAGTGTCTCTGTGTCTCAGTGTCTCAGTGTCTCTGAGTCTCTGTGTCTCAGTGTCTCAGTGTCTCAGTGTCTCAGTGTCTCTGAGTCTCAGTGACTCTGTGTCTCTGTGTCTCAGTGTCTCAGTGTCTCTGAGTCTCTGTGTCTCAGTGTCTCTGTGTCTCAGTGTCTCTGTGTCTCAGTGTCTCAGTGTCTCTGCGTCTCAGTGTCTCAGTGTCTCTGAGTCTCAGTGTCTCAGTGTCTCAGTGTCTCAGTGTCTTTGTGTCTCTGTGTCTCTGTGTCTCAGTGTCTCTGTGTCTCAGTGTCTCTGTGTCTCTGTGTCTCAGTGTCTCTGAGTCTCAGTGTCTCAGTGTCTCTGTGTCTCTGTGTCTCAGTGTCACAGTGTCTCAGTGTCTCTGTGTCTCTGTGTCTCTGTGTCTCAGTGTCACTCTGTCTCAGTGTCTCTGTGTCTCTGTGTCTCAGTGTCTCAGTGTCTCTGAGTCTCTGTGTCTCAGTGTCACAGTGTCTCTGTGTCTCTGTGTCTCAGTGTCTCTCTGTCTCAGTGTCTCTGTGTCTCTGAGTCTCAGAGTCTCAGTGTCTCAGTGTCTCAGTGTCTCTGTGTCTCTGTGTCTCAGTGTCTCTGTCTCTCAGTGTCTCTGTGTCTCTGTGTCTCTGTGTCTCTGATTCTCAGAGTCTCAGTGTCTCAGTGTCTCTGTGTCTCTGTGTCTCAGTGTCTCTGTGTCTCAGTGTCTCTGTGTCTCTGTGTCTCAGTGTCTCTGAGTCTCAGTGTCTCTGTGTCTCAGTGTCTCAGTGTCACAGTGTCTCTGTGTCTCTGTGTCTCAGTGTCTCTCTGTCTCAGTGTCTCAGTGTCTCAGTGTCTCAGTGTCTCTGAGTCTCTCTGTCTCAGTGTCTCAGTGTCTCAGTGTCTCTGTGTCTCAGTGTCTCTGTGTCTCAGTGTCACAGTGTCTCTGTGTCTCTGTGTCTCTGTGTCTCAGTGTCTCTCTGTCTCAGTGTCTCAGTGTCTCTGAGTCTCAGAGTCTCAGTGTCTCAGTGTCTCAGTGTCTCTGTGTCTCAGTGTCTCTGTGTCTCTGTGTCTCTGTGTCTCAGTGTCACAGTGTCTCTGTGTCTCTGTGTCTCTGTGTCTCAGTGTCTCTCTGTCTCAGTGTCTCTGTGTCTCAGTGTCTCAGTGTCTCAGTGTCTCTGAGTCTCTGTGTCTCAGTGTCTCTGTGTCTCAGTGTCTCTGTGTCTCTGTGTCTCAGTGTCACAGTGTCTCTGTGTCTCTGTGTCTCAGTGTCTCTCTGTCTCAGTGTCTCAGTGTCTCAGTGTCTCTGTGTCTCTGTGTCTCAGTGTCTCTGTGTCTCAGTGTCTCAGTGTCTCAGTGTCTCTGTGTCTCAGTGTCTCTGTGTCTCAGTGTCTCAGTGTCTCTGTGTCTCAGTGTCTCAGTGTCTCATGTCTCTGAGTCTCAGAGTCTCAGAGTCTCAGTGTCTCAGTGTCTCTCTGTCTCAGTGTCTCTGTGTCTCAGTGTCTCAGTGTCTCAGTGTCTCTGAGTCTCTGTGTCTCAGTGTCTCAGTGTCTCAGTGTCTCTGTGTCTCAGTGTCTCAGTGTCTCAGTGTCTCTGAGTCTCAGTGTCTCTGTGTCTCAGTGTCTCTGTGTCTCTGTGTCTCTGTGTCTCAGTGTCACAGTGTCTCAGTGTCTCTGTGTCTCTGTGTCTCAGTGTCTCTCTGTCTCAGTGTCTCTGTGTCTCTGTGTCTCAGTGTCTCAGTGTCTCTGAGTCTCTGTGTCTCAGTGTCTCTGTGTCTCAGTGTCTCTGCGTCTCAGTGTCTCTGTGTCTCTGTGTCTCAGTGTCACAGTGTCTCTGTGTCTCTGTGTCTCAGTGTCTCTCTGTCTCAGTGTCTCAGTGTCTCAGTGTCTCTGTGTCTCTGTGTCTCAGTGTCTCTGTGTCTCAGTGTCTCTGTGTCTCAGTGTCTCAGTGTCTCTCTGTCTCAGTGTCTCAGTGTCTCAGTGTCTCTGTGTCTCTGTGTCTCAGTGTCTCAGTGTCTCTGTGTCTCAGTGTCTCAGTGTCTCATGTCTCTGAGTCTCAGAGTCTCAGAGTCTCAGTGTCTCAGTGTCTCTGTGTCTCAGTGTCTCTGTGTCTCTGTGTCTCAGTGTCTCTGAGTCTCAGTGTCTCTTTGTCTCAGTGTCTCAGTGTCTCTGTGTCTCTGTGTCTCAGTGTCTCTGTGTCTCAGTGTCTCTGTGTCTCTGTGTCTCAGTGTCTCAGTGTCTCTGAGTCTCAGTGTCTCTGTGTCTCAGTGTCTCAGTGTCTCTGTGTCTCAGTGTCTCAGTGTCTCAGTGTCTCTCTGTCTCAGTGTCTCTGTGTCTCTGAGTCTCAGAGTCTCAGTGTCTCAGTGTCTCTGTGTCTCTGTGTCTCAGTGTCTCTGTGTCTCAGTGTCTCTGTGTCTCTGTGTCTCAGTGTCTCTGAGTCTCAGTGTCTCAGTGTCTCAGTGTCTCTGTGTCTCTGTGTCTCAGTGTCTCTGTGTCTCAGTGTCTCAGTGTCTCTGTGTCTCTGTGTCTCAGTGTCTCTGTGTCTCAGTGTCTCTGTGTCTCAGTGTCACAGTGTCTCTGTGTCTCTGTGTCTCTGTGTCTCAGTGTCTCTCTGTCTCAGTGTCTCAGTGTCTCTGAGTCTCAGAGTCTCAGTGTCTCAGTGTCTCTGTGTCTCTGTGTCTCAGTGTCTCTGTGTCTCAGTGTCTCTGTGTCTCTGTGTCTCAGTGTCTCAGTGTCTCTGAGTCTCAGTGTCTCTGTGTCTCTGTGTCTCAGTGTCACAGTGTCTCAGTGTCTCTGTGTCTCTGTGTCTCTGTGTCTCAGTGTCTCTCTGTCTCAGTGTCTCTGTGTCCCTGTGTCTCAGTGTCTCAGTGTCTCTGAGTCTCTGTGTCTCAGTGTCTCAGTGTCTCTGTGTCTCAGTGTCTCTGTGTCTCTGTGTCTCAGTGTCTCTGTGTCACAGTGTCACAGTGTTTCTGTGTCTCTGTGTCTCAGTGTCTCAGTGTCTCAGTGTCTCAGTGTCTCAGTGTCTCTGAGTCTCTGTGTCTCTGTGTCTCAGTGTCTCTGTGTCTCAGTGTCTCAGTGTCTCAGTGTCTCTGAGTCTCTGTGTCTCAGTGTTTCTGTGTCTCAGTGTCTCAGTGTCTCTGTGTCTCAGTGTCTCTGTGTCTCAGTGTCACAGTGTCTCTGTGTCTCTGTGTCTCTGTGTCTCAGTGTCTCTCTGTCTCAGTGTCTCAGTGTCTCTGAGTCTCAGAGTCTCAGAGTTTCAGTGTCTCAGTGTCTCTGTGTCTCTGTGTCTCTGTGTCTCTGTGTCTCAGTGTCTCTGTGTCTCAGTGTCTCAGTGTCTCATGTCTCTGAGTCTCAGAGTCGCAGAGTCACAGTGTCCCAGTGTCTCTGTGTCTCAGTGTCTCAGTGTCTCTGTGTCTCTGTGTCTCAGTGTCTCAGTGTCTCTGAGTCTCAGTGTCTCTGTGTCTCAGTGTCTCTGTGTCTCTGTGTCTCAGTGTCTCTGTGTCTCTGTGTCTCAGTGTCTCACTGTCTCAGTGTCTCTGAGTCTCAGTGTCTCTGTGTCTCAGTGTCTCTGTGTCTCTGTGTCTCAGTGTCTCAGTGTCTCTGAGTCTCAGTGTCTCAGTGTCTCTGTGTCTCAGTGTCTCTGTGTCTCAGTGTCTCTGAGTCTCAGTGTCTCTGTGTCTCTGTGTCTCAGTGTCTCAGTGTCTCAGTGTCTCTGTGTCTCTGTGTCTCAGTGTCTCAGTGTCTCTGAGTCTCAGTGTCTCTGTGTCTCAGTGTCTCTGTGTCTCTGAGTCTCAGTGTCTCTGTGTCTCAGTGTCTCTGTGTCTCAGTGTCTCAGTGTCTCAGTGTCTCTGTGTCTCAGTGTCTCAGTGTCTCTGAGTCTCAGTGTCTCTGTGTCTCAGTGTCTCTGTGTCTCTGTGTCTCAGTGTCTCTGTGTCTCAGTGTCTCAGTGTCTCTGTGTCTCAGTGTCTCTGAGTCTCAGTGTCTCTGTGTCTCAGTGTCTCTGTGTCTCAGTGTCTCTGTGTCTCTGTGTCTCAGTGTCTCAGTGTCTCTGAGTCTCAGTGTCTCTGTGTCTCAGTGTCTCTGTGTCTCTGTGTCTCAGTGTCTCTGTGTCTCAGTGTCTCAGTCTCTCTGAGTCTCAGTGTCTCTGTGTCTCAGTGTCTCAGTGTCTCAGTGTCTCTGAGTCTCAGTGTCTCTGTGTCTCAGTGTCTCAGTGTCTCAGTGTCGCAGTGTCTCTGTGTGTCAGTGTCTCAGTGTCTCAGTGTCTCTGAGTCTCAGTGTCTCTGTGTCTCAGTGTCTCTGTGTCTCTGTGTCTCAGTGTCTCAGTGTCTCTGTGTCTCAGTGTCTCAGTGTCTCTGAGTCTCAGTGTCTCTGTGTCTCAGTGTCTCAGTGTCTCAGTGTCTCTGTGTCTCAGTGTCTCTATGTCTCAGTGTCTCTGAGTCTCTGTGTCTCAGTGTCTCAGTGTCTCAGTGTCTCTGTGTCTCAGTGTCTCTATGTCACAGTGTCTCAGTGTGTCAGTGTCTCAGAGTCTCAGAGTCTCAGTGTCTCTGTGTCTCAGTGTCTCACTGTCTCAGTGTCTCTGAGTCTCAGAGTCTCAGAGTCTCAGTGTCTCTGTGTCTCAGTGTCTCAGTGTCTCTGAGTCTCAGAGTCTCAGTGTCTCTGTGCCTCAGTGTCTCAGTGTCTCAGTGTCTCTATGTCTCAGTGTCTCAGTGTCTCAGTGTCTCTGAGTCTCAGAGTCTCAGTGTCTCTGTGTCTCAGTGTCTCTGAGTCTCAAAGTCTCAGTGTCTCAGTGTCTCAGTGTCTCAGTGTCTCTGTGTCTCTGTGTCTCAGTGTCACAGTGTCTCTGTGTCTCAGTGTCTCTGTGTCTCTGTGTCTCAGTGTCTCAGTGTCTCTGTGTCTCAGTGTCTCAGTGTCTCTGTGTCTCAGTGTCTCAGTGTCTCTGTGTCTCAGTGTCTCTGTGTCTCTGTGTCTCAGTGTCTCTGTGTCTCAGTGTCTCAGTGTCTCAGTGTCTCTGAGTCTCAGAGTCTCAGAGTCTCAGTGTCTCTGTGTCTCAGTGTCTCAGTGTCTCTGAGTCTCAGAGTCTCAGTGTTTCTGTGCCTCAGTGTCTCTGTGTCTCAGTGTCTCTATGTCTCAGTGTCTCAGTGTCTCTGAGTCTCAGAGTCTCAGAGTCTCAGAGTCTCAGTGTCTCTGTGTCTCAGTGTCTCATTGTCTCAGAGTCTCAGAGTCTCAGTGTCTCAATGTCTCAGTGTCTCTGTGTCTCTGTGTCTCAGTGTCACATTGTCTCAGTGTCTCAGTGTCTCTGAGTCTCAGTGTCTCTGTGTCTCAGTGTCTCAGTGTCTCAGTGTCTCAGTGTCTCTGTGTCTCTGTGTCTCTGTGTCTCAGTGTCTCTGAGTCTCAGAGTCTCAGAGTCTCAGAGTCTCAGTGTCTCTGTGTCTCAGTGTCTCTGTGTCTCAGTGTCTCATTGTCTCAGAGTCTCAGAGTCTCAGTGTCTCAATGTCTCAGTGTCTCTGTGTCTCTGTGTCTCAGTGTCACATTGTCTCAGTGTCTCAGTGTCTCTGAGTCTCAGTGTCTCTGTGTCTCAGTGTCTCTGTGTCTCAGTGTCTCAGTGTCTCAGTGTCTCTGTGTCTCTGTGTCTCTGTGTCTCAGTGTCTCTGAGTCTCAGAGTCTCAGAGTCTCAGAGTCTCAGTGTCTCTGTGTCTCTGTGTCTCAGTGTCTCTGTGTCTCAGTGTCTCAGTGTCTCTGTGTCTCTGTGTCTCAGTGTCTCTGTGTCTCAGTGTCTCTGTGTCTCAGTGTCACAGTGTCTCTGTGTCTCTGTGTCTCTGTGTCTCAGTGTCTCTCTGTCTCAGTGTCTCAGTGTCTCTGAGTCTCAGAGTCTCAGTGTCTCAGTGTCTCTGTGTCTCTGTGTCTCAGTGTCTCTGTGTCTCAGTGTCTCTGTGTCTCTGTGTCTCAGTGTCTCAGTGTCTCTGAGTCTCAGTGTCTCTGTGTCTCTGTGTCTCAGTGTCACAGTGTCTCAGTGTCTCTGTGTCTCTGTGTCTCTGTGTCTCAGTGTCTCTCTGTCTCAGTGTCTCTGTGTCCCTGTGTCTCAGTGTCTCAGTGTCTCTGAGTCTCTGTGTCTCAGTGTCTCAGTGTCTCTGTGTCTCAGTGTCTCTGTGTCTCTGTGTCTCAGTGTCTCTGTGTCACAGTGTCACAGTGTTTCTGTGTCTCTGTGTCTCAGTGTCTCAGTGTCTCAGTGTCTCAGTGTCTCAGTGTCTCTGAGTCTCTGTGTCTCTGTGTCTCAGTGTCTCTGTGTCTCAGTGTCTCAGTGTCTCAGTGTCTCTGAGTCTCTGTGTCTCAGTGTTTCTGTGTCTCAGTGTCTCAGTGTCTCTGTGTCTCAGTGTCTCTGTGTCTCAGTGTCACAGTGTCTCTGTGTCTCTGTGTCTCTGTGTCTCAGTGTCTCTCTGTCTCAGTGTCTCAGTGTCTCTGAGTCTCAGAGTCTCAGAGTTTCAGTGTCTCAGTGTCTCTGTGTCTCTGTGTCTCTGTGTCTCTGTGTCTCAGTGTCTCTGTGTCTCAGTGTCTCAGTGTCTCATGTCTCAGAGTCTCAGAGTCGCAGAGTCACAGTGTCCCAGTGTCTCTGTGTCTCAGTGTCTCAGTGTCTCTGTGTCTCTGTGTCTCAGTGTCTCAGTGTCTCTGAGTCTCAGTGTCTCTGTGTCTCAGTGTCTCTGTGTCTCTGTGTCTCAGTGTCTCTGTGTCTCTGTGTCTCAGTGTCTCACTGTCTCAGTGTCTCTGAGTCTCAGTGTCTCTGTGTCTCAGTGTCTCTGTGTCTCTGTGTCTCAGTGTCTCAGTGTCTCTGAGTCTCAGTGTCTCAGTGTCTCTGTGTCTCAGTGTCTCTGTGTCTCAGTGTCTCTGAGTCTCAGTGTCTCTGTGTCTCTGTGTCTCAGTGTCTCAGTGTCTCAGTGTCTCTGTGTCTCTGTGTCTCAGTGTCTCAGTGTCTCTGAGTCTCAGTGTCTCTGTGTCTCAGTGTCTCTGTGTCTCTGAGTCTCAGTGTCTCTGTGTCTCAGTGTCTCTGTGTCTCAGTGTCTCAGTGTCTCAGTGTCTCTGTGTCTCAGTGTCTCAGTGTCTCTGAGTCTCAGTGTCTCTGTGTCTCAGTGTCTCTGTGTCTCTGTGTCTCAGTGTCTCTGTGTCTCAGTGTCTCAGTGTCTCTGTGTCTCAGTGTCTCTGAGTCTCAGTGTCTCTGTGTCTCAGTGTCTCTGTGTCTCAGTGTCTCAGTGTCTCTGTGTCTCTGTGTCTCAGTGTCTCAGTGTCTCTGAGTCTCAGTGTCTCTGTGTCTCAGTGTCTCTGTGTCTCTATGTCTCAGTGTCTCTGTGTCTCAGTGTCTCAGTCTCTCTGAGTCTCAGTGTCTCTGTGTCTCAGTGTCTCAGTGTCTCAGTGTCTCTGAGTCTCAGTGTCTCTGTGTCTCAGTGTCTCAGTGTCTCAGTGTCGCAGTGTCTCTGTGTGTCAGTGTCTCAGTGTCTCAGTGTCTCTGAGTCTCAGTGTCTCTGTGTCTCAGTGTCTCTGTGTCTCTGTGTCTCAGTGTCTCAGTGTCTCTGTGTCTCAGTGTCTCAGTGTCTCTGAGTCTCAGTGTCTCTGTGTCTCAGTGTCTCAGTGTCTCAGTGTCTCTGTGTCTCAGTGTCTCTATGTCTCAGTGTCTCTGAGTCTCTGTGTCTCAGTGTCTCAGTGTCTCAGTGTCTCTGTGTCTCAGTGTCTCTATGTCACAGTGTCTCAGTGTGTCAGTGTCTCAGAGTCTCAGAGTCTCAGTGTCTCTGTGTCTCAGTGTCTCACTGTCTCAGTGTCTCTGAGTCTCAGAGTCTCAGAGTCTCAGTGTCTCTGTGTCTCAGTGTCTCAGTGTCTCTGAGTCTCAGAGTCTCAGTGTCTCTGTGCCTCAGTGTCTCAGTGTCTCAGTGTCTCTATGTCTCAGTGTCTCAGTGTCTCAGTGTCTCTGAGTCTCAGAGTCTCAGTGTCTCTGTGTCTCAGTGTCTCTGAGTCTCAAAGTCTCAGTGTCTCAGTGTCTCAGTGTCTCAGTGTCTCTGTGTCTCTGTGTCTCAGTGTCACAGTGTCTCTGTGTCTCAGTGTCTCTGTGTCTCAGTGTCTCTGTGTCTCAGTGTCTCTGAGTCTCAAAGTCTCAGTGTCTCAGTGTCTCAGTGTCTCAGTGTCTCTGTGTCTCTGTGTCTCAGTGTCACAGTGTCTCTGTGTCTCAGTGTCTCTGTGTCTCTGTGTCTCAGTGTCTCAGTGTCTCTGTGTCTCAGTGTCTCAGTGTCTCTGTGTCTCAGTGTCTCAGTGTCTCTGTGTCTCAGTGTCTCTGTGTCTCTGTGTCTCAGTGTCTCTGTGTCTCAGTGTCTCAGTGTCTCAGTGTCTCTGAGTCTCAGAGTCTCAGAGTCTCAGTGTCTCTGTGTCTCAGTGTCTCAGTGTCTCTGAGTCTCAGAGTCTCAGTGTTTCTGTGCCTCAGTGTCTCTGTGTCTCAGTGTCTCTATGTCTCAGTGTCTCAGTGTCTCTGAGTCTCAGAGTCTCAGAGTCTCAGAGTCTCAGTGTCTCTGTGTCTCAGTGTCTCATTGTCTCAGAGTCTCAGAGTCTCAGTGTCTCAATGTCTCAGTGTCTCTGTGTCTCTGTGTCTCAGTGTCACATTGTCTCAGTGTCTCAGTGTCTCTGAGTCTCAGTGTCTCTGTGTCTCAGTGTCTCAGTGTCTCAGTGTCTCAGTGTCTCTGTGTCTCTGTGTCTCTGTGTCTCAGTGTCTCTGAGTCTCAGAGTCTCAGAGTCTCAGAGTCTCAGTGTCTCTGTGTCTCAGTGTCTCTGTGTCTCAGTGTCTCATTGTCTCAGAGTCTCAGAGTCTCAGTGTCTCAATGTCTCAGTGTCTCTGTGTCTCTGTGTCTCAGTGTCACATTGTCTCAGTGTCTCAGTGTCTCTGAGTCTCAGTGTCTCTGTGTCTCAGTGTCTCTGTGTCTCAGTGTCTCAGTGTCTCAGTGTCTCTGTGTCTCTGTGTCTCTGTGTCTCAGTGTCTCTGAGTCTCAGAGTCTCAGAGTCTCAGAGTCTCAGTGTCTCTGTGTCTCAGTGTCTCTGAGTCTCAAAGTCTCTGTGTCTCAGTGTCTCTGTGTCTCAGTGTCTCAGTGTCTCTGAGTCTCAGTGTCTCTGTGTCTCAGTGTCTCTGTGTCTCTGTGTCTCAGTGTCACAGTGTCTCAGTGTCTCTGTGTCTCTGTGTCTCTGTGTCTCAGTGTCTCTGTGTCTCAGTGTCTCAGTGTCTCTGTGTCTCAGTGTCTCTGTGTCTCAGTGTCTCTGTGTCTCTGTGTCTCAGTGTCTCTGAGTCTCAGAGTCTCAGAGTCTCAGTGTCTCAGTGTCTCAGTGTCTCAGTGTCTCTGAGTCTCAGAGTCTCAGTGTCTCTGTGCCTCAGTGTCTCTGTGTCTCAGTGTCTCTATGTCTCAGTGTCTCAGTGTCTCTGAGTCTCAGAGTCTCAGAGTCTCAGTGTCTCTGTGTCTCAGTGTCTCTATGTCTCAGTGTCTCAGTGTCTCAGAGTCTCAGAGTCTCAGTGTCTCAGTGTCTCAGTATCTCAGTGTCTCAGTGTCTCTGTCTCTCTGTGTCTCTGTGTCTCAGTGTCACATTGTCTCAGTGTCTCAGTGTCTCTGAGTCTCAGTGTCTCTGTGTCTCAGTGTCACAGTGTCTCAGTGTCTCAGTGTCTCAGTGTCTCAGTGTCTCTGAGTCTCAGTGTCTCAGTGTCTCTGTGTCTCTGTGTCTCAGTGTCTCTGAGTCTCAGAGTCTCAGTGTCTCTGTGCCTCAGTGTCTCTGTGTCTCAGTGTCTCTATGTCTCAGTGTCTCAGTGTGTCAGTGTCTCAGAGTCTCAGAGTCTCAGAGTCTCAGTGTCTCAGTGTCTCAGTGTCTCTGAGTCTCAGAGTCTCAGAGTCTCAGTGTCTCAGTGTCTCAGAGTCTCAGAGTCTCAGAGTTTCAGTGTCTCTGTGTCCAGTGTCTCAGTGTCTCAGTGTCTCTGAGTCTCAGAGTCTCAGAGTCTCAGTGTCTCAGTGTCTCAGTGTCTCAGTGTCTCAGTGTGTCAGTGTCTCAGAGTCTCAGTGTCTCTGTGCCTCAGTGTCTCTGTGTCTCAGTGTCTCTATGTCTCAGTGTCTCAGTGTGTCAGTGTCTCGGAGTCTCAGAGTCTCAGTGTCTCAGTGTCTCAGTGTCTCTGAGTCTCAGAGTCTCAGAGTCTCAGTGTCTCTGTGTCTCAGTGTCTCTATGTCTCAGTGTCTCAGTGTGTCAGAGTCTCAGAGTCTCAGAGTCTCAGTGTCACTGTGTCTCAGTGTCTCAGTGTCTCTGAGTCTCAGAGTCTCAGAGTCTCAGTGTCTCTGTGTCTCAGTGTCTCAGTGTCTCTGAGTCTCAGAGTCTCAGTGTCTCTGTGCCTCAGTGTCTCTGTGTCTCAGTGTCTCTATGTCTCAGTGTCTCAGTGTCTCTGAGTCTCAGAGTCTCAGAGTCTCAGAGTCTCAGAGTCTCAGAGTCTCAGTGTCTCTGTGTCTCAGTGACTCTGTGTCTCAGTGTCTCAGAGTCTCAGAGTCTCAGTGTCTCTGTGTCTCAGTGTCTCAGTGTCTCTGTGTCTCAGTGTCTCAGTGTCTTTGAGTCTCAAAGTCTCTGTGTCTCAGTGTCTCAGTGTCTCTGTGTCCCTGTGTCTCAGTGTCTCTGTGTCTCAGTGTCTCTGTGTCTCTGTGTCTCTGTGTCTCAGTGTCTCAGTGTGTCAGTGTCTCAGAGTCTCAGAGTCTCAGAGTCTCAGTGTCTCAGTGTCTCAGTGTCTCAGAGTCTCAGAGTCTCAGAGTCTCAGTGTCTCTGTGTCTCAGTGTCTCAGTGTCTCTGAGTCTCAGAGTCTCAGTGTCTCTGTGCCTCAGTGTCTCTGTGTCTCAGTGTCTCTATGTCTCAGTGTCTCAGTGTCTCAGTGTCTCTGAGTCTCAGAGTCTCAGAGTCTCAGAGTCTCTGTGTCTCAGTGTCTCAGTGTCTCTGTGTCTCAGTGTCTCAGTGTCTCAGTGTCGCATGTCTCTGAGTCTCAGAGTCTCAGTGTCTCAGTGTCTCAGTGTCTCTGTGTCTCAGTGTCTCTGTGTCTCTGTGTCTCTGTGTCTCAGTGTCTCAGTGTCTCTGAGTCTCAGTGTCTCAGAGTCTCAGAGTCTCAGTGTCTCTGTGTCTGAGTGTCTCAGTGTCGCTGAGTCTCAGAGTCTCAGAGTCTCAGTGTCTCTGTGTCTCAGTGTCTCAGTGTCTCTGAGTCTCAGAGTCTCAGTGTCTCTGTGCCTCAGTGTCTCTGTGTCTCAGTGTCTCAGTGTCTCAGTGTCTCAGTGTCTCAGTGTGTCAGTGTCTCAGAGTCTCAGTGTCTCTGTGCCTCAGTGTCTCTGTGTCTCAGTGTCTCTATGTCTCAGTGTCTCAGTGTGTCAGTGTCTCAGAGTCTCAGAGTCTCAGTGTCTCAGTGTCTCAGTGTCTCTGAGTCTCAGAGTCTCCGAGTCTCAGTGTCTCTGTGTCTCAGTGTCTCTATGTCTCAGTGTCTCAGTGTGTCAGAGTCTCAGAGTCTCAGAGTCTCAGTGTCACTGTGTCTCAGTGTCTCAGTGTCTCTGAGTCTCAGAGTCTCAGAGTCTCAGTGTCTCTGTGTCTCAGTGTCTCAGTGTCTCTGAGTCTCAGAGTCTCAGTGTCTCTGTGCCTCAGTGTCTCTGTGTCTCAGTGTCTCTATGTCTCAGTGTCTCAGTGTCTCTGAGTCTCAGAGTCTCAGAGTCTCAGAGTCTCAGAGTCTCAGTGTCTCTGTGTCTCAGTGACTCTGTGTCTCAGTGTCTCAGAGTCTCAGAGTCTCAGTGTCTCTGTGTCTCTGTGTCTCAGTGTCTCAGTGTCTCTGTGTCTCAGTGTCTCAGTGTCTTTGAGTCTCAAAGTCTCTGTGTCTCAGTGTCTCAGTGTCTCTGTGTCCCTGTGTCTCAGTGTCTCTGTGTCTCTGTGTCTCAGTGTCTCTGTGTCTCAGTGTCTCTGTGTCTCAGTGTCTCAGTGTGTCAGTGTCTCAGAGTCTCAGAGTCTCAGAGTCTCAGTGTCTCTGTGTCTCAGTGTCTCAGTGTCTCAGAGTCTCAGAGTCTCAGAGTCTCAGTGTCTCTGTGTCTCAGTGTCTCAGTGTCTCTGAGTCTCAGAGTCTCAGTGTCTCTGTGCCTCAGTGTCTCTGTGTCTCAGTGTCTCTATGTCTCAGTGTCTCAGTGTCTCAGTGTCTCTGAGTCTCAGAGTCTCAGAGTCTCAGAGTCTCTGTGTCTCAGTGTCTCAGTGTCTCTGTGTCTCAGTGTCTCAGTGTCTCAGTGTCGCATGTCTCTGAGTCTCAGAGTCTCAGTGTCTCAGTGTCTCAGTGTCTCTGTGTCTCAGTGTCTCTGTGTCTCTGTGTCTCTGTGTCTCAGTGTCTCAGTGTCTCTGAGTCTCAGTGTCTCAGAGTCTCAGAGTCTCAGTGTCTCTGTGTCTCAGTGTCTCAGTGTCGCTGAGTCTCAGAGTCTCAGAGTCTCAGTGTCTCTGTGTCTCAGTGTCTCAGTGTCTCTGAGTCTCAGAGTCTCAGTGTCTCTGTGCCTCAGTGTCTCTGTGTCTCAGTGTCTCTATGTCTCAGTGTCTCAGTGTCTCAGTGTCTCTGAGTCTCAGAGTCTCAGTGTCTCTGTGCCTCAGTGTCTCTGTGTCTCAGTGTCTCTATGTCTCAGTGTCTCAGTGTCTCTGAGTCTCAGAGTCTCAGAGTCTCAGAGTCTCTGTGTCTCAGTGTCTCTGTGTCTCTGTGTCTCTGTGTCTCAGTGTCTCTGTGTCTCAGTGTCTCAGTGTCTCAGTGTCTCAGTGTCTCATGTCTCTGAGTCTCAGAGTCGCAGAGTCTCAGTGTGTCAGTGTCTCAGTGTCTCTGTGTCTCAGTGTCTCAGTGTCTCTGTGTCTCAGTGTCTCTGTGTCTCAGTGTCTCAGTGTCTCTGAGTCTCAGTGTCTCTGTGTCTCAGTGTCTCAGTGTCTCTGTGTCTCAGTGTCTCAGTGTCTCTGAGTCTCAGTGTCTCAGTGTCTCAGTGTCTCTGAGTCTCAGTGTCTCTGTGTCTCAGTGTCTCAGTGTCTCAGTGTCTCTGTGTCTCTGTGTGTCAGTGTCTCAGTGTCTCAGTGTCTCTGAGTCTCAGTGTCTCTGTGTCTCTGTGTCTCAGTGTCTCAGTGTCTCAGTGTCTCTGAGTCTCAGTGTCTCTGTGTCTCAGTGTCTCTGTGTCTCAGTGTCTCAGTGTCTCTGTGTCTCAGTGTCTCAGTGTCTCTGTGTCTCAGTGTCTCTGAGTCTCAGTGTCTCTGTGTCTCAGTGTCTCAGTGTCTCAGTGTCTCTGAGTCTCAGTGTCTCTGTGTCTCAGTGTCTCTGTGTCTCAGTGTCTCAGTGTCTCTGTGTCTCAGTGTCTCTGTGTCTCAGTGTCTCTGAGTCTCAGTGTCTCTGTGTCTCTGTGTCTCAGTGTCTCAGTGTCTCTGAGTCTCAGTGTCTCTGTGTCTCAGTGTCTCAGTGTCTCAGTGTCTCTGTGTCTCAGTGTCTCTATGTCTCAGTGTCTCAGTGTGTCAGTGTCTCAGAGTCTCAGTGTCTCAGTGTCTCAGTGTCTCAGTGTCTCTGAGTCTCAGAGTCTCAGAGTCTCAGTGTCTCTGTGTCTCAGTGTCTCAGTGTCTCAGTGTCTCTGAGTCTCAGAGTCTCAGTGTCTCTGTGCCTCAGTGTCTCAGTGTCTCAGTGTCTCTATGTCTCAGTGTCTCAGTGTCTCTGAGTCTCAGAGTCTCAGAGTCTCAGAGTCTCAGTGTCTCTGTGTCTCAGTGTCTCAGTGTCTCAGAGTCTCAGAGTCTCAGTGTCTCTGTGTCTCAGTGTCTCAGTGTCTCAGTGTCTCAGTGTCTCTGAGTCTCAGAGTCTCAGAGTCTCAGTGTCTCTGTGTCTCAGTGTCTCAGTGTCTCTGAGTCTCAGAGTCTCAGTGTCTCTGTGCCTCAGTGTCTCAGTGTCTCAGTGTCTCTATGTCTCAGTGTCTCAGTGTCTCTGAGTCTCAGAGTCTCAGAGTCTCAGAGTCTCAGTGTCTCTGTGTCTCAGTGTCTCTGAGTCTCAAAGTCTCAGTGTCTCAGTGTCTCTGTGTCTCAGTGTCTCTGTGTCTCTGTGTCTCAGTGTCACAGTGTCTCAGTGTCTCTGTGTCTCTGTGTCTCTGTGTCTCAGTGTCTCTGTGTCTCTGTGTCTCAGTGTCTCTGTGTCTCAGTGTCTCAGTGTCTCTGAGTCTCAGTGTCTCAGTGTCTCAGTGTCTCAGTGTCTCTGTGTCTCAGTGTCTCTATGTCTCAGAGTCTCAGTGTGTCAGTGTCTCAGAGTCTCAGAGTCTCAGTGTCTCTGTGTCTCAGTGTCTCAGTGTCTCAGTGTCTCTGAGTCTCAGAGTCTCAGAGTCTCAGTGTCTCTGTGTCTCAGTGTCTCAGTGTCTCTGAGTCTCAGAGTCTCAGTGTCTCTGTGCCTCAGTGTCTCTGTGTCTCAGTGTCTCTGTGTCTCAGTGTCACAGTGTCTCAGTGTCTCAGTGTCTCTGTGTCTCTGTGTCTCAGTGTCTCAGAGTCTCAGAGTCTCAGAGTCTCAGTGTCTCTGTGTCTCAGTGTCTCTGAGTCTCAAAGTCTCTGTGTCTCAGTGTCTCTGTGTCTCAGTGTCTCAGTGTCTCAGTGTCTCTGAGTCTCAGTGTCTCTGTGTCTCAGTGTCTCTGTTTCTCTGTGTCTCAGTGTCTCAGTGTCTCTGTGTCTCTGTGTCTCTGTGTCTCAGTGTCTCTGTGTCTCAGTGTCTCTGTGCCTCAGTGTCTCAGTGTCTCAGTGTCTCAGTGTCTCTGTGTCTCAGTGTCTCTGTGTCTCTGTGTCTCAGTGTCTCAGTGTCTCTGAGTCTCAGAGTCTCAGTGTCTCTGTGTCTCAGTGTCTCAGTGTCTCTGAGTCTCAGAGTCTCAGTGTCTCTGTGCCTCAGTGTCTCTGTGTCTCAGTGTCTCTATGTCTCAGTGTCTCAGTGTCTCAGAGTCTCAGAGTCTCAGAGTCTCAGTGTCTCTGTGTCTCAGTGTCTCTGTGTCTCAGTGTCTCAGAGTCTCAGAGTCTCAGTGTCTCAGTGTCTCTGTGTCTCTGTGTCTCAGTGTCACATTGTCTCAGTGTCTCAGTGTCTCTGAGTCTCAGTGTCTCTGTGTCTCAGTGTCTCTGTGTCTCAGTGCCACAGAGTCTCAGAGTCTCAGTGTCTCTGTGCCTCAGTGTCTCTGTGTCTCAGTGTCTCTATGTCTCAGTGTCTCAGTGTCTCAGAGTCTCAGAGTCTCAGAGTCTCAGTGTCTCTGTGTCTCAGTGTCTCTGTGTCTCAGTGTCTCAGAGTCTCAGAGTCTCAGTGTCTCAGTGTCTCTGTGTCTCTGTGTCTCAGTGTCACATTGTCTCAGTGTCTCAGTGTCTCTGAGTCTCAGTGTCTCTGTGTCTCAGTGTCTCTGTGTCTCAGTGTCACAGTGTCTCAGTGTCTCAGTGTCTCTGTGTCTCAGTGTCTCTGTGTCTCAGTGTCACAGTGTCTCAGTGTCTCAGTGTCTCTGTGTCTCAGTGTCTCTGTGTCTCTGTGTCTCAGTGTCTCAGTGTCTCAGTGTCTCTGAGTCTCAGTGTCTCAGTGTCTCAGTGTCTCTGTGTCTCTGTGTCTCAGTGTCACAGTGTCTCAGTGTCTCTGTGTCTCAGTGTCTCTGTGCCTCTGTGTCTCAGTGTCTCAGTGTCTCAGTGTCTCTATGTCACAGTGTCTCAGTGTGTCAGTGTCTCAGAGTCTCAGTGTCTCAGTGTCTCAGTGTCTCAGTGTCTCTGAGTCTCAGAGTCTCAGTGTCTCTGTGTCTCATTGTCTCAGTGTCTCAGTGTCTCTGAGTCTCAGAGTCTCAGTGTCTCTGTGCCTCAGTGTCTCAGTGTCTCAGTGTGTCTATGTCTCAGTGTCTCAGTGTCTCAGTGTCTCTGAGTCTCAGAGTCTCAGAGTCTCAGTGTCTCTGTGTCTCAGTGTCTCTGAGACTCAAAGTCTCTGTGTCTCTGTGTCTCTGTGTCTCAGTGTCTCAGTGTCTCAGTGTCTCTGTGTCTCAGTGTCTCTGTGTCTCTGTGTCTCAGTGTCACAGTGTCTCAGTGTCTCAGTGTCCCTGTGTCTCAGTGTCTCTGTGTCTCAGTGTCTCAGTGTCTCTGTGTCTCAGTGTCTCAGTGTCTCAGTGTCTCTGTGTCTCAGTGTCTCAGTGTCTCTGTGTCTCAGTGTCTCTGTGTCTCTGTGTCTCAGTGTCTCTGTGTCTCAGTGTCTCAGTGTCTCTGAGTCTCAGAGTCTCAGAGTCTCAGTGTCTCTGTGTCTCAGTGTCTCTGAGTCTCAGAGTCTCAGTGTTTCTGTGCCTCAGTGTCTCTGTGTCTCAGTGTCTCTATGTCTCAGTGTCTCAGTGTCTCAGTGTCTCTGAGTCTCAGAGTCTCAGAGTCTCAGAGTCTCAGTGTCTCTGTGTCTCAGTGTCTCAGTGTCTCAGAGTCTCAGAGTCTCAGTGTCTCAATGTCTCAGTGTCTCTGAGTCTCAAAGTCTCTGTGTCTCAGTGTCTCTGTGTCTCTGTGTCTCTGTGTCTCAGTGTCTCAGTGTCTCTGAGTCTCAGAGTCTCAGTGTCTCAGTGTCTCAGTGTCTCTGTGTCTCAGTGTCTCAGTGTCTCAGTGTCTCTGTGTCTCTGTGTCTCTGTGTCTCAGTGTCTCTGTGTCTCAGTGTCTCAGTGTCTCAGTGTCTCTGAGTCTCAGAGTCTCAGAGTCTCAGTGTCTCTGTGTCTCAGTGTCTCAGTGTCTCTGAGTCTCAGAGTCTCAGTGTTTCTGTGCCTCAGTGTCTCTGTGTCTCAGTGTCTCTATGTCTCAGTGTCTCAGTGTCTCTGAGTCACAGAGTCTCAGAGTCTCAGAGTCTCAGTGTCTCTGTGTCTCAGTGTCTCATTGTCTCAGAGTCTCAGAGTCTCAGTGTCTCAATGTCTCAGTGTCTCTGTGTCTCTGTGTCTCTGTGTCTCAGTGTCACATTGTCTCAGTGTCTCAGTGTCTCTGAGTCTCAGTGTCTCTGTGTCTCAGTGTCTCAGTGTCTCAGTGTCTCAGTGTCTCTGTGTCTCTGTGTCTCAGTGTCTCTGAGTCTCAGAGTCTCAGAGTCTCAGAGTCTCAGTGTCTCTGTGTCTCAGTGTCTCTGAGTCTCAAAGTCTCTGTGTCTCAGTGTCTCTGTGTCTCTGTGTCTCAGTGTCTCAGTGTCTCTGAGTCTCAGTGTCTCTGTGTCTCAGTGTCTCTGTGTCTCTGTGTCTCAGTGTCACAGTGTCTCAGTGTCTCTGTGTCTCTGTGTCTCTGTGTCTCAGTGTCTCAGTGTCTCTGTGTCTCAGTGTCTCTGTGTCTCTGTGTCTCAGTGTCTCTGAGTCTCAGAGTCTCAGAGTCTCAGTGTCTCTGTGTCTCAGTGTCTCAGTGTCTCTGAGTCTCAGAGTCTCAGTGTCTCTGTGCCTCAGTGTCTCTGTGTCTCAGTGTCTCTATGTCTCAGTGTCTCAGTGTCTCTGAGTCTCAGAGTCTCAGAGTCTCAGTGTCTCTGTGTCTCAGTGTCTCTATGTCTCAGTGTCTCAGAGTCTCAGAGTCTCAGTGTCTCAGTGTCTCAGTATCTCAGTGTCTCAGTGTCTCTGTCTCTCTGTGTCTCTGTGTCTCAGTGTCACATTGTCTCAGTGTCTCAGTGTCTCTGAGTCTCAGTGTCTCTGTGTCTCAGTGTCACAGTGTCTCAGTGTCTCAGTGTCTCAGTGTCTCAGTGTCTCTGAGTCTCAGTGTCTCAGTGTCTCTGTGTCTCTGTGTCTCAGTGTCTCTGAGTCTCAGAGTCTCAGTGTCTCTGTGCCTCAGTGTCTCTGTGTCTCAGTGTCTCTATGTCTCAGTGTCTCAGTGTGTCAGTGTCTCAGAGTCTCAGAGTCTCAGAGTCTCAGTGTCTCAGTGTCTCAGTGTCTCTGAGTCTCAGAGTCTCAGAGTCTCAGTGTCTCAGTGTCTCAGAGTCTCAGAGTCTCAGAGTTTCAGTGTCTCTGTGTCCAGTGTCTCAGTGTCTCAGTGTCTCTGAGTCTCAGAGTCTCAGAGTCTCAGTGTCTCAGTGTCTCAGTGTCTCAGTGTCTCAGTGTGTCAGTGTCTCAGAGTCTCAGTGTCTCTGTGCCTCAGTGTCTCTGTGTCTCAGTGTATCTATGTCTCAGTGTCTCAGTGTGTCAGTGTCTCAGAGTCTCAGAGTCTCAGTGTCTCAGTGTCTCAGTGTCTCTGAGTCTCAGAGTCTCAGAGTCTCAGTGTCTCGGTGTCTCAGTGTCTCTATGTCTCAGTGTCTCAGTGTGTCAGAGTCTCAGAGTCTCAGAGTCTCAGTGTCACTGTGTCTCAGTGTCTCAGTGTCTCTGAGTCTCAGAGTCTCAGAGTCTCAGTGTCTCTGTGTCTCAGTGTCTCAGTGTCTCTGAGTCTCAGAGTCTCAGTGTCTCTGTGCCTCAGTGTCTCTGTGTCTCAGTGTCTCTATGTCTCAGTGTCTCAGTGTCTCTGAGTCTCAGAGTCTCAGAGTCTCAGAGTCTCAGTGTCTCTGTGTCTCAGTGACTCTGTGTCTCAGTGTCTCAGAGTCTCAGAGTCTCAGTGTCTCTGTGTCTCTGTGTCTCAGTGTCTCAGTGTCTCTGTGTCTCAGTGTCTCAGTGTCTTTGAGTCTCAAAGTCTCTGTGTCTCAGTGTCTCAGTGTCTCTGTGTCCCTGTGTCTCAGTGTCTCTGTGTCTCAGTGTCTCAGTGTCTCTGTGTCTCAGTGTCTCTGTGTCTCAGTGTCTCAGTGTGTCAGTGTCTCAGAGTCTCAGAGTCTCAGAGTCTCAGTGTCTCTGTGTCTCAGTGTCTCAGTGTCTCAGAGTCTCAGAGTCTCAGAGTCTCAGTGTCTCTGTGTCTCAGTGTCTCAGTGTCTCTGAGTCTCAGAGTCTCAGTGTCTCTGTGCCTCAGTGTCTCTGTGTCTCAGTGTCTCTATGTCTCAGTGTCTCAGTGTCTCAGTGTCTCTGAGTCTCAGAGTCTCAGAGTCTCAGAGTCTCTGTGTCTCAGTGTCTCAGTGTCTCTGTGTCTCAGTGTCTCAGTGTCTCAGTGTCTCAGTGTCGCATGTCTCTGAGTCTCAGAGTCGCAGAGTCTCAGTGTCTCAGTGTCTCTGTGTCTCAGTGTCTCAGTGTCTCTGTGTCTCAGTGTCTCTGTGTCTCTGTGTCTCAGTGTCTCAGTGTCTCTGAGTCTCAGTGTCTCAGAGTCTCAGAGTCTCAGTGTCTCTGTGTCTCAGTGTCTCAGTGTCGCTCAGTCTCAGAGTCTCAGAGTCTCAGTGTCTCTGTGTCTCAGTGTCTCAGTGTCTCTGAGTCTCAGAGTCTCAGTGTCTCTGTGCCTCAGTGTCTCTGTGTCTCAGTGTCTCTATGTCTCAGTGTCTCAGTGTCTCAGTGTCTCTGAGTCTCAGAGTCTCAGTGTCTCTGTGCCTCAGTGTCTCTGTGTCTCAGTGTCTCAGTGTCTCAGTGTCTCAGTGTCTCTGAGTCTCAGAGTCTCTCAGTCTCAGAGTCTCTGTGTCTCAGTGTCTCTGTGTCTCTGTGTCTCTGTGTCTCAGTGTCTCTGTGTCTCAGTGTCTCTGTGTCTCAGTGTCTCAGTGTCTCAGTGTCTCAGTGTCTCATGTCTCTGAGTCTCAGAGTCGCAGAGTCTCAGTGTCTCAGTGTCTCAGTGTCTCTGTGTCTCAGTGTCTCAGTGTCTCTGTGTCTCAGTGTCTCAGTGTCTCAGTGTCTCTGAGTCTCAGTGTCTCAGTGTCTCAGTGTCTCTGTGTCTCAGTGTCTCAGTGTCTCTGAGTCTCAGTGTCTCAGTGTCTCAGTGTCTCAGTGTCTCAGTGTCTCTGAGTCTCAGTGTCTCTGTGTCTCAGTGTCTCTGTGTCTCAGTGTCTCAGTGTCTCAGTGTCTCTGTGTCTCTGTGTGTCAGTGTCTCAGTGTCTCAGTGTCTCTGAGTCTCAGTGTCTCTGTGTCTCTGTGTCTCAGTGTCTCAGTGTCTCAGTGTCTCTGAGTCTCAGTGTCTCTGTGTCTCAGTGTCTCTGTGTCTCAGTGTCTCAGTGTCTCAGTGTCTCAGTGTCTCTGTGTCTCAGTGTCTCTGAGTCTCAGTGTCTCTGTGTCTCAGTGTCTCAGTGTCTCAGTGTCTCTGAGTCTCAGTGTCTCTGTGTCTCAGTGTCTCTGTGTCTCAGTGTCTCAGTGTCTCTGTGTCTCAGTGTCTCTGTGTCTCAGTGTCTCTGAGTCTCAGTGTCTCTGTGTCTCTGTGTCTCAGTGTCTCAGTGTCTCTGAGTCTCAGTGTCTCTGTATCTCAGTGTCTCAGTGTCTCAGTGTCTCTGTGTCTCAGTGTCTCTATGTCTCAGTGTCTCAGTGTGTCAGTGTCTCAGAGTCTCAGAGTCTCAGTGTCTCAGTGTCTCAGTGTCTCAGTGTCTCAGTGTCTCTGAGTCTCAGAGTCTCAGTGTCTCTGTGTCTCAGTGTCTCAGTGTCTCAGTGTCTCTGAGTCTCAGAGTCTCAGTGTCTCTGTGCCTCAGTGTCTCAGTGTCTCAGTGTCTCTATGTCTCAGTGTCTCAGTGTCTCTGAGTCTCAGAGTCTCAGAGTCTCAGACTCTCAGTGTCTCTGTGTCTCAGTGTCTCAGTGTCTCAGAGTCTCAGGGTCTCAGTGTCTCTGTGTCTCAGTGTCTCAGTGTCGCAGTGTCTCAGTGTCTCTGAGTCTCAGAGTCTCAGAGTCTCAGTGTCTCTCTGTCTCAGTGTCTCAGTGTCTCAGTGTCTCTGAGTCTCAGAGTCTCAGTGTCTCTGTGCCTCAGTGTCTCAGTGTCTCAGTGTCTCTATGTCTCAGTGTCTCAGTGTCTCTGAGTCTCAGAGTCTCAGAGTCTCAGAGTCTCAGTGTCTCTGTGTCTCAGTGTCTCTGAGTCTCAAAGTCTCAGTGTCTCAGTGTCTCAGTGTCTCTGTGTCTCAGTGTCTCTGTGTCTCTGTGTCTCAGTGTCACAGTGTCTCAGTGTCTCTGTGTCTCTGTGTCTCTGTGTCTCAGTGTCTCTGTGTCTCTGTATCTCAGTGTCTCTGTGTCTCAGTGTCTCAGTGTCTCTGAGTCTCAGTGTCTCTGTGTCTCAGTGTCTCAGTGTCTCAGTGTCTCTATGTCTCAGAGTCTCAGTGTGTCAGTGTCTCAGAGTCTCAGAGTCTCAGTGTCTCTGTGTCTCCGTGTCTCAGTGTCTCAGTGTCTCTGAGTCTCAGAGTCTCAGAGTCTCAGTGTTTCTGTGTCTCAGTGTCTCAGTGTCTCTGAGTCTCAGAGTCTCAGTGTCTCTGTGCCTCAGTGTCTCAGTGTCTCACTGTCTCTATGTCTCAGTGTCTCAGTGTCTCAGTGTCTCTGAGTCTCAGAGTCTCAGAGTCTCAGAGTCTCAGTGTCTCTGTGTCTCAGTGTCTCTGAGTCTCAAAGTCTCTGTGTCTCAGTGTCTCAGTGTCTCTCTGTCTCAGTGTCTCTGTGTCTCTGTGTCTCAGTGTCACAGTGTCTCAGTGTCTCAGTGTCTCAGTGTCTCAGTGTCTCTGTGTCTCAGTGTCTCTGTGTCTCAGTGTCTCAGTGTCTCAGTGTCTCTGTGTCTCAGTGTCTCTGTGTCGCTGTGTCTCAGTGTCTCTGTGTCTCAGTGTCTCAGTGTCTATGAGTCTCAGAGTCTCAGTGTCTCTGTGTCTCAGTGTCTCAGTGTCTCAGTGTCTCTGAGTCTCAGAGTCTCAGTGTCTCTGTGCCTCAGTGTCTCTGTGCCTCAGTGTCTCTGTGTCTCAGTGTCTCTGTGTCTCAGTGTCACAGTGTCTCAGTGTCTCAGTGTCTCTGTGTCTCTGTGTCTCTGTGTCTCAGTGTCTCAGAGTCTCAGAGTCTCAGAGTCTCAGTGTCTCTGTGTCTCAGTGTCTCTGAGTCTCAAAGTCTCTGTGTCTCAGTGTCTCTGTGTCTCAGTGTCTCAGTGTCTCAGTGTCTCTGAGTCTCAGTGTCTCTGTGTCTCAGTGTCTCTGTTTCTCTGTGTCTCAGTGTCTCAGTGTCTCTGTGTCTCTGTGTCTCAGTGTCTCTGTGTCTCAGTGTCTCTGTGCCTCAGTGTCTCAGTGTCTCAGTGTCTCAGTGTCTCTGTGTCTCAGTGTCTCTGTGTCTCTGTGTCTCAGTGTCTCAGTGTCTCTGAGTCTCAGAGTCTCAGAGTCTCAGTGTCTCTGTGTCTCAGTGTCTCAGTGTCTCTGAGTCTCAGAGTCTCAGTGTCTCTGTGCCTCAGTGTCTCTGTGTCTCAGTGTCTCTATGTCTCAGTGTCTCAGTGTCTCAGAGTCTCAGAGTCTCAGAGTCTCAGTGTCTCTGTGTCTCAGTGTCTCTGTGTCTCAGTGTCTCAGTGTCTCAGAGTCTCAGAGTCTCAGTGTCTCAGTGTCTCAGTGTCTCTGTGTCTCTGTGTCTCAGTGTCACATTGTCTCAGTGTCTCAGTGTCTCTGAGTCTCAGTGTCTCTGTGTCTCAGTGTCTCTGTGTCTCAGTGTCTCAGTGTCTCTGTGTCTCAGTGTCTCTGTGTCTCAGTGTCACAGTGTCTCAGTGTCTCAGTGTCTCTGTGTCTCAGTGTCTCTGTGCCTCTGTGTCTCAGTGTCTCAGTGTCTCAGTGTCTCTATGTCACAGTGTCTCAGTGTGTCAGTGTCTCAGAGTCTCAGTGTCTCTGTGTCTCAGTGTCTCAGTGTCTCAGTGTCTCTGAGTCTCAGAGTCTCAGTGTCTCTGTGTCTCAGTGTCTCAGTGTCTCAGTGTCTCTGAGTCTCAGAGTCTCAGTGTCTCTGTGCCTCAGTGTCTCAGTGTCTCAGTGTGTCTATGTCTCAGTGTCTCAGTGTCTCAGTGTCTCTGAGTCTCAGAGTCTCAGAGTCTCAGTGTCTCTGTGTCTCAGTGTCTCTGAGACTCAAAGTCTCTGTGTCTCTGTGTCTCAGTGTCTCAGTGTCTCTGTGTCTCAGTGTCTCTGTGTCTCTGTGTCTCAGTGTCACAGTGTCTCAGTGTCTCTGTGTCTCAGTGTCTCTGTGTCTCAGTGTCTCAGTGTCTCAGTGTCTCTGTGTCTCAGTGTCTCTGTGTCTCTGTGTCTCAGTGTCTCTGTGTCTCAGTGTCTCAGTGTCTCTGAGTCTCAGAGTCTCAGAGTCTCAGTGTCTCTGTGTCTCAGTGTCTCTGAGTCTCAGAGTCTCAGTGTTTCTGTGCCTCAGTGTCTCTGTGTCTCAGTGTCTCTATGTCTCAGTGTCTCAGTGTCTCAGTGTCTCTGAGTCTCAGAGTCTCAGAGTCTCAGTGTCTCTGTGTCTCAGTGTCTCAGTGTCTCAGAGTCTCAGAGTCTCAGTGTCTCAATGTCTCAGTGTCTCTGTGTCTCTGTGTCTCTGTGTCTCAGTGTCACATTGTCTCAGTGTCTCAGTGTCTCTGGGTCTCAGTGTCTCTGTGTCTCAGTGTCTCTGTGTCTCAGTGTCACAGTGTCTCAGTGTCTCAGTGTCTCTGTGTCTCTGTGTCTCTGTGTCTCAGTGTCTCTGAGTCTCAGAGTCTCAGAGTCTCAGAGTCTCAGTGTCTCTGTGTCTCAGTGTCTCTGAGTCTCAAAGTCTCTGTGTCTCAGTGTCTCTGTGTCTCTGTGTCTCAGTGTCTCAGTGTCTCAGTGCCTCTGAGTCTCAGAGTCTCAGTGTCTCAGTGTCTCAGTGTCTCAGTGTCTCTGAGTCTCAGAGTCTCAGTGTCTCTGTGCCTCAGTGTCTCTGTGTCTCAGTGTCTCTATGTCTCAGTGTCTCAGTGTCTCTGAGTCTCAGAGTCTCAGAGTCTCAGTGTCTCTCTGTCTCAGTGTCTCTGTGTCTCAGTGTCTCAGTGTCTCAGAGTCTCAGAGTCTCAGTGTCTCAGTATCTCAGTGTCTCAGTGTCTCTGTCTCTCTGTGTCTCTGTGTCTCAGTGTCACATTGTCTCAGTGTCTCAGTGTCTCTGAGTCTCAGTGTCTCTGTGTCTCAGTGTCTCTGTGTCTCAGTGTCACAGTGTCTCAGTGTCTCAGTGTCTCTGTGTCTCAGTGTCTCAGTGTCTCAGTGTCTCTGAGTCTCTGTGTCTCAGTGTCTCTGTGTCTCAGTGTCTCAGTGTCTCTGTGTCTCTGTGTCTCAGTGTCTCTGTGTCTCAGTGTCTCTGTGTCTCAGTGTCTCAGTGTCTCTGAGTCTCAGAGTCTCAGTGTCTCTGTGCCTCAGTGTCTCTGTGTCTCAGTGTCTCTATGTCTCAGTGTCTCAGTGTGTCAGTGTCTCAGAGTCTCAGAGTCTCAGTGTCTCAGTGTCTCTGTGTCCAGTGTCTCAGTGTCTCAGTGTCTCTGAGTCTCAGAGTCTCAGAGTCTCAGTGTCTCAGTGTCTCAGTGTCTCAGTGTCTCAGTGTGTCAGTGTCTCAGAGTCTTAGTGTCTCTGTGCCTCAGTGTCTCTGTGTCTCAGTGTCTCTATGTCTCAGTGTCTCAGTGTCTCAGAGTCTCAGAGTCTCATAGTCTCAGTGTCTCAGTGTCTCAGTGTCTCAGTGTCTCAGTGTCTCTGAGTCTCAGAGTCTCAGAGTCTCAGTGTCTCTGTGTCTCAGTGTCTCTATGTCTCAGTGTCTCAGTGTGTCAGTGTCTCAGAGTCTCAGAGTCTCAGAGTCTCAGAGTCTCAGTGTCTCTGTGTCTCAGTGTCTCAGTGTCTCTGAGTCTCAGAGCCTCAGAGTCTCAGTGTCTCTGTGTCTCAGTGTCTCTGAGTCTCAGAGCCTCAGAGTCTCAGTGTCTCTGTGTCTCAGTGTCTCAGTGTCTCTGAGTCTCAGAGTCTCAGTGTCTCTGTGCCTCAGTGTCTCTGTGTCTCAGTGTCTCTATGTCTCAGTGTCTCAGTGTCTCTGAGTCTCAGAGTCTCAGAGTCTCAGTGTCTCTGTGTCTCAGTGTCTCTGTCTCTCAGTGTCTCAGTGTCTCAGAGTCTCAGAGTCTCAGTGTCTCTGTGTCTCTGTGTCTCAGTGTCTCAGTGTCTCTGAGTCTCAAAGTCTCTGTGTCTCAGTGTCTCTGTGTCCCTGTGTCTCAGTGTCTCTGTGTCTCTGTGTCTCAGTGTCTCAGTGTCTCTGAGTCTCAGTGTCTCTGTGTCTCAGTGTCTCTGTGTCTCAGTGTCTCAGTGTGTCAGTGTCTCAGAGTCTCAGAGTCTCAGAGTCTCAGTGTCTCTGTGTCTCAGTGTCTCAGTGTCTCTGAGTCTCAGAGTCTCAGAGTCTCAGAGTCTCAGTGTCTCTGTGTCTCAGTGTCTCAGTGCCTCTGTGTCTCTGTGTGTCAGTGTCTCAGTGTCTCAGTGTCTCTGAGTCTCAGTGTCTCTGTGTCTCAGTGTCTCTGTGTCTCTGTGTCTCAGTGTCTCAGTGACTGTGAGTCTCAGTGTCTCTGTGTCTCAGTGTCTCTGTGTCTCAGTGTCTCAGTGTCTCCGTGTCTCAGTGTCTCAGTGTCTCTGTGTCTCAGTGTCTCTGAGTCTCAGTGTCTCTGTGTCTCAGTGTCTCTGTGTCTCTCTGTCTCAGTGTCTCAGTGTCTCAGTGTCTCTGTGTCTCAGTGTCTCTGTGTCTCAGTGTCTCAGTGTCTCTGTGTCTCAGTGTCTCAGTGTCTCTGTGTCTCTGTGTCTCAGTGTCTCAGTGTCTCTGTGTCTCTGTGTCTCTGTGTCTCAGTGTCTCAGTGTCTCTGTGTCTCAGTGTCTCTGTGTCTCTGTGTCTCTGTGTCTCAGTGTCTCTGAGTCTCAGAGTCTCAGTGTCTCTGTGTCTCAGTGTCTCAGTGTCTCAGTGTCTCTGAGTCTCAGAGTCTCAGTGTCTCTGTGCCTCAGTGTCTATGTGTCTCAGTGTCTCTATGTCTCAGTGTCTCAGTGTCTCAGTGTCTCTGATTCTCAGAGTCTCAGAGTCTCAGAGTCTCAGTGTCTCTGTGTCTCAGTGTCTCAGTGTCTCAGAGTCTCAGAGTCTCAGTGTCTCAATGTCTCAGTGTCTCTGTGTCTCTGTGTCTCAGTGTCACATTGTCTCAGTGTCTCAGTGTCTCTGAGTCTCAGTGTCTCTGTGTCTCAGTGTCTCTGTGTCTCAGTGTCACAGTGTCTCAGTGTCTCTGTGTCTCAGTGTCTCAGTGTCTCAGTGTCTCTGTGTCTCTGTGTCTCAGTGTCTCTGAGTCTCAGAGTCTCAGAGTCTCAGAGTCTCAGTGTCTCTGTGTCTCAGTGTCTCTGAGTCTCAAAGTCTCTGTGTCTCTGTGTCTCTTTGTCTCAGTGTCTCAGTGTCTCTGTGTCTCTGTGTCTCAGTGTCTCAGTGTCTCTGTGTCTCTGTGTCTCTGTGTCTCAGTGTCTCTGTGTCTCAGTGTCTCTGTGTCTCTGTGTCTCAGTGTCTCAGTGTCTCTGAGTCTCAGAGTCTCAGTGTCTCAGTGTCTCAGTGTCTCAGTGTCTCTGAGTCTCAGAGTCTCAGTGTCTCTGTGCCTCAGTGTCTCTGTGTCTCAGTGTCTCTATGTCTCAGTGTCTCAGAGTCTCAGAGTCTCAGAGTCTCAGAGTCTCAGTGTCTCTGTGTCTCAGTGTCTCTGTGTCTCAGTGTCTCAGTGTCTCAGAGTCTCAGAGTCTCAGTATCTCAGTGTCTCAGTGTCTCTGTGTCTCTGTGTCTCAGTGTCTCAGTGTCTCTGAGTCTCAGAGTCTCAGTGTCTCAGTGTCTCAGTGTCTCTGAGTCTCAGAGTCTCAGTGTCTCTGTGCCTCAGTGTCTCTGTGTCTCAGTGTCTCAATGTCTCAGTGTCTCAGTGTCTCAGTGTCTCAGAGTCTCAGAGTCTCAGAGTCTCAGTGTCTCTGTGTCTCAGTGTCTCTGTGTCTCAGTGTCTCAGTGTCTCAGAGTCTCAGAGTCTCAGTGTCTCAGAGTCTCAGAGTCTCAGTATCTCAGTGTCTCAGTGTCTCTGTGTCTCTGTGTCTCAGTGTCACATTGTCTCAGTGTCTCAGTGTCTCTGAGTCTCAGTGTCTCTGTGTCTCAGTGTCTCTGTGTCTCAGTGTCACAGTGTCTCAGTGTCTCAGTGTCTCTGTGTCTCAGTGTCTCTGTGTCTCTCTGTCTCAGTGTCTCAGTGTCTCTGAGTCTCAGTGTCTCAGTGTCTCTGTGTCTCAGTGTCTCTGTGTCTCAGTGTCTCAGTGTCTCACTGTCTCTGTGTCTCTGTGTCTCAGTGTCTCAGTGTCTCTGTGTCTCAGTGTCTCTGTGTCTCAGTGTCTCAGTGTCTCTGAGTCTCAGAGTCTCAGTGTCTCTGTGCCTCAGTGTCTCTGTGTCTCAGTGTCTCTATGTCTCAGTGTCTCAGTGTATCAGTGTCTCAGAGTCTCAGAGTCTCAGTGTCTCTGTGTCTCAGTGTCTCAGTGTCTCTGAGTCTCAGAGTCTCAGATTCTCAGTGTCTCAGTGTCTCTGTGTCTCAGTGTCTCTATGTCTCAGTGTGTCAGTGTCTCAGAGTCTCAGAGTCTCAGAGTCTCAGTGTCTCTGTGTCCAGTGTCTCAGTGTCTCAGTGTCTCTGAGTCTCAGAGTCTCAGTGTCTCAGTGTCTCAGTGTGTCAGTGTCTCAGAGTCTCAGTGTCTCTGTGCCTCAGTGTCTCTGTGTCTCAGTGTCTCTATGTCTCAATGTGTCAGTGTGTCAGTGTCTCAGAGTCTCAGAGTCTCAGTGTCTCAGTGTCTCAGTGTCTCAGTGTCTCTGAGTCTCAGAGTCTCAGAGTCTCAGTGTCTCTGTGTCTCAGTGTCTCTATGTCTCAGTGTCTCAGTGTGTCAGTGTCTCAGAGTCTCAGAGTCTCAGTGTCTCTGTGTCTCAGTGTCTCAGTGTCTCAGTGTCTCTGAGTCTCAGAGTCTCAGAGTCTCAGTGTCTCTGTGTCTCAGTGTCTCAGTGTCTCTGAGTCTCAGAGTCTCAGTGTCTCTGTGCCTCAGTGTCTCTGTGTCTCAGTTTCTCTATGTCTCAGTGTCTCAGTGTCTCTGAGTCTCAGAGTCTCAGAGTCTCAGAGTCTCAGTGTCTCTGTGTCTCAGTGTCTCAGTGTCTCAGAGTCTCAGAGTCTCTGTGTCTCAGTGTCTCTGTGTCTCAGTGTCTCAGTGTCTCTGTGTCTCAGTGTCTCAGTGTCTCAGTGTCTCTGAGTCTCAAAGTCTCTGTGTCTCTGTGTCTCAGTGTCTCAGTGTCTCAGTGTCTCTGAGTCTCAGTGTCTCTGTGTCTCAGTGTCTCTGTGTCTCAGTGTCTCAGTGTCTCTGTGTCTCAGTGTCTCTGTGTCTCAGTGTCTCTGAGTCTCAGTGTCTCAGTGTCTCAGTGTCTCAGTGTCTCAGTGTCTCTGAGTCTCAGTGTCTCTGTGTCTCAGTGTCTCTGTGTCTCAGTGTCTCAGTGTCTCTGTGTCTCAGTGTCTCAGTGTCTCTGAGTCTCAGTGTCTCTGTGTCTCAGTGTCTCAGTGTCTCAGTGTCTCTGAGTCTCAGTGTCTCAGTGTCTCTGTGTCTCAGTGTCTCTATGTCTCAGTGTCTCAGTGTCTCAGTGTCTTAGAGTCTCAGAGTCTCAGTGTCTCTGTGTCTCAGTGTCTCAGTGTCTCAGTGTCTCTGAGTCTCAGAGTCTCAGTGTCTCAGTGTCTCAGTGTCTCTGAGTCTCAGAGTCTCAGTGTCTCTGTGCCTCAGTGTCTCAGTGTCTCTATGTCTCAGTGTCTCAGTGTCTCAGTGTCTCTGAGTCTCAGAGTCTCAGAGTCTCAGTGTCTCTGTGTCTCAGTGTCTCTGAGTCTCAAAGTCTCTGTGTCTCTGTGTCTCAGTGTCTCAGTGTCTCAGTGTCTCAGTGTCTCAGTGTCTCTGTGTCTCAGTGTCTCTGTGTCTCTGTGTCTCAGTGTCACAGTGTCTCAGTGTCTCTGTGTCTCAGTGTCTCTGTGTCTCTGTGTCTCAGTGTCTCTGTGTCTCAGTGTCTCAGTGTCTCAGTGTCTCTGTGTCTCAGTGTCTCTGTGTCTCAGTGTCTCTGGGTCTCTGTGTCTCTGTGTCTCAGTGTCTCAGTGTCTCTGAGTCTCAGAGTCTCAGAGTCTCAGTGTCTCAGTGTCTCAGTGTCTCAGTGTCTCTGAGTCTCAGAGTCTCAGTGTCTCTGTGCCTCAGTGTCTCTGTGTCTCAGTGTCTCTATGTCTCAGTGTCTCAGTGTCTCTGAGTCTCAGAGTCTCAGAGTCTCAGTGTCTCTGTGTCTCAGTGTCTCAGTGTCTCAGAGTCTCAGAGTCTCAGTGTCTCAATGTCTCTGTGTCTCTGTGTCTCTGTGTCTCTGTGTCTCAGTGTCACATTGTCTCAGTGTCTCAGTGTCTCTGAGTCTCAGTGTCTCTGTGTCTCAGTGTCTCTGTGTCTCAGTGTCACAGTGTCTCAGTGTCTCTGTGTCTCAGTGTCTCTGAGTCTCAGAGTCTCAGAGTCTCAGTGTCTCTGTGTCTCAGTGTCTCAGTGTCTCTGAGTCTCAGAGTCTCAGTGTCTCTGTGCCTCAGTGTCTCTGTGTCTCAGTTTCTCTATGTCTCAGTGTCTCAGTGTCTCTGAGTCTCAGAGTCTCAGAGTCTCAGAGTCTCAGTGTCTCTGTGTCTCAGTGTCTCAGTGTCTCAGAGTCTCAGAGTCTCAGTGTCTCAATGTCTCTGTGTCTCTGTGTCTCTGTGTCTCTGTGTCTCAGTGTCACATTGTCTCAGTGTCTCAGTGTCTCTGAGTCTCAGTGTCTCTGTGTCTCAGTGTCTCTGTGTCTCAGTGTCACAGTGTCTCAGTGTCTCTGTGTCTCAGTGTCTCAGTGTCTCTGTGTCTCTGTGTCTCTGTGTCTCAGTGTCTCTGAGTCTCAGAGTCTCAGAGTCTCAGAGTCTCTGTGTCTCAGTGTCTCTGTGTCTCTGTGTCTCAGTGTCTCAGTGTCTCAGTGTCTCAGTGTCTCTGAGTCTCAGTGTCTCAGTGTCTCAGTGTCTCAGTGTCTCTGTGTCTCAGTGTCTCTGTGTCTCAGTGTCTCTGAGTCTCAGAGCCTCAGTGTCTCTGTGTCTCAGTGTCTCAGTGTCTCAGTCTCTCTGAGTCTCAGAGTCTCAGTGTCTCTGTGCCTCAGTGTCTCTGTGTCTCAGTGTCTCTATGTCTCAGTGTCTCTGAGTCTCAGAGTCTCAGAGTCTCAGAGTCTCAGTGTCTCTGTGTCTCAGTGTCTCAGTGTCTCAGAGTCTCAGAGTCTCAGTGTCTCAGTGTCTCAGTATCTCAGTGTCTCAGTGTCTCTGTGTCTCTGTGTCTCTGTGTCTCAGTGTCACATTGTCTCAGTGTCTCAGTGTCTCTGAGTCTCAGTGTCTCTGTGTCTCAGTGTCTCTGTGTCTCAGTGTCACAGTGTCTCAGTGTCTCAGTGTCTCTGTGTCTCAGTGTCTCTGTGTCTCTGTGTCTCAGTGTCTCAGTGTCTCTGAGTCTCAGTGTCTCAGTGTCTCTGTTCTCTGTGTCTCAGTGTCTCAGTGTCTCTGTGTCTCTGTGTCTCAGTGTCTCAGTGTCTCTGTGTCTCAGTGTCTCTGTGTCTCAGTGTCTCAGTGTCTCTGAGTCTCAGAGTCTCAGTGTCTCTGTGCCTCAGTGTCTCTGTGTCTCAGTGTCTCTATGTCTCAGTGTCTCAGTGTGTCAGTGTCTCAGAGTCTCAGAGTCTCAGAGTGTCAGTGTCTCTGTGCCTCAGTGTCTCTGTGTCTCAGTGTCTCTATGTCTCAGTGTCTCAGTGTGTCAGTGTCTCAGAGTCTCAGAGTCTCAGAGTCTCAGTGTCTCAGTGTCTCAGTGTCTCTGAGTCTCAGAGTCACAGAGTCTCAGTGTCTCAGTGTCTCTGTGTCTCAGTGTCTCTATGTCTCAGTGTGTCAGTGTCTCAGAGTCTCAGAGTCTCAGTGTCTCTGTGTCCAGTGTCTCAGTGTCTCAGTGTCTCTGAGTCTCAGAGTCTCAGAGTCTCAGTGTCTCAGTGTCTCAGTGTCTCTGTGTCTCAGTGTCTCAGTGTCTCAGAGTCTCAGAGTCTCAGAGTCTCAGAGTCTCAGTGTCTCAGTGTCTCAGTGTCTCTGTGTCTCAGTGTCTCAGAGTCTCAGAGTCTCAGTGTCTCAGTGTCTCAGTATCTCAGTGTCTCAGTGTCTCTGTGTCTCTGTGTCTCTGTGTCTCAGTGTCACATTGTCTCAGAGTCTCAGTGTCTCTGAGCCTCAGTGTCTCTGTGTCTCAGTGACTCTATGTCTCAGTGTCTCAGTGTGTCAGTGTCTCAGAGTCTCAGAGTCTCAGTGTCTCAGTGTCTCAGTGTCTCTGAGTCTCAGAGTCTCAGAGTCTCAGTGTCTCTGTGTCTCAGTGTCTCTATGTCTCAGTGTCTCAGTGTGTCAGTGTATCAGAGTCTCAGAGTCTCAGAGTCTCAGTGTCTCTGTGTCTCAGTGTCTCAGTGTCTCTGAGTCTCAGAGTCTCAGAGTCTCAGTGTCTCTGTGTCTCAGTGTCTCAGTGTCTCTGAGTCTCAGAGTCTCAGTGTCTCTGTGCCTCAGTGTCTCTGTGTCTCAGTGTCTCTATGTCTCAGTGTCTCAGTGTCTCTGAGTCTCAGAGTCTCAGAGTCTCAGAGTCTCAGTGTCTCTGTGTCTCAGTGTCACTGTGTCTCAGTGTCTCAGTGTCTCAGAGTCTCAGAGTCTCAGTGTCTCTGTGTCTCAGTGTCTCTGTGTCTCAGTGTCTCAGTGTCTCTGTGTCTCTGTGTCTCAGTGTCTCAGTGTCTCTGAGTCTCAAAGTCTCTGTGTCTCAGTGTCTCAGTGTCTCTGTGTCCCTGTGTCTCAGTGTCTCTGGGTCTCTGTGTCTCAGTGTCTCAGTGTCTCAGTGTCTCTGAGTCTCAGTGTCTCTGTGTCTCAGTGTCTCTGTGTCTCAGTGTCTCAGTGTGTCAGTGTCTCAGAGTCTCAGAGTCTCAGAGTCTCAGTGTCTCTGTGTCTCAGTGTCTCAGTGTCTCTGAGTCTCAGAGTCTCAGAGTCTCAGTGTCTTTGTGTCTCAGTGTCTCAGTGTCTCTGAGTCTCAGAGTCTCAGTGTCTCTGTGCCTCAGTGTCTCTGTGTCTCAGTGTCTCTATGTCTCAGTGTCTCAGTGTCTCAGTGTCTCTGAGTCTCAGAGTCTCAGAGTCTCAGAGTCTCAGTGTCTCTGTGTCTCAGTGTCTCAGTGTCTCAGAGTCTCAGAGTCTCAGAGTCTCTGTGTCTCAGTGTCTCTGTGTCTCAGTGTCTCTGTGTCTCTGTGTCTCAGTGCCTCAGTGTCTCTGAGTCTCAAAGTCTCTGTGTCTCAGTGTCTCACTGTCTCTGTGTCTCTGTGTCTCAGTGTCTCTGTGTCTCTGTGTCTCAGTGTCTCAGTGTCTCTGAGTCTCAGTGTCTCTGTGTCTCAGTGTCTCTGTGTCTCTGTGTCTCAGTGTCACAGTGTCTCAGTGTCTCTGTGTCTCAGTGTCTCAGTGTCTCAGTGTCTCTGTGTCTCATTGTCTCTGTGTCTCAGTGTCTCAGTGTCTCAGTGTCTCTGAGTCTCAGATTCTCAGAGTCTCAGTGTCTCTGTGTCTCAGTGTCTCAGTGTCTCAGTGTCTCTGAGTCTCAGTGTCTCTGTGCCTCAGTGTCTCTGTGTCTCAGTGTCTCTATGTCTCAGTGTCTCAGTGTCTCAGTGTCTCAGTGTCTCTGAGTCTCAGAGTCTCAGTGTCTCAGAGTCTCAGTGTCTCTGTGTCTCAGTGTCTCAGAGTCTCAGAGTCTCAGTGTCTCAGTGTCTCAGTGTCGCAGTGTCTCTGTGTCTCAGTGTCTCAGTGTCTCAGAGTCTCAGTGTCTCTGTGCCTCAGTGTCTCTGTGTCTCAGTGTCTCTATGTCTCAGTGTCTCTGCGTCTCAGAGTCTCAGAGTCTCAGTGTCTCAGTGTCTCGGTGTCTCAGTGTCTCTGTGTCTCAGTGTCTCAGTGTCTCAGAGTCTCAGTGTCTCTGTGCCTCAGTGTCTCTGTGTCTCAGTGTCTCTATGTCTCAGTGTCTCTGTGTCTCAGTGTCTCAGTGTCTCTGAGGATCAGAGTCTCAGAGTCTCAGTGTCTCTGTGTCTCAGTGTCTCTGTGTCTCAGTGTCTCAGTGTCTCAGAGTCTCAGTGTCTCAGTGTCTCAGTGTCTCTGTGTCTCAGTGTCTCAGTGTCTCAGAGTCTCAGAGTCTCAGAGTCTCAGTGTCTCTGTGTCTCAGTGTCTCTATGTCTCTGTGTCTCAGTGTCTCGGTGTCTCTGAGTCTCAGAGTCTCAGTGTCTCAGAGTCTCAGTGTCTCTGTGTCTCAGTGTCTCAGTGTCTCAGAGTCTCAGAGTCTCAGTGTCTCTGTGTCTCAGTGTCTCAGTGTCTCAGTGTCTCTGTGTCTCAGTGTCTCAGTGTCTCTGAGTCTCAGTGTCTCAGTGTCTCTGTGTTTCAGTGTCTCAGTGTCTCTGTGTCTCAGTGTCTCTGTATCTCAGTGTCTCTGTGTCTCTGTGTCTCAGTGTCTCAGTGTCTCTGTGTCTCAGTGTCTCTGTGTCTCAGTGTCTCTGTGTCTCAGTGTCTCAGTGTCTCTGAGTCTCAGAGTCTCAGTATCTCTGTGCCTCAGTGTCTCTGTGTCTCAGTGTCTCTATGTCTCAGTGTGTCAGTGTCTCAGTGTCTCTGTGTCTCAGTGTCTCAGTGTCTCTGAGTCTCAGAGTCTCAGAGTCTCAGTGTCTCTGTGTCTCAGTGTCTCAGTGTCTCAGTGTCTCAGAGTCTCAGTGTGTCAGTGTCTCAGAGTCTCAGTGTCTCTGTGCCTCAGTGTCTCTGTGTCTCAGTGTCTCTATGTCTCAGTGTATCAGTGTGTCAGTGTCTCAGAGTCTCAGAGTCTCAGAGTCTCAGTGTCTCTGTGTCTCAGTGTCTCAGTGTCTCTGAGTCTCAGAGTCTCAGTGTCTCTGTGTCTCAGTGTCTCTATGTCTCAGTGTCTCAGTGTGTCAGTGTCTCAGTGTCTCTGCGTCTCAGAGTCTCAGAGTCTCAGAGTCTCAGTGTCTCTGTGTATCAGTGTCTCAGTGTCTCAGTGTCTCTGTGTCTCAGTGTCTCAGTGTCTCTGTGTCTCAGTGTCTCAGTGTCTCTATGTCTCAGTGTCTCAGTGTCTCTGCGTCTCAGAGTCTCAGAGTCTCAGAGTCTCAGTGTCTCTGTGTCTCAGTGTCTCAGTGTCTCAGTGTCTCAGTGTCTCTGTGTCTCAGTGTCTCAGTGTCTCTGTGTCTCAGTGTCTCTGTGTCTCAGTGTCTCAGTGTCTCTGAGTCTCAGAGTCTCAGTGTCTCTGTGCCTCAGTGTCTCTGTGTCTCAGTGTCTCTATGTCTCAGTGTCTCAGTGTGTCAGTGTCTCAGAGTCTCAGAGTCTCAGAGTCTCAGTGTCTCTGTGTCCAGTGTCTCAGTGTCTCAGTGTCTCTGAGTCTCAGAGTCTCAGAGTCTCAGTGTCTCTGTGTCTCAGTGTCTCAGTGTCTCTGAGTCTCAGAGTCTCAGTGTCTCTGTGTCTCAGTGTCTCTATGTCTCAGTGTCTCAGTGTGTCAGTGTCTCAGAGTCTCATAGTCTCAGTGTCTCTGTGTCTCTGTGTCTCAGTGTCTCAGTGTCTCAGTGTCTCTGAGTCTCAGAGTCTCAGAGTCTCAGTGTCTCAGTGTCTCAGTGTCTCTGAGTCTCAGAGTCTCAGTGTCTCTGTGCCTCAGTGTCTCAGTGTCTCAGTGTCTCTATGTCTCAGTGTCTCTGCGTCTCAGAGTCTCAGAGTCTCAGAGTCTCAGTGTCTCTGTGTCTCAGTGTCTCAGTGTCTCAGTGTCTCTGTGTCTCAGTGTCTCAGTGTCCTGTGCCTCAGTGTCTCAGTGTCTCTATGTCTCAGTGTCTCAGTGTCTCTGCGTCTCAGAGTCTCAGAGTCTCAGTGTCTCTGTGTCTCAGGGTCTCAGTGTCTCAGTGTCTCTGTGTCTCTGTGTCTCAGTGTCTCAGTGTCTCTGTGTCTCAGTGTCTCTGTGTCTCAGTGTCTCAGTGTCTCTGAGTCTCAGAGTCTCAGTGTCTCTGTGCCTCAGTGTCTCTTGTATCTCAGTGTCTCTATGTCTCAGTGTCTCAGTGTGTCAGTGTCTCAGAGTCTCAGAGTCTCAGAGTCTCAGTGTCTCTGTGTCCAGTGTCTCAGTGTCTCAGTGTCTCTGAGTCTCAGAGTCTCAGAGTCTCAGTGTCTCAGTGTCTCAGTGTCTCAGTGTCTCAGAGTCTCAGTGTCTCTGTGCCTCAGTGTCTCTGTGTCTCAGTGTCTCTATGTCTCAGTGTCTCAGTGTGTCAGTGTCTCAGAGTCTCAGAGTCTCAGTGTCTCAGTGTCTCAGTGTCTCTGAGTCTCAGAGTCTCAGAGTCTCAGTTGTCTCAGTGTCTCAGTGTCTCTATGTCTCAGTGTCTCAGTGTGTCAGTGTCTCAGAGTCTCAGAGTCTCAGTGTCTCTGTGTCTCAGTGTCTCAGTGTCTCTGAGTCTCAGATTCTCAGAGTCTCAGTGTCTCTGTGTCTCAGTGTCTCAGTGTCTCTGAGTCTCAGAGTCTCAGTGTCTCTGTGCCTCAGTGTCTCTGTGTCTCAGTGTCTCTATGTCTCAGTGTCTCAGTGTCTCTGAGTCTCAGAGTCTCAGAGTCTCAGAGTCTCAGAGTCTCATTGTCTCTGTGTCTCAGTGTCTCTGTGTCTCAGTGTCTCAGAGTCTCAGAGTCTCAGTGTCTCTGTGTCTCAGTGTCTCTATGTCTCAGTGTCTCAGTGTCTCTGTGTCTCTGTGTCTCAGTGTCTCAGTGTCTCAGTCCCTCTGAGTCTCAAAGTCTCTGTGTCGCAGTGTCTCAGTGTCTCTGTGTCCCTGTGTCTCAGTGTCTCTGTGTCTCTGTGTCTCTGTGTCTCAGTGTCTCAGTGTCTCAGTGTCTCTGAGTCTCAGTGTCTCTGTGTCTCAGTGTCTCTGTGTCTCAGTGTCTCAGTGTGTCAGTGTCTCAGAGTCACAGAGTCTCAGAGTCTCAGTGTCTCTGTGTCTCAGTGTCTCTGTGTCTCTGTGTCTCAGTGTCACAGTGTCTCAGTGTCTCTGTGTCTCAGTGTCTCAGTGTCTCTGTGTCTCAGTGTCTCTGAGTCTCAGTGTCTCAGTGTCTCAGTGTCTCAGTGTCTCTGTGTCTCAGTGTCTCAGTGTCTCAGTGGCTCTGTGTCTCTGTGTCTCAGTGTCTCTGTGTCTCAGTGTCTCAGTGTCTCTGAGTCTCAGAGTCTCAGAGTCTCAGTGTCTCTGTGTCTCAGTGTCTCAGTGTCTCAGTGTCTCTGAGTCTCAGTGTCTCTGTGCCTCAGTGTCTCTGTGTCTCAGTGTCTCTATGTCTCAGTGTCTCAGTGTCTCAGTGTCTCTGAGTCTCAGAGTCTCAGTGTCTCAGAGTCTCAGTGTCTCTGTGTCTCAGTGTCTCAGTGTCTCAGAGTCTCAGAGTCTCAGTGTCTCAGTGTCTCAGTGCTCTGAGTCTCTGAGTCTCTGGTCTATGTGTCTCCCGGTCTCAGTGTCTCTGCGTCTCAGTGCTCTGTGTCTTGAGACTTGGGACTAAGTGTCTCTGCGTCTCAGGGTTCTTGCGTCTCAGAGATCTGCATTCTGAGTCTCTGTGTCTCTGCGTTGTGGATCTTTGCGTCCTGCGTCTCTGGTCTCAGTGTCTCTGGTCAGGCCTGGTTCAGGACTCTGATCAGTCTGCCAGGCGGTCTCAGAGACTCTGGATAGACACTAGACCAGAGTCTCAGAGTCTCTGCATCCCAGACGTCCTCTGCGTCTCCTGTGTCTCAGTGTCTCAGTGTCTCAGAGTCTCAGAGTCTCAGTGTCTCAGTGTCTCAGTGTCTCTGTGTCTCAGTGTCTCAGTGTCTCAGAGTCTCAGAGTCTCAGTGTCTCTGTGTCTCAGTGTCTCTATGTCTCAGTGTCTCAGTGTCTCAGTGTCTCTGAGTCTCAGAGTCTCAGTGTCTCAGAGTCTCAGTGTCTCTGTGTCTCAGTGTCTCAGTGTCTCAGAGTCTCAGAGTCTCAGTGTCTCAGTGTCTCAGTGTCTCTGTGTCTCAGTGTCTCAGTGTCTCAGAGTCTCAGTGTCTCTGTGCCTCAGTGTCTCTGTGTCTCAGTGTCTCTGTGTCTCAGTGTCTCTGTGTCTCAGTGTCTCAGAGTCTCAGAGTCTCAGAGTCTCAGTGTCTCTGTGTCTCAGTGTCTCAGAGTCTCAGAGTCTCAGTGTCTCAGTGTCTCAGAGTCTCAGAGTCTCAGTGTCTCTGTGTCTCAGTGTCTCAGTGTCTCTGTGTCTCAGTGTCTCAGAGTCTCAGAGTCTCAGTGTCTCAGTGTCTCTGTGTCTCAGTGTCTCTGTGTCTCTGTGTCTCAGTGTCTCAGTGTCTCTGAGTCTCAGTGTCTCTGTGTCTCAGAGTCTCAGAGTCTCAGTGTCTCTGTGTCTCAGTGTCTCTGTGTCTCAGTGTCTCAGAGTCTCAGAGTCTCAGTGTCTCAGTGTCTCAGTGTCTCTGTGTCTCAGTGTCTCAGTGTCTCAGAGTCTCAGAGTCTCAGTGTCTCTGTGTCTCAGTGTCTCTATGTCTCAGTGTCTCAGTGTCTCAGTGTCTCTGAGTCTCAGAGTCTCAGTGTCTCAGAGTCTCAGTGTCTCTGTGTCTCAGTGTCTCAGAGTCTCAGAGTCTCAGTGTCTCAGTGTCTCAGTGTCTCAGTGTCTCTGTGTCTCAGTGTCTCAGTGTCTCAGAGTCTCAGTGTCTCTGTGCCTCAGTGTCTCTGTGTCTCAGTGTCTCTATGTCTCAGTGTCTCAGTGTCTCAGAGTCTCAGAGTCTCAGTGTCTCAGTGTCTCAGTGTCTCAGTGTCTCAGTGTCTCAGAGTCTCAGTGTCTCAGTGTCTCAGTGTCTCAGAGTCTCAGAGTCTCAGTGTCTCTGTGTCTCAGTGTCTCAGTGTCTCTGTGTCTCAGTGTCTCTATGTCTCAGTGTCTCAGTGTGTCAGTGTCTCAGAGTCTCAGAGTCTCAGTGTCTCAGTGTCTCAGTGTCTCTGAGTCTCAGAGTCTCAGTGTCTCTGTGTCTCAGTGTCTCTATGTCTCAGTGTCTCAGTCTGTCAGTGTCTCAGAGTCTCAGTGTCTATGTGTCTCTGTGTCTCAGTGTCTCAGTGTCTCAGTGTCTCTGAGTCTCAGAGTCTCAGAGTCTCAGTGTCTCTGTGTCTCAGTGTCTCAGTTTCTCTGAGTCTCAGAGTCTCAGTGTCTCTGTGCCTCAGTGTCTCAGTGTCTCAGTGTCTCTATGTCTCAGTGTCTCACTGTCTCTGCGTCTCAGAGTCTCAGAGTCTCAGAGTCTCAGTGTCTCTGTGTCTCAGTGTCTCAGTGTCTCTGTGTCTCAGTGTCTCAGAGTCTCAGAGTCTCAGTGTCTCAGTGTCTCTGTGTCTCAGTGTCTCTGTGTCTCTGTGTCTCAGTGTCTCAGTGTCTCTGAGTCTCAGTGTCTCTGTGTCTCTGAGTCTCAGAGTCTCAGTGTCTCTGTTTCTCAGTGTCTCAGTGTCTCAGAGTCTCAGAGTCTCAGTGTCTCTGTGTCTCAGTTTCTCTGTGTCTCAGTGTCTCAGTGTCTCTGTGTCTCAGTGTCTCAGTGTCTCTGAGTCTCAAAGTCTCTGTGTCTCAGTGTCTCTATGTCTCAGTGTCTCAGTGTCTCAGTGTCTCTGAGTCTCAGAGTCTCAGTGTCTCAGAGTCTCAGTGTCTCTGTGTCTCAGTGTCTCAGTGTCTCAGAGTCTCAGAGTCTCAGTGTCTCAGTGTCTCAGTGTCTCTGTGTCTCAGTGTCTCAGTGTCTCAGAGTCTCAGTGTCTCAGTGCCTCAGTGTCTCTGTGTCTCAGTGTCTCTATGTCTCAGTGTCTCTGTGTCTCAGTGTCTCAGTGTCTCTGAGTCTCAGAGTCTCAGAGTCTCAGAGTCTCAGAGTCTCAGTGTCTCAGTGTCTCTGTGTCTCAGTGTCTCAGTGTCTCAGAGTCTCAGAGTCTCAGTGTCTCAGTGTCTCAGTGTCTCAGTGTCTCAGAGTCTCAGTGTCTCTGTGTCTCAGTGTCTCAGTGTCTCAGTGTCTCTGTGTCTCAGTGTCTCAGAGTCTCAGAGTCTCAGTGTCTCAGTGTCTCTGTGTCTCAGTGTCTCTGTGTCTCTGTGTCTCAGTGTCTCAGTGTCTCTGAGTCTCAGTGTCTCTGTGTCTCAGAGTCTCAGAGTCTCAGTGTCTCTGTGTCTCAGTGTCTCTGTGTCTCAGTGTCTCAGTGTCTCAGAGTCTCAGAGTCTCAGTGTCTCAGTGTCTCAGTGTCTCTGTGTCTCAGTGTCTCAGTGTCTCAGAGTCTCAGAGTCTCAGTGTCTCTGTGTCTCAGTGTCTCTATGTCTCAGTGTCTCAGTGTCTCAGTGTCTCTGAGTCTCAGTGTCTCAGTGTCTCAGAGTCTCAGTGTCTCTGTGTCTCAGTGTCTCAGTGTCTCTGTGTCTCTGTGTCTCAGTGTCTCAGTGTCTCTGAGTCTCAGTGTCTCTGTGTCTCAGAGTCTCAGAGTCTCAGTGTCTCTGTGTCTCTGTGTCTCAGTGTCTCAGTGTCTCAGAGTCTCAGTGTCTCAGTGTCTCAGTGTCTCAGTGTCTCAGAGACTCAGTGTCTCTGAGTCTCAGAGTCTCAGTGTCTCAGTGTCTCAGTGTCTCAGAGTCTCAGAGTCTCAGTGTCTCAGTGTCTCAGTGTCTCAGAGTCTCAGAGTCTCAGTGTCTCTGTGTCTCAGTGTCTCTGTGTCTCAGTGTCTCAGTGTCTCAGAGTCTCAGTGTCTCAGTGTCTCTGTGTCTCAGTGTCTCTGTGTCTCTGTGTCTCAGTGTCTCTGAGTCTCAGTGTCTCTGTGTCTCTGTGTCTCAGTGTCTCAGTGTCTCTGAGTCTCAGTGTCTCTGTGTCTCAGTGTCTCAGAGTCTCAGTGTCTCAGTGTCTCAGTGTCTCAGTGTCTCAGAGTCTCAGAGTCTCAGTGTCTCAGTATCTCAGTGTCTCAGAGTCTCAGAGTCTCAGTGTCTCTGTGTCTCAGTGTCTCTGTGTCTCAGTGTCTCAGAGTCTCAGAGTCTCAGTGTCTCAGTGTCTCTGTGTCTCAGTGTCTCTGTGTCTCAGTGTCTCTGTGTCTCAGTGTCTCAGTGTCTCTGAGTCTCAGTGTCTCTGTGTCTCTGTGTCTCAGTGTCTCAGTGTCTCTGAGTCTCAGTGTCTCTGTGTCTCAGTGTCTCTGTGTCTCAGTGTCTCTGTGTCTCAGTGTCTCAGTGTCTCTGAGTCTCAGAGTCTCAGAGTCTCAGAGTCTCAGTGTCTCTGTGTCTCTGTGTCACATTGTCTCAGTGTCTCAGTGTCTCTGAGTCTCAGTGTCTCTGTGTCTCAGTGTCTCTGTGTCTCAGTGTCTCTGTGTCTCTGTGTCTCAGTGTCACAGTGTCTCAGTGTCTCAGTGTCTCTGTGTCTCAGTGTCTCAGTGTCTCTGAGTCTCAGTGTCTCAGTGTCTCTGTGTCTCAGTGTCTCTGTGTCTCAGTGTCACTGTGTCTCAGTGTCTCTGTGTCTCAGTGTCTCTGTGTCTCTGAGTCTCAGAGTCTCAGTGTCTCTGTGCCTCAGTGTCTCAGTGTCTCAGTGTCTCTATGTCTCAGTGTCTCACTGTCTCTGCGTCTCAGAGTCTCAGAGTCTCAGAGTCTCAGTGTCTCTGTGTCTCAGTGTCTCAGTGTCTCTGTGTCTCAGTGTCTCAGAGTCTCAGAGTCTCAGTGTCTCAGTGTCTCTGTGTCTCAGTGTCTCTGTGTCTCTGTGTCTCAGTGTCTCAGTGTCTCTGAGTCTCAGTGTCTCTGTGTCTCTGAGTCTCAGAGTCTCAGTGTCTCTGTTTCTCAGTGTCTCAGTGTCTCAGAGTCTCAGAGTCTCAGTGTCTCTGTGTCTCAGTTTCTCTGTGTCTCAGTGTCTCAGTGTCTCTGTGTCTCAGTGTCTCAGTGTCTCTGAGTCTCAAAGTCTCTGTGTCTCAGTGTCTCTATGTCTCAGTGTCTCAGTGTCTCAGTGTCTCTGAGTCTCAGAGTCTCAGTGTCTCAGAGTCTCAGTGTCTCTGTGTCTCAGTGTCTCAGTGTCTCAGAGTCTCAGAGTCTCAGTGTCTCAGTGTCTCAGTGTCTCTGTGTCTCAGTGTCTCAGTGTCTCAGAGTCTCAGTGTCTCAGTGCCTCAGTGTCTCTGTGTCTCAGTGTCTCTATGTCTCAGTGTCTCTGTGTCTCAGTGTCTCAGTGTCTCTGAGTCTCAGAGTCTCAGAGTCTCAGAGTCTCAGAGTCTCAGTGTCTCAGTGTCTCTGTGTCTCAGTGTCTCAGTGTCTCAGAGTCTCAGAGTCTCAGTGTCTCAGTGTCTCAGTGTCTCAGTGTCTCAGAGTCTCAGTGTCTCTGTGTCTCAGTGTCTCAGTGTCTCAGTGTCTCTGTGTCTCAGTGTCTCAGAGTCTCAGAGTCTCAGTGTCTCAGTGTCTCTGTGTCTCAGTGTCTCTGTGTCTCTGTGTCTCAGTGTCTCAGTGTCTCTGAGTCTCAGTGTCTCTGTGTCTCAGAGTCTCAGAGTCTCAGTGTCTCTGTGTCTCAGTGTCTCTGTGTCTCAGTGTCTCAGTGTCTCAGAGTCTCAGAGTCTCAGTGTCTCAGTGTCTCAGTGTCTCTGTGTCTCAGTGTCTCAGTGTCTCAGAGTCTCAGAGTCTCAGTGTCTCTGTGTCTCAGTGTCTCTATGTCTCAGTGTCTCAGTGTCTCAGTGTCTCTGAGTCTCAGTGTCTCAGTGTCTCAGAGTCTCAGTGTCTCTGTGTCTCAGTGTCTCAGTGTCTCTGTGTCTCTGTGTCTCAGTGTCTCAGTGTCTCTGAGTCTCAGTGTCTCTGTGTCTCAGAGTCTCAGAGTCTCAGTGTCTCTGTGTCTCTGTGTCTCAGTGTCTCAGTGTCTCAGAGTCTCAGTGTCTCAGTGTCTCAGTGTCTCAGTGTCTCAGAGACTCAGTGTCTCTGAGTCTCAGAGTCTCAGTGTCTCAGTGTCTCAGTGTCTCAGAGTCTCAGAGTCTCAGTGTCTCAGTGTCTCAGTGTCTCAGAGTCTCAGAGTCTCAGTGTCTCTGTGTCTCAGTGTCTCTGTGTCTCAGTGTCTCAGTGTCTCAGAGTCTCAGTGTCTCAGTGTCTCTGTGTCTCAGTGTCTCTGTGTCTCTGTGTCTCAGTGTCTCTGAGTCTCAGTGTCTCTGTGTCTCTGTGTCTCAGTGTCTCAGTGTCTCTGAGTCTCAGTGTCTCTGTGTCTCAGTGTCTCAGAGTCTCAGTGTCTCAGTGTCTCAGTGTCTCAGTGTCTCAGAGTCTCAGAGTCTCAGTGTCTCAGTATCTCAGTGTCTCAGAGTCTCAGAGTCTCAGTGTCTCTGTGTCTCAGTGTCTCTGTGTCTCAGTGTCTCAGAGTCTCAGAGTCTCAGTGTCTCAGTGTCTCTGTGTCTCAGTGTCTCTGTGTCTCAGTGTCTCTGTGTCTCAGTGTCTCAGTGTCTCTGAGTCTCAGTGTCTCTGTGTCTCTGTGTCTCAGTGTCTCAGTGTCTCTGAGTCTCAGTGTCTCTGTGTCTCAGTGTCTCTGTGTCTCAGTGTCTCTGTGTCTCAGTGTCTCAGTGTCTCTGAGTCTCAGAGTCTCAGAGTCTCAGAGTCTCAGTGTCTCTGTGTCTCTGTGTCACATTGTCTCAGTGTCTCAGTGTCTCTGAGTCTCAGTGTCTCTGTGTCTCAGTGTCTCTGTGTCTCAGTGTCTCTGTGTCTCTGTGTCTCAGTGTCACAGTGTCTCAGTGTCTCAGTGTCTCTGTGTCTCAGTGTCTCAGTGTCTCTGAGTCTCAGTGTCTCAGTGTCTCTGTGTCTCAGTGTCTCTGTGTCTCAGTGTCACTGTGTCTCAGTGTCTCTGTGTCTCAGTGTCTCTGTGTCTCTGAGTCTCAGAGTCTCAGTGTCTCTGTGCCTCAGTGTCTCTGTGTCTCAGTGTCACTGTGTCTCAGTGTCTCAGTGTCTCTGTGTCTCAGTGTCTCTGTGTCTCAGTGTCTCAGTGTCTCTGAGTCTCAGAGTCTCAGTGTCTCTGTGTCTCAGTGTCTCTATGTCTCAGTGTCTCAGTGTGTCAGTGTCTCAGTGTCTCTGTGTCTCAGTGTCTCAGTGTCTCTGAGTCTCAGAGTCTCAGAGTCTCAGTGTCTCTGTGTCTCAGTGTCTCAGTGTCTCAGAGTCTCAGTGTGTCAGTGTCTCAGAGTCTCAGTGTCTCTGTGCCTCAGTGTCTCTGTGTCTCAGTGTCTCTATGTCTCAGTGTCTCAGTGTCTCAGAGTCTCAGAGTCTCAGTGACTCTGTGTCTCAGTGTCTCAGTGTCTCAGTGTCTCTGAGTCTCAGAGTCTCAGTGTCTCTGTGTCTCAGTGTCTCTATGTCTCAGTGTCTCAGTCTGTCAGTGTCTCAGAGTCTCAGTGTCTCTGTGTCTCTGTGTCTCAGTGTCTCAGTGTCTCAGTGTCTCTGAGTCTCAGAGTCTCAGAGTCTCAGTGTCTCTGTGTCTCAGTGTCTCAGTTTCTCTGAGTCTCAGAGTCTCAGTGTCTCTGTGCCTCAGTGTCTCAGTGTCTCAGTGTCTCTATGTCTCAGTGTCTCACTGTCTCTGCGTCTCAGAGTCTCAGAGTCTCAGAGTCTCAGTGTCTCTGTGTCTCAGTGTCTCTGTGTCTCAGTGTCTCAGTGTCTCAGAGTCTCAGAGTCTCAGTGTCTCTGTGTCTCAGTGTCTCTGTGCTTCAGTGTCTCAGTGTCTCAGAGTCTCAGAGTCTCAGTGTCTCTGTGTCTCAGTGTCTCTGTGTCTCAGTGTCTCAGTGTCTCTGTGTCTCAGTGTCTCAGTGTCTCAGTGTCTCTGAGTCTCAAAGTCTCTTTGTCTCAGTGTCTCAGTGTCTCTGTGTCTCAGTGTCTCTGTGTCTCTGTGTCTCAGTGTCTCAGTGTCTCTGAGTCTCAGAGTCTCTGTGTCTCAGTGTCTCTGTGTCTCTGTGTCTCAGTGTCACTGTGTCTCTGTGTCTCTGTGTCTCAGTGTCTCAGTGTCTCTGTGTCTCAGTGTCTCAGTGTCTCTGAGTCTCAGTGTCTCAGTGTCTCAGTGTCTCTGTGTCTCTGTGTCTCAGTGTCTCAGTGGCTCTGTGTCTCTGTGTCTCAGTGTCTCTGTGTCTCTGTGTCTCAGTGTCTCAGTGTCTCTGAGTCTCAGAGTCTCAGAGTCTCAGTGTCTCAGTGTCTCAGTGTCTCTCAGTCTCAGTGTCTCTGTGCCTCAGTGTCTCTGTGTCTCAGTGTCTCTATGTCTCAGTGTCTCAGTGTCTCAGTGTCTCAGTGTCTCTGAGTCTCAGAGTCTCAGTGTCTCAGAGTCTCAGTGTCTCTGTGTCTCAGAGTCTCAGAGTCTCAGTGTCTCAGTGTCTCAGTGTCTCAGTGTCTCTGTGTCTCAGTGTCTCAGTGTCTCAGAGTCTCAGTGTCTCTGTGCCTCAGTGTCTCTGTGTCTCAGTGTCTCTATGTCTCAGTGTCTCTGTGTCTCAGAGTCTCAGAGTCTCAGTGTCTCAGTGTCTCAGTGTCTCGGTGTCTCAGTGTCTCTGTGTCTCAGTGTCTCAGTGTCTCAGAGTCTCAGTGTCTCTGTGCCTCAGTGTCTCTGTGTCTCAGTGTCTCTATGTCTCAGCGTCTCTGTGTCTCAGTGTCTCAGTGTCTCTGAGTCTCAGAGTCTCAGAGTCTCAGTGTCTCAGTGTCTCAGTGTCTCAGAGTCTCAGAGTCTCAGTGTCTCAGTGTCTCAGTGTCTCTGTGTCTCAGTGTCTCAGAGTCTCAGAGTCTCAGTGTCTCAGTGTCTCTATGTCTCAGTGTCTCAGTGTCTCAGTGTCTCTGAGTCTCAGAGTCTCAGTGTCTCAGAGTCTCAGTGTCTCTGTGTCTCAGTGTCTCAGTGTCTCAGAGTCTCAGAGTCTCAGTGTCTCAGTGTCTCAGTGTCTCTGTGTCTCAGTGTCTCAGTGTCTCAGAGTCTCAGTGTCTCTGTGCCTCAGTGTCTCTGTGTCTCAGTGTCTCTATGTCTCAGTGTCTCTGTGTCTCAGTGTCTCAGTGTCTCTGAGTCTCAGAGTCTCTGAGTCTCAGAGTCTCAGAGTCTCAGTGTCTCAGTGTCTCTGTGTCTCAGTGTCTCAGTGTCTCAGAGTCTCTGAGTCTCAGTGTCTCAGTGTCTCAGTGTCTCAGAGTCTCAGAGTCTCAGTGTCTCAGTGTCTCAGTGTCTCTGTGTCTCAGTGTCTCAGAGTCTCAGAGTCTCAGTGTCTCAGTGTCTCTGTGTCTCAGTGTCTCTGTGTCTCTGTGTCTCAGTGTCTCAGTGTCTCTGAGTCTCAGTGTCTCTGTGTCTCAGAGTCTCAGTGTCTCTGTGTCTCAGTGTCTCTGTGTCTCAGTGTCTCAGTGTCTCAGAGTCTCAGAGTCTCAGTGTCTCAGTGTCTCAGTGTCTCTGTGTTTCAGTGTCTCAGTGTCTCAGAGTCTCAGAATCTCAGTGTCTCTGTGTCTCAGTGTCTCTATGTCTCAGTGTCTCAGTGTCTCAGTGTCTCTGAGTCTCAGAGTCTCAGTGTCTCAGAGTCTCAGTGTCTCTGTGTCTCAGTGTCTCAGTGTCTCAGAGTCTCAGAGTCTCAGTGTCTCAGTGTCTCAGTGTCTCTGTGTCTCAGTGTCTCAGTGTCTCAGAGTCTCAGTGTCTCTGAGCCTCAGTGTCTCTGTGTCTCAGTGTCTCTATGTCTCAGTGTCTCTGTGTCTCAGTGTCTCAGTGTCTCTGAGTCTCAGAGTCTCAGAGTCTCAGTGTCTCAGAGTCTCAGAGTCTCAGTGTCTCAGTGTCTCAGTGTCTCTGTGTCTCAGTGTCTCAATGTCTCAGAGTCTCAGAGTCTCAGTGTCTCAGTGTCTCAGTGTCTCAGAGTCTCAGAGTCTCAGTGTCTCAGTGTCTCAGTGTCTCAGTGTCTCTGTGTCTCAGTGTCTCAGAGTCTCAGAGTCTCAGTGTCTCAGTGTGTCTGTGTCTCAGTGTCTCTGTGTCTCTGTGTCTCAGTGTCTCAGTGTCTCTGAGTCTCAGTGTCTCTGTGTCTCTGTGTCTCAGTGTCTCAGTGTCTCTGAGTCTCAGTGTCTCTGTGTCTCAGTGTCTCAGTGTCTCTGTGTCTCTGTGCCTCAGTGTCTCTGTGTCTCAGTGTCTCTATGTCTCAGTGTCTCTGTGTCTCAGTGTCTCAGTGTCTCTGAGGATCAGAGTCTCAGAGTCTCAGTGTCTCTGTGTCTCAGTGTCTCTGTGTCTCAGTGTCTCAGTGTCTCAGAGTCTCAGTGTCTCAGTGTCTCAGTGTCTCTGTGTCTCAGTGTCTCAGTGTCTCAGAGTCTCAGAGTCTCAGAGTCTCAGTGTCTCTGTGTCTCAGTGTCTCTATGTCTCTGTGTCTCAGTGTCTCGGTGTCTCTGAGTCTCAGAGTCTCAGTGTCTCAGAGTCTCAGTGTCTCTGTGTCTCAGTGTCTCAGTGTCTCAGAGTCTCAGAGTCTCAGTGTCTCTGTGTCTCAGTGTCTCAGTGTCTCAGTGTCTCTGTGTCTCAGTGTCTCAGTGTCTCTGAGTCTCAGTGTCTCAGTGTCTCTGTGTTTCAGTGTCTCAGTGTCTCTGTGTCTCAGTGTCTCTGTATCTCAGTGTCTCTGTGTCTCTGTGTCTCAGTGTCTCAGTGTCTCTGTGTCTCAGTGTCTCTGTGTCTCAGTGTCTCTGTGTCTCAGTGTCTCAGTGTCTCTGAGTCTCAGAGTCTCAGTATCTCTGTGCCTCAGTGTCTCTGTGTCTCAGTGTCTCTATGTCTCAGTGTGTCAGTGTCTCAGTGTCTCTGTGTCTCAGTGTCTCAGTGTCTCTGAGTCTCAGAGTCTCAGAGTCTCAGTGTCTCTGTGTCTCAGTGTCTCAGTGTCTCAGTGTCTCAGAGTCTCAGTGTGTCAGTGTCTCAGAGTCTCAGTGTCTCTGTGCCTCAGTGTCTCTGTGTCTCAGTGTCTCTATGTCTCAGTGTATCAGTGTGTCAGTGTCTCAGAGTCTCAGAGTCTCAGAGTCTCAGTGTCTCTGTGTCTCAGTGTCTCAGTGTCTCTGAGTCTCAGAGTCTCAGTGTCTCTGTGTCTCAGTGTCTCTATGTCTCAGTGTCTCAGTGTGTCAGTGTCTCAGTGTCTCTGCGTCTCAGAGTCTCAGAGTCTCAGAGTCTCAGTGTCTCTGTGTATCAGTGTCTCAGTGTCTCAGTGTCTCTGTGTCTCAGTGTCTCAGTGTCTCTGTGTCTCAGTGTCTCAGTGTCTCTATGTCTCAGTGTCTCAGTGTCTCTGCGTCTCAGAGTCTCAGAGTCTCAGAGTCTCAGTGTCTCTGTGTCTCAGTGTCTCAGTGTCTCAGTGTCTCAGTGTCTCTGTGTCTCAGTGTCTCAGTGTCTCTGTGTCTCAGTGTCTCTGTGTCTCAGTGTCTCAGTGTCTCTGAGTCTCAGAGTCTCAGTGTCTCTGTGCCTCAGTGTCTCTGTGTCTCAGTGTCTCTATGTCTCAGTGTCTCAGTGTGTCAGTGTCTCAGAGTCTCAGAGTCTCAGAGTCTCAGTGTCTCTGTGTCCAGTGTCTCAGTGTCTCAGTGTCTCTGAGTCTCAGAGTCTCAGAGTCTCAGTGTCTCTGTGTCTCAGTGTCTCAGTGTCTCTGAGTCTCAGAGTCTCAGTGTCTCTGTGTCTCAGTGTCTCTATGTCTCAGTGTCTCAGTGTGTCAGTGTCTCAGAGTCTCATAGTCTCAGTGTCTCTGTGTCTCTGTGTCTCAGTGTCTCAGTGTCTCAGTGTCTCTGAGTCTCAGAGTCTCAGAGTCTCAGTGTCTCAGTGTCTCAGTGTCTCTGAGTCTCAGAGTCTCAGTGTCTCTGTGCCTCAGTGTCTCAGTGTCTCAGTGTCTCTATGTCTCAGTGTCTCTGCGTCTCAGAGTCTCAGAGTCTCAGAGTCTCAGTGTCTCTGTGTCTCAGTGTCTCAGTGTCTCAGTGTCTCTGTGTCTCAGTGTCTCAGTGTCTCTGTGCCTCAGTGTCTCAGTGTCTCTATGTCTCAGTGTCTCAGTGTCTCTGCGTCTCAGAGTCTCAGAGTCTCAGTGTCTCTGTGTCTCAGGGTCTCAGTGTCTCAGTGTCTCTGTGTCTCTGTGTCTCAGTGTCTCAGTGTCTCTGTGTCTCAGTGTCTCTGTGTCTCAGTGTCTCAGTGTCTCTGAGTCTCAGAGTCTCAGTGTCTCTGTGCCTCAGTGTCTCTGTATCTCAGTGTCTCTATGTCTCAGTGTCTCAGTGTGTCAGTGTCTCAGAGTCTCAGAGTCTCAGAGTCTCAGTGTCTCTGTGTCCAGTGTCTCAGTGTCTCAGTGTCTCTGAGTCTCAGAGTCTCAGAGTCTCAGTGTCTCAGTGTCTCAGTGTCTCAGTGTCTCAGAGTCTCAGTGTCTCTGTGCCTCAGTGTCTCTGTGTCTCAGTGTCTCTATGTCTCAGTGTCTCAGTGTGTCAGTGTCTCAGAGTCTCAGAGTCTCAGTGTCTCAGTGTCTCAGTGTCTCTGAGTCTCAGAGTCTCAGAGTCTCAGTGTCTCAGTGTCTCAGTGTCTCTATGTCTCAGTGTCTCAGTGTGTCAGTGTCTCAGAGTCTCAGAGTCTCAGTGTCTCTGTGTCTCAGTGTCTCAGTGTCTCTGAGTCTCAGATTCTCAGAGTCTCAGTGTCTCTGTGTCTCAGTGTCTCAGTGTCTCTGAGTCTCAGAGTCTCAGTGTCTCTGTGCCTCAGTGTCTCTGTGTCTCAGTGTCTCTATGTCTCAGTGTCTCAGTGTCTCTGAGTCTCAGAGTCTCAGAGTCTCAGAGTCTCAGAGTCTCATTGTCTCTGTGTCTCAGTGTCTCTGTGTCTCAGTGTCTCAGAGTCTCAGAGTCTCAGTGTCTCTGTGTCTCAGTGTCTCTATGTCTCAGTGTCTCAGTGTCTCTGTGTCTCTGTGTCTCAGTGTCTCAGTGTCTCAGTCCCTCTGAGTCTCAAAGTCTCTGTGTCGCAGTGTCTCAGTGTCTCTGTGTCCCTGTGTCTCAGTGTCTCTGTGTCTCTGTGTCTCTGTGTCTCAGTGTCTCAGTGTCTCAGTGTCTCTGAGTCTCAGTGTCTCTGTGTCTCAGTGTCTCTGTGTCTCAGTGTCTCAGTGTGTCAGTGTCTCAGAGTCACAGAGTCTCAGAGTCTCAGTGTCTCTGTGTCTCAGTGTCTCTGTGTCTCTGTGTCTCAGTGTCACAGTGTCTCAGTGTCTCTGTGTCTCAGTGTCTCAGTGTCTCTGTGTCTCAGTGTCTCTGAGTCTCAGTGTCTCAGTGTCTCAGTGTCTCAGTGTCTCTGTGTCTCAGTGTCTCAGTGTCTCAGTGGCTCTGTGTCTCTGTGTCTCAGTGTCTCTGTGTCTCAGTGTCTCAGTGTCTCTGAGTCTCAGAGTCTCAGAGTCTCAGTGTCTCTGTGTCTCAGTGTCTCAGTGTCTCAGTGTCTCTGAGTCTCAGTGTCTCTGTGCCTCAGTGTCTCTGTGTCTCAGTGTCTCTATGTCTCAGTGTCTCAGTGTCTCAGTGTCTCTGAGTCTCAGAGTCTCAGTGTCTCAGAGTCTCAGTGTCTCTGTGTCTCAGTGTCTCAGTGTCTCAGAGTCTCAGAGTCTCAGTGTCTCAGTGTCTCAGTGTCTCTGTGTCTCAGTGTCTCAGAAACTCAGTGTCTCTGTGCCTCAGTGTCTCTGTGTCTCAGTGTCTCTATGTCTCAGTGTCTCTGTGTCTCAGAGTCTCAGAGTCTCAGTGTCTCAGTGTCTCGGTGTCTCAGTGTCTCTGTGTCTCAGTGTCTCAGTGTCTCAGAGTCTCAGTGTCTCTGTGCCTCAGTGTCTCTGTGTCTCAGTGTCTCTATGTCTCAGTGTCTCTGTGTCTCAGTGTCTCAGTGTCTCAGTGTCTCTGAGTCTCAGAGACACAGAGTCTCAGTGTCTCTGTGTCTCAGTGTCTCTGTGTCTCAGTGTCTCAGTGTCTCAGAGTCTCAGAGTCTCAGTGTCTCAGTGTCTCAGTGTCTCTGTGTCTCAGTGTCTCAGTGTCTCAGAGTCTCAGAGTCTCAGTGTCTCTGTGTCTCAGTGTCTCTATGTCTCAGTGTCTCAGTGTCTCAGTGTCTCTGAGTCTCAGAGTCTCAGTGTCTCAGAGTCTCAGTGTCTCTGTGTCTCAGTGTCTCAGTGTCTCAGAGTCTCAGAGTCTCAGTGTCTCAGTGTCTCAGTGTCTCTGTGTCTCAGTGTCTCAGTGTCTCAGAGTCTCAGTGTCTCTGTGCCTCAGTGTCTCTGTGTCTCAGTGTCTCTGTGTCTCAGTGTCTCTGTGTCTCAGTGTCTCAGAGTCTCAGAGTCTCAGTGTCTCTGTGTCTCAGTGTCTCAGAGTCTCAGAGTCTCAGTGTCTCAGTGTCTCAGAGTCTCAGAGTCTCAGTGTCTCTGTGTCTCAGTGTCTCAGTGTCTCTGTGTCTCAGTGTCTCAGAGTCTCAGAGTCTCAGTGTCTCAGTGTCTCTGTGTCTCAGTGTCTCTGTGTCTCTGTGTCTCAGTGTCTCAGTGTCTCTGAGTCTCAGTGTCTCTGTGTCTCAGAGTCTCAGAGTCTCAGTGTCTCTGTGTCTCAGTGTCTCTGTGTCTCAGTGTCTCAGAGTCTCAGAGTCTCAGTGTCTCAGTGTCTCTGTGTCTCAGTGTCTCAGTGTCTCAGAGTCTCAGAGTCTCAGTGTCTCTGTGTCTCAGTGTCTCTATGTCTCAGTGTCTCAGTGTCTCAGTGTCTCTGAGTCTCAGAGTCTCAGTGTCTCAGAGTCTCAGTGTCTCTGTGTCTCAGTGTCTCAGAGTCTCAGAGTCTCAGTGTCTCAGTGTCTCAGTGTCTCAGTGTCTCTGTGTCTCAGTGTCTCAGTGTCTCAGAGTCTCAGTGTCTCTGTGCCTCAGTGTCTCTGTGTCTCAGTGTCTCTATGTCTCAGTGTCTCAGTGTCTCAGAGTCTCAGAGTCTCAGTGTCTCAGTGTCTCAGTGTCTCAGTGTCTCAGTGTCTCAGAGTCTCAGTGTCTCAGTGTCTCAGTGTCTCAGAGTCTCAGAGTCTCAGTGTCTCTGTGTCTCAGTGTCTCAGTGTCTCTGTGTCTCAGTGTCTCTATGTCTCAGTGTCTCAGTGTGTCAGTGTCTCAGAGTCTCAGAGTCTCAGTGTCTCAGTGTCTCAGTGTCTCTGAGTCTCAGAGTCTCAGTGTCTCTGTGTCTCAGTGTCTCTATGTCTCAGTGTCTCAGTCTGTCAGTGTCTCAGAGTCTCAGTGTCTATGTGTCTCTGTGTCTCAGTGTCTCAGTGTCTCAGTGTCTCTGAGTCTCAGAGTCTCAGAGTCTCAGTGTCTCTGTGTCTCAGTGTCTCAGTTTCTCTGAGTCTCAGAGTCTCAGTGTCTCTGTGCCTCAGTGTCTCAGTGTCTCAGTGTCTCTATGTCTCAGTGTCTCACTGTCTCTGCGTCTCAGAGTCTCAGAGTCTCAGAGTCTCAGTGTCTCTGTGTCTCAGTGTCTCAGTGTCTCTGTGTCTCAGTGTCTCAGAGTCTCAGAGTCTCAGTGTCTCAGTGTCTCTGTGTCTCAGTGTCTCTGTGTCTCTGTGTCTCAGTGTCTCAGTGTCTCTGAGTCTCAGTGTCTCTGTGTCTCTGAGTCTCAGAGTCTCAGTGTCTCTGTTTCTCAGTGTCTCAGTGTCTCAGAGTCTCAGAGTCTCAGTGTCTCTGTGTCTCAGTTTCTCTGTGTCTCAGTGTCTCAGTGTCTCTGTGTCTCAGTGTCTCAGTGTCTCAGTGTCTCTGAGTCTCAAAGTCTCTGTGTCTCAGTGTCTCTATGTCTCAGTGTCTCAGTGTCTCAGTGTCTCTGAGTCTCAGAGTCTCAGTGTCTCAGAGTCTCAGTGTCTCTGTGTCTCAGTGTCTCAGTGTCTCAGAGTCTCAGAGTCTCAGTGTCTCAGTGTCTCAGTGTCTCTGTGTCTCAGTGTCTCAGTGTCTCAGAGTCTCAGTGTCTCAGTGCCTCAGTGTCTCTGTGTCTCAGTGTCTCTATGTCTCAGTGTCTCTGTGTCTCAGTGTCTCAGTGTCTCTGAGTCTCAGAGTCTCAGAGTCTCAGAGTCTCAGTGTCTCAGTGTCTCTGTGTCTCAGTGTCTCAGTGTCTCAGAGTCTCAGAGTCTCAGTGTCTCAGTGTCTCAGTGTCTCAGTGTCTCAGAGTCTCAGTGTCTCTGTGTCTCAGTGTCTCAGTGTCTCAGTGTCTCTGTGTCTCAGTGTCTCAGAGTCTCAGAGTCTCAGTGTCTCAGTGTCTCTGTGTCTCAGTGTCTCTGTGTCTCTGTGTCTCAGTGTCTCAGTGTCTCTGAGTCTCAGTGTCTCTGTGTCTCAGAGTCTCAGAGTCTCAGTGTCTCTGTGTCTCAGTGTCTCTGTGTCTCAGTGTCTCAGTGTCTCAGAGTCTCAGAGTCTCAGTGTCTCAGTGTCTCAGTGTCTCTGTGTCTCAGTGTCTCAGTGTCTCAGAGTCTCAGAGTCTCAGTGTCTCTGTGTCTCAGTGTCTCTATGTCTCAGTGTCTCAGTGTCTCAGTGTCTCTGAGTCTCAGTGTCTCAGTGTCTCAGAGTCTCAGTGTCTCTGTGTCTCAGTGTCTCAGTGTCTCTGTGTCTCTGTGTCTCAGTGTCTCAGTGTCTCTGAGTCTCAGTGTCTCTGTGTCTCAGAGTCTCAGAGTCTCAGTGTCTCTGTGTCTCTGTGTCTCAGTGTCTCAGTGTCTCAGAGTCTCAGAGTCTCAGTGTCTCAGTGTCTCAGTGTCTCAGTGTCTCAGAGACTCAGTGTCTCTGAGTCTCAGAGTCTCAGTGTCTCAGTGTCTCAGTGTCTCAGAGTCTCAGAGTCTCAGTGTCTCAGTGTCTCAGTGTCTCAGAGTCTCAGAGTCTCAGTGTCTCTGTGTCTCAGTGTCTCTGTGTCTCAGTGTCTCAGTGTCTCAGAGTCTCAGTGTCTCAGTGTCTCTGTGTCTCAGTGTCTCTGTGTCTCTGTGTCTCAGTGTCTCTGAGTCTCAGTGTCTCTGTGTCTCTGTGTCTCAGTGTCTCAGTGTCTCTGAGTCTCAGTGTCTCTGTGTCTCAGTGTCTCAGAGTCTCAGTGTCTCAGTGTCTCAGTGTCTCAGTGTCTCAGAGTCTCAGAGTCTCAGTGTCTCAGTATCTCAGTGTCTCAGAGTCTCAGAGTCTCAGTGTCTCTGTGTCTCAGTGTCTCTGTGTCTCAGTGTCTCAGAGTCTCAGAGTCTCAGTGTCTCAGTGTCTCTGTGTCTCAGTGTCTCTGTGTCTCAGTGTCTCTGTGTCTCAGTGTCTCAGTGTCTCTGAGTCTCAGTGTCTCTGTGTCTCTGTGTCTCAGTGTCTCAGTGTCTCTGAGTCTCAGTGTCTCTGTGTCTCAGTGTCTCTGTGTCTCAGTGTCTCTGTGTCTCAGTGTCTCAGTGTCTCTGAGTCTCAGAGTCTCAGAGTCTCAGAGTCTCAGTGTCTCTGTGTCTCTGTGTCACATTGTCTCAGTGTCTCAGTGTCTCTGAGTCTCAGTGTCTCTGTGTCTCAGTGTCTCTGTGTCTCAGTGTCTCTGTGTCTCTGTGTCTCAGTGTCACAGTGTCTCAGTGTCTCAGTGTCTCTGTGTCTCAGTGTCTCAGTGTCTCTGAGTCTCAGTGTCTCAGTGTCTCTGTGTCTCAGTGTCTCTGTGTCTCAGTGTCACTGTGTCTCAGTGTCTCTGTGTCTCAGTGTCTCTGTGTCTCTGAGTCTCAGAGTCTCAGTGTCTCTGTGCCTCAGTGTCTCTGTGTCTCAGTGTCACTGTGTCTCAGTGTCTCAGTGTCTCTGTGTCTCAGTGTCTCTGTGTCTCAGTGTCTCAGTGTCTCTGAGTCTCAGAGTCTCAGTGTCTCTGTGTCTCAGTGTCTCTATGTCTCAGTGTCTCAGTGTGTCAGTGTCTCAGTGTCTCTGTGTCTCAGTGTCTCAGTGTCTCTGAGTCTCAGAGTCTCAGAGTCTCAGTGTCTCTGTGTCTCAGTGTCTCAGTGTCTCAGAGTCTCAGTGTGTCAGTGTCTCAGAGTCTCAGTGTCTCTGTGCCTCAGTGTCTCTGTGTCTCAGTGTCTCTATGTCTCAGTGTCTCAGTGTCTCAGAGTCTCAGAGTCTCAGTGACTCTGTGTCTCAGTGTCTCAGTGTCTCAGTGTCTCTGAGTCTCAGAGTCTCAGTGTCTCTGTGTCTCAGTGTCTCTATGTCTCAGTGTCTCAGTCTGTCAGTGTCTCAGAGTCTCAGTGTCTCTGTGTCTCTGTGTCTCAGTGTCTCAGTGTCTCAGTGTCTCTGAGTCTCAGAGTCTCAGAGTCTCAGTGTCTCTGTGTCTCAGTGTCTCAGTTTCTCTGAGTCTCAGAGTCTCAGTGTCTCTGTGCCTCAGTGTCTCAGTGTCTCAGTGTCTCTATGTCTCAGTGTCTCACTGTCTCTGCGTCTCAGAGTCTCAGAGTCTCAGAGTCTCAGTGTCTCTGTGTCTCAGTGTCTCTGTGTCTCAGTGTCTCAGTGTCTCAGAGTCTCAGAGTCTCAGTGTCTCTGTGTCTCAGTGTCTCTGTGCTTCAGTGTCTCAGTGTCTCAGAGTCTCAGAGTCTCAGTGTCTCTGTGTCTCAGTGTCTCTGTGTCTCAGTGTCTCAGTGTCTCTGTGTCTCAGTGTCTCAGTGTCTCAGTGTCTCTGAGTCTCAAAGTCTCTTTGTCTCAGTGTCTCAGTGTCTCTGTGTCTCAGTGTCTCTGTGTCTCTGTGTCTCAGTGTCTCAGTGTCTCTGAGTCTCAGAGTCTCTGTGTCTCAGTGTCTCTGTGTCTCTGTGTCTCAGTGTCACTGTGTCTCTGTGTCTCTGTGTCTCAGTGTCTCAGTGTCTCTGTGTCTCAGTGTCTCAGTGTCTCTGAGTCTCAGTGTCTCAGTGTCTCAGTGTCTCTGTGTCTCTGTGTCTCAGTGTCTCAGTGGCTCTGTGTCTCTGTGTCTCAGTGTCTCTGTGTCTCTGTGTCTCAGTGTCTCAGTGTCTCTGAGTCTCAGAGTCTCAGAGTCTCAGTGTCTCAGTGTCTCAGTGTCTCTCAGTCTCAGTGTCTCTGTGCCTCAGTGTCTCTGTGTCTCAGTGTCTCTATGTCTCAGTGTCTCAGTGTCTCAGTGTCTCAGTGTCTCTGAGTCTCAGAGTCTCAGTGTCTCAGAGTCTCAGTGTCTCTGTGTCTCAGAGTCTCAGAGTCTCAGTGTCTCAGTGTCTCAGTGTCTCAGTGTCTCTGTGTCTCAGTGTCTCAGTGTCTCAGAGTCTCAGTGTCTCTGTGCCTCAGTGTCTCTGTGTCTCAGTGTCTCTATGTCTCAGTGTCTCTGTGTCTCAGAGTCTCAGAGTCTCAGTGTCTCAGTGTCTCAGTGTCTCGGTGTCTCAGTGTCTCTGTGTCTCAGTGTCTCAGTGTCTCAGAGTCTCAGTGTCTCTGTGCCTCAGTGTCTCTGTGTCTCAGTGTCTCTATGTCTCAGCGTCTCTGTGTCTCAGTGTCTCAGTGTCTCTGAGTCTCAGAGTCTCAGAGTCTCAGTGTCTCAGTGTCTCAGTGTCTCAGAGTCTCAGAGTCTCAGTGTCTCAGTGTCTCAGTGTCTCTGTGTCTCAGTGTCTCAGAGTCTCAGAGTCTCAGTGTCTCAGTGTCTCTATGTCTCAGTGTCTCAGTGTCTCAGTGTCTCTGAGTCTCAGAGTCTCAGTGTCTCAGAGTCTCAGTGTCTCTGTGTCTCAGTGTCTCAGTGTCTCAGAGTCTCAGAGTCTCAGTGTCTCAGTGTCTCAGTGTCTCTGTGTCTCAGTGTCTCAGTGTCTCAGAGTCTCAGTGTCTCTGTGCCTCAGTGTCTCTGTGTCTCAGTGTCTCTATGTCTCAGTGTCTCTGTGTCTCAGTGTCTCAGTGTCTCTGAGTCTCAGAGTCTCTGAGTCTCAGAGTCTCAGAGTCTCAGTGTCTCAGTGTCTCTGTGTCTCAGTGTCTCAGTGTCTCAGAGTCTCTGAGTCTCAGTGTCTCAGTGTCTCAGTGTCTCAGAGTCTCAGAGTCTCAGTGTCTCAGTGTCTCAGTGTCTCTGTGTCTCAGTGTCTCAGAGTCTCAGAGTCTCAGTGTCTCAGTGTCTCTGTGTCTCAGTGTCTCTGTGTCTCTGTGTCTCAGTGTCTCAGTGTCTCTGAGTCTCAGTGTCTCTGTGTCTCAGAGTCTCAGTGTCTCTGTGTCTCAGTGTCTCTGTGTCTCAGTGTCTCAGTGTCTCAGAGTCTCAGAGTCTCAGTGTCTCAGTGTCTCAGTGTCTCTGTGTTTCAGTGTCTCAGTGTCTCAGAGTCTCAGAGTCTCAGTGTCTCTGTGTCTCAGTGTCTCTATGTCTCAGTGTCTCAGTGTCTCAGTGTCTCTGAGTCTCAGAGTCTCAGTGTCTCAGAGTCTCAGTGTCTCTGTGTCTCAGTGTCTCAGTGTCTCAGAGTCTCAGAGTCTCAGTGTCTCAGTGTCTCAGTGTCTCTGTGTCTCAGTGTCTCAGTGTCTCAGAGTCTCAGTGTCTCTGAGCCTCAGTGTCTCTGTGTCTCAGTGTCTCTATGTCTCAGTGTCTCTGTGTCTCAGTGTCTCAGTGTCTCTGAGTCTCAGAGTCTCAGAGTCTCAGTGTCTCAGAGTCTCAGAGTCTCAGTGTCTCAGTGTCTCAGTGTCTCTGTGTCTCAGTGTCTCAATGTCTCAGAGTCTCAGAGTCTCAGTGTCTCAGTGTCTCAGTGTCTCAGAGTCTCAGAGTCTCAGTGTCTCAGTGTCTCAGTGTCTCTGTGTCTCAGTGTCTCAGAGTCTCAGAGTCTCAGTGTCTCAGTGTGTCTGTGTCTCAGTGTCTCTGTGTCTCTGTGTCTCAGTGTCTCAGTGTCTCTGAGTCTCAGTGTCTCTGTGTCTCTGTGTCTCAGTGTCTCAGTGTCTCTGAGTCTCAGTGTCTCTGTGTCTCAGTGTCTCAGTGTCTCTGTGTCTCTGTGTCTCAGTGTCTCTGTGTCTCAGTGTCTCAGTGTCTCTGAGTCTCAGAGTCTCAGAGTCTCAGTGTCTCTGTGTCTCTGTGTCTCTGTGTCACATTGTCTCAGTGTCTCAGTGTCTCTGAGTCTCAGTGTCTCTGTGTCTCAGTGTCTCTGTGTCTCAGTGTCTCTGTGTCTCTGTGTCTCAGTGTCTCAGTGTCTCTGTGTCTCAGTGTCTCTGAGTCTCAGTGTCTCAGTGTCTCAGTGTCTCAGTGTCTCAGTGTCTCTGTGTCTCAGTGTCACTGTGTCTCTATGTCTCAGTGTCTCAGTGTCTCTGTGTCTCAGTGTCTCTGTGTCTCAGTGTCTCAGTGTCTCTGAGTCTCAGAGTCTCAGTGTCTCTGTGCCTCAGTGTCACTGTGTCTCAGTGTCTCAGTGTCTCAGTGTCTCAGTGTCTCAGTGTCTCTGAGTCTCAGAGTCTCTGAGTCTCAGTGTCTCTGTGTCTCAGTGTCTCAGTGTCTCAGAGTCTCAGTGTGTCAGTGTCTCAGAGTCTCAGTGTCTCTGTACCTCAGTGTCTCTGTGTCTCAGTGTCTCAGAGTCTCAGTGTCTCTGTGTCTCAGTGTCTCAGTGTCTCAGAGTCTCAGAGTCTCAGTGTCTCAGTGTCTCAGTGTCTCTGTGTCTCAGTGTCTCAGTGTCTCAGAGTCTCAGTGTCTCTGTGTCTCAGTGTCTCTATGTCTCAGTGTCTCAGTGTCTCAGTGTCTCTGAGTCTCAGAGTCTCAGTGTCTCAGAGTCTCAGTGTCTCTGTGTCTCAGTGTCTCAGTGTCTCAGAGTCTCAGAGTCTCAGTGTCTCAGTGTCTCAGTGTCTCTGTGTCTCAGTGTCTCAGTGTCTCAGAGTCTCAGTGTCTCTGTGCCTCAGTGTCTCTGTGTCTCAGTGTCTCTATGTCTCAGTGTCTCTGTGTCTCAGTGTCTCAGTGTCTCAGAGTCTCAGAGTCTCAGAGTCTCAGTGTCTCAGTGTCTCTGGGTCTCAGTGTCTCAGAGTCTCAGTGTCTCAGTGTCTCAGTGTCTCAGAGTCTCAGAGTCTCAGTGTCTCTGTGTCTCAGTGTCTCAGTGTCTCTGTGTCTCAGTGTCTCAGAGTCTCAGAGTCTCAGTGTCTCAGTGTCTCTGTGTCTCAGTGTCTCTGTGTCTCTGTGTCTCAGTGTCTCAGTGTCTCTGAGTCTCAGTGTCTCTGTGTCTCAGAGTCTCAGAGTCTCAGTGTCTCTGTGTCTCAGTGTCTCTGTGTCTCAGTGTCTCAGTGTCTCAGAGTCTCAGTGTCTCAGTGTCTCAGTGTCTCAGTGTCTCAGTGTCTCAGAGTCTCAGAGTCTCAGTGTCTCTGTGTCTCAGTGTCTCTATGTCTCAGTGTCTCAGTGTCTCAGTGTCTCTGAGTCTCAGAGTCTCAGTGTCTCAGAGTCTCAGTGTCTCTGTGTCTCAGTGTCTCAGTGTCTCAGAGTCTCAGAGTCTCAGTGTCTCAGTGTCTCAGTGTCTCTGTGTCTCAGTGTCTCAGTGTCTCAGAGTCTCAGTGTCTCTGTGCCTCAGTGTCTCTGTGTCTCAGTGTCTCTATGTCTCAGTGTCTTTGTGTCTCAGTGTCTCAGTGTCTCTGAGTCTCAGAGTCTCAGTGTCTCTGTGCCTCAGTGTCTCTGTGTCTCAGTGTCTCTATGTCTCAGTGTCTCAGTGTGTCAGTGTCTCAGTGTCTCTGTGTCTCAGTGTCTCAGTGTCTCTGAGTCTCAGAGTCTCAGAGTCTCAGTGTATCTGTGTCTCAGTGTCTCAGTGTCTCAGAGTCTCAGTGTGTCAGTGTCTCAGTGTCTCAGTGTCTCTGTGCCTCAGTGTCTCTGTGTCTCAGTGTCTCTATGTCTCAGTGTCTCAGTGTGTCAGTGTCTCAGAGTCTCAGAGTCTCAGAGTCTCAGTGTCTCTGTGTCTCAGTGTCTCAGTGTCTCAGTGTCTCTGAGTCTCAGAGTCTCAGTGTCTCTGTGTCTCAGTGTCTCTATGTCTCAGTGTCTCAGTCTGTCAGTGTCTCAGAGTCTCAGTGTCTCTGTGTCTCTGTGTCTCAGTGTCTCAGTGTCTCAGTGTCTCTGAGTCTCAGAGTCTCAGAGTCTCAGTGTCTCTGTGTCTCAGTGTCTCAGTTTCTCTGAGTCTCAGAGTCTCAGTGTCTCTGTGCCTCAGTGTCTCAGTGTCTCAGTGTCTCAGAGTCTCAGTGTCTCTGTGTCTCAGTGTCTCTGTGTCTCAGTGTCTCAGTGTCTCAGAGTCTCAGAGTCTCAGTGTCTCTGGGTCTCAGTGTCTCTGTGTCTCAGTGTCTCAGTGTCTCAGTGTCTCAGTGTCTCAGTGTCTCTGAGTCTCAAAGTCTCTGTGTCTCAGTGTCTCAGTGTCTCTGTGTCTCTGTGTCTCTGTGTCTCAGTGTCTCAGTGTCTCTGAGTCTCAGAGTCTCTGTGTCTCAGTGTCTCTGTGTCTCTGTGTCTCTGTGTCACAGTGTCTCAGTGTCTCTGTGTCTCTGTGTCTCAGTGTCTCAGTGTCTCAGTGTCTCTGTGTCTCAGTGTCTCAGTGTCTCTGAGTCTCAGTGTCTCAGTGTCTCAGTGTCTCTGTGTCTCTGTGTCTCAGTGTCTCAGTGGCTCTGTGTCTCTGTGTCTCAGTGTCTCTGTGTCTCTGTGTCTCAGTGTCTCAGTGTCTCTGAGTCTCAGAGTCTCAGAGTCTCAGTGTCTCAGTGTCTCAGTGTCTCTGAGTCTCAGTGTCTCAGTGTCTCAGAGTCTCAGAGTCTCAGTGTCTCTGTGTCTCAGTGTCTCTGTGTCTCAGTGTCTCAGTGTCTCAGAGTCTCAGAGTCTCAGTGTCTCTGGGTCTCAGTGTCTCTGTGTCTCAGTGTCTCTGTGTCTCAGTGTCTCTGAGTCTCAAAGTCTCTGTGTCTCAGTGTCTCAGTGTCTCTGTGTCTCTGTGTCTCAGTGTCTCTGTGTCTCTGTGTCTCAGTGTCTCAGTGTCTCTGAGTCTCAGAGTCTCTGTGTCTCAGTGTCTCTGTGTCTCTGTGTCTCAGTGTCACAGTGTCTCAGTGTCTCTGTGTCTCAGTGTCTCAGTGTCTCTGTGTCTCAGTGTCTCAGTGTCTCTGAGTCTCAGTGTCTCAGTGTCTCAGTGTCTCTGTGTCTCTGTGTCTCAGTGTCTCAGTGGCTCTGTGTCTCTGTGTCTCAGTGTCTCTGTGTCTCTGTGTCTCAGTGTCTCAGTGTCTCAGTGTCTCAGAGTCTCAGTGTCTCAGTGTCTCAGTGTCTCAGAGTCTCAGAGTCTCAGTGTCTCAGTGTCTCAGTGTCTCTGTGTCTCAGTGTCTCAGAGTCTCAGAGTCTCAGTGTCTCAGTGTCTCTATGTCTCAGTGTCTCAGTGTCTCAGTGTCTCTGAGTCTCAGAGTCTCAGTGTCTCAGAGTCTCAGTGTCTCTGTGTCTCAGTGTCTCAGAGTCTCAGAGTCTCAGTGTCTCAGTGTCTCAGTGTCTCAGTGTCTCTGTGTCTCAGTGTCTCAGTGTCTCAGAGTCTCAGTGTCTCTGTGCCTCAGTGTCTCTGTGTCTCAGTGTCTCTATGTCTCAGTGTCTCTGTGTCTCAGTGTCTCAGTGTCTCTGAGTCTCAGAGTCTCTGAGTCTCAGAGTCTCAGAGTCTCAGTGTCTCAGTGTCTCTGTGTCTCAGTGTCTCAGTGTCTCAGAGTCTCAGAGTCTCAGTGTCTCAGTGTCTCAGTGTCTCAGAGTCTCAGAGTCTCAGTGTCTCAGTGTCTCAGTGTCTCAGTGTCTCTGTGTCTCAGTGTCTCAGAGTCTCAGAGTCTCAGTGTCTCAGTGTCTCTGTGTCTCAGAGTCTCTGTGTCTCTGTGTCTCAGTGTCTCAGTGTCTCTGAGTCTCAGTGTCTCTGTGTCTCAGAGTCTCAGTGTCTCTGTGTCTCAGTGTCTCTGTGTCTCAGTGTCTCAGTGTCTCAGAGTCTCAGAGTCTCAGTGTCTCAGTGTCTCAGTGTCTCTGTGTTTCAGTGTCTCAGTGTCTCAGAGTCTCAGAGTCTCAGTGTCTCTGTGTCTCAGTGTCTCTATGTCTCAGTGTCTCAGTGTCTCAGTGTCTCTGAGTCTCAGAGTCTCAGAGTCTCAGTGTCTCTGTGTCTCAGTGTCTCAGTGTCTCAGAGTCTCAGTGTCTCAGTGTCTCAGTGTCTCTGTGTCTCAGTGTCTCAGTGTCTCAGAGTCTCAGTGTCTCTGAGCCTCAGTGTCTCTGTGTCTCAGTGTCTCTATGTCTCAGTGTCTCTGTGTCTCAGTGTCTCAGTGTCTCTGAGTCTCAGAGTCTCAGAGTCTCAGAGTCTCAGTGTCTCAGTGTCTCAGTGTCTCTGTGTCTCAGTGTCTCAGTGTCTCAGAGTCTCAGAGTCTCAGTGTCTCAGTGTCTCAGTGTCTCAGAGTCTCAGAGTCTCAGTGTCTCTGTGTCTCAGTGTCTCAGTGTCTCAGTGTCTCTGTGTCTCAGTGTCTCAGAGTCTCAGAGTCTCAGTGTCTCAGTGTGTCTGTGTCTCAGTGTCTCTGTGTCTCTGTGTCTCAGTGTCTCAGTGTCTCTGAGTCTCAGTGTCTCTGTGTCTCTGTGTCTCAGTGTCTCAGTGTCTCTGAGTCTCAGTGTCTCTGTGTCTCAGTGTCTCAGTGTCTCTGTGTCTCTGTGTCTCAGTGTCTCTGTGTCTCAGTGTCTCAGTGTCTCTGAGTCTCAGAGTCTCAGAGTCTCAGTGTCTCTGTGTCTCTGTGTCTCTGTGTCACATTGTCTCAGTGTCTCTGAGTCTCAGTGTCTCTGTGTCTCAGTGTCTCTGTGTCTCAGTGTCTCTGTGTCTCAGTGTCTCAGTGTCTCTGTGTCTCAGTGTCTCTGAGTCTCAGTGTCTCAGTGTCTCAGTGTCTCTGTGTCTCAGTGTCACTGTGTCTCTATGTCTCAGTGTCTCAGTGTCTCTGTGTCTCAGTGTCTCTGTGTCTCAGTGTCTCAGTGTCTCTGAGTCTCAGAGTCTCAGTGTCTCTGTGCCTCAGTGTCACTGTGTCTCAGTGTCTCTATGTCTCAGTGTCTCAGTGTCAGTGTCTCAGTGTCTCTGAGTCTCAGAGTCTCTGAGTCTCAGTGTCTCTGTGTCTCAGTGTCTCAGTGTCTCAGAGTCTCAGTGTGTCAGTGTCTCAGAGTCTCAGTGTCTCTGTACCTCAGTGTCTCTGTGTCTCAGTGTCTCAGAGTCTCAGTGTCTCTGTGTCTCAGTGTCTCAGTGTCTCAGAGTCTCAGTGTCTCAGTGTCTCAGTGTCTCAGTGTCTCTGTGTCTCAGTGTCTCAGTGTCTCAGAGTCTCAGTGTCTCTGTGTCTCAGTGTCTCTATGTCTCAGTGTCTCAGTGTCTCAGCGTCTCTGAGTCTCAGAGTCTCAGTGTCTCAGAGTCTCAGTGTCTCTGTGTCTCAGTGTCTCAGTGTCTCAGAGTCTCAGAGTCTCAGTGTCTCAGTGTCTCTGTGTCTCAGTGTCTCAGTGTCTCAGAGTCTCAGTGTCTCTGTGCCTCAGTGTCTCTGTGTCTCAGTGTCTCTATGTCTCAGTGTCTCTGTGTCTCAGTGTCTCAGTGTCTCAGAGTCTCAGAGTCTCAGAGTCTCAGTGTCTCAGTGTCTCTGGGTCTCAGTGTCTCAGAGTCTCAGTGTCTCAGTGTCTCAGTGTCTCAGAGTCTCAGAGTCTCAGTGTCTCTGTGTTCAGTGTCTCAGTGTCTCTGTGTCTCAGTGTCTCAGAGTCTCAGAGTCTCAGTGTCTCAGTGTCTCTGTGTCTCAGTGTCTCTGTGTCTCTGTGTCTCAGTGTCTCAGTGTCTCTGAGTCTCAGTGTCTCTGTGTCTCAGAGTCTCAGAGTCTCAGTGTCTCTGTGTCTCAGTGTCTCTGTGTCTCAGTGTCTCAGTGTCTCAGAGTCTCAGAGTCTCAGTGTCTCAGTGTCTCAGTGTCTCTGTGTCTCAGTGTCTCAGTGTCTCAGAGTCTCAGTGTCTCTGTGTCTCAGTGTCTCTACGTCTCAGTGTCTCAGTGTCTCAGTGTCTCTGAGTCTCAGAGTCTCAGTGTCTCAGAGTCTCAGTGTCTCTGTGTCTCAGTGTCTCAGTGTCTCAGAGTCTCAGAGTCTCAGTGTCTCTGTGCCTCAGTGTCTCTGTGTCTCAGTGTCTCTATGTCTCAGTGTCTCAGTGTGTCAGTGTCTCAGTGTCTCTGTGTCTCAGTGTCTCAGTGTCTCTGAGTCTCAGAGTCTCAGAGTCTCAGTGTCTCTGTGTCTCAGTGTCTCAGTGTCTCAGAGTCTCAGTGTGTCAGTGTCTCAGAGTCTCAGTGTCTCTGTGCCTCAGTGTCTCTGTGTCTCAGTGTCTCTATGTCTCAGTGTCTCAGTGTGTCAGTGTCTCAGAGTCTCAGAGTCTCGGAGTCTCAGTGTCTCAGTGTCTCAGTGTCTCAGTGTCTCTGAGTCTCAGAGTCTCAGTGTCTCTGTGTCTCAGTGTCTCTATGTCTCAGTGTCTCAGTCTGTCAGTGTCTCAGAGTCTCAGAGTCTCTGTGTCTCTGTGTCTCAGTGTCTCAGTGTCTCAGTGTCTCTGAGTCTCAGAGTCTCAGAGTCTCAGTGTCTCTGTGTCTCAGTGTCTCAGTTTCTCTGAGTCTCAGAGTCTCAGTGTCTCTGTGCCTCAGTGTCTCAGTGTCTCAGTGTCTCTATGTCTCAGTGTCTCACTGTCTCTGCGTCTCAGAGTCTCAGAGTCTCAGAGTCTCAGTGTCTCTGTGTCTCAGTGTCTCTGTGTCTCAGTGTCTCAGTGTCTCAGAGTCTCAGTGTCTCTGTGTCTCAGTGTCTCTGTGTCTCAGTGTCTCTGTGTCTCAGTGTCTCAGTGTCTCAGAGTCTCAGAGTCTCAGTGTCTCTGGGTCTCAGTGTCTCTGTGTCTCAGTGTCTCAGTGTCTCTGTGTCTCAGTGTCTCAGTGTCTCAGTGTCTCTGAGTCTCAAAGTCTCTGTGTCTCAGTGTCTCAGTGTCTCTGTGTCTCTGTGTCTCAGTGTCTCTGTGTCTCTGTGTCTCAGTGTCTCAGTGTCTCTGAGTCTCAGAGTCTCTGTGTCTCAGTGTCTCTGTGTCTCTGTGTCTCAGTGTCACAGTGTCTCAGTGTCTCTGTGTCTCTGTGTCTCAGTGTCTCAGTGTCTCTGTGTCTCAGTGTCTCAGTGTCTCTGAGTCTCAGAGTCTCAGAGTCTCAGTGTCTCTGTGTCTCAGTGTCTCAGTTTCTCTGAGTCTCAGAGTCTCAGTGTCTCTGTGCCTCAGTGTCTCAGTGTCTCTATGTCTCAGTGTCTCACTGTCTCTGCGTCTCAGAGTCTCAGAGTCTCAGAGTCTCAGTGTCTCTGTGTCTCAGTGTCTCTGTGTCTCAGTGTCTCAGTGTCTCAGAGTCTCAGTGTCTCTGTGTCTCAGTGTCTCTGTGTCTCAGTGTCTCTGTGTCTCAGTGTCTCAGTGTCTCAGAGTCTCAGAGTCTCAGTGTCTCTGGGTCTCAGTGTCTCTGTGTCTCAGTGTCTCAGTGTCTCTGTGTCTCAGTGTCTCAGTGTCTCAGTGTCTCTGAGTCTCAAAGTCTCTGTGTCTCAGTGTCTCAGTGTCTCTGTGTCTCTGTGTCTCAGTGTCTCTGTGTCTCTGTGTCTCAGTGTCTCAGTGTCTCTGAGTCTCAGAGTCTCTGTGTCTCAGTGTCTCTGTGTCTCTGTGTCTCAGTGTCACAGTGTCTCAGTGTCTCTGTGTCTCAGTGTCTCAGTGTCTCTGTGTCTCAGTGTCTCAGTGTCTCTGAGTCTCAGTGTCTCAGTGTCTCAGTGTCTCTGTGTCTCTGTGTCTCAGTGTCTCAGTGGCTCTGTGTCTCTGTGTCTCAGTGTCTCTGTGTCTCTGTGTCTCAGTGTCTCAGTGTCTCTGAGTCTCAGAGTCTCAGTGTCTCAGTGTCTCAGTGTCTCTGAGTCTCAGTGTCTCAGAGTCTCAGAGTCTCAGAGTCACAGTGTCTCTGTGTCTCAGTGTCTCTGTGTCTCAGTGTCTCAGTGTCTCAGAGTCTCAGAGTCTCAGTGTCTCTGGGTCTCAGTGTCTCTGTGTCTCAGTGTCTCAGTGTCTCTGTGTCTCAGTGTCTCAGTGTCTCAGTGTCTCTGAGTCTCAAAGTCTCTGTGTCTCAGTGTCTCAGTGTCTCTGTGTCTCTGTGTCTCAGTGTCTCTGTGTCTCTGTGTCTCAGTGTCTCAGTGTCTCTGAGTCTCAGAGTCTCTGTGTCTCAGTGTCTCTGTGTCTCTGTGTCTCAGTGTCACAGTGTCTCAGTGTCTCTGTGTCTCTGTGTCTCAGTGTCTCAGTGTCTCTGTGTCTCAGTGTCTCAGTGTCTCTGAGTCTCAGTGTCTCAGTGTCTCAGTGTCTCTGTGTCTCTGTGTCTCAGTGTCTCAGTGGCTCTGTGTCTCTGTGTCTCAGTGTCTCTGTGTCTCAGTGTCTCAGTGTCTCTGAGTCTCAGAGTCTCAGAGACTCAGTGTCTCAGTGTCTCAGTGTCTCTGAGTCTCAGTGTCTCTGTGCCTCAGTGTCTCTGTGTCTCAGTGTCTCTATGTCTCAGTGTCTCAGTGTCTCAGTGTCTCAGTGTCTCTGAGTCTCAGAGTCTCAGTGTCTCAGAGTCTCAGTGTCTCTGTGTCTCAGTGTCTCAGAGTCTCAGAGTCTCAGTGTCTCAGTGTCTCAGTGTCTCTGTGTCTCAGTGTCTCAGTGTCTCAGAGTCTCAGTGTCTCTGTGCCTCAGTGTCTCTGTGTCTCAGTGTCTCTATGTCTCAGTGTCTCTGTGTCTCAGAGTCTCAGAGTCTCAGTGTCTCAGTGTCTCGGTGTCTCAGTGTCTCTGTGTCTCAGTGTCTCAGTGTCTCAGAGTCTCAGTGTCTCTGTGCCTCAGTGTCTCTGTGTCTCAGTGTCTCTATGTCTCAGTGTCTCTGTGTCTCAGTGTCTCAGTGTCTCTGAGTCTCAGAGTCTCAGAGTCTCAGTGTCTCTGTGTCTCAGTGTCTCTGTGTCTCAGTGTCTCAGTGTCTCAGAGTCTCAGAGTCTCAGTGTCTCAGTGTCTCAGTGTCTCAGTGTCTCTGTGTCTCAGTGTCTCAGTGTCTCAGAGTCTCAGTGTCTCTGTGTCTCAGTGTCTCTATGTCTCAGTGTCTCAGTGTCTCAGTGTCTCTGAGTCTCAGAGTCTCAGTGTCTCAGAGTCTCAGTGTCTCTGTGTCTCAGTGTCTCAGTGTCTCAGAGTCTCAGAGTCTCAGTGTCTCAGTGTCTCAGTGTCTCTGTGTCTCAGTGTCTCAGTGTCTCAGAGTCTCAGTGTCTCTGTGCCTCAGTGTCTCTGTGTCTCAGTGTCTCTATGTCTCAGTGTCTCAGTGTCTCAGTGTCTCTGAGTCTCAGAGTCTCAGAGTCTCAGAGTCTCAGTGTCTCAGTGTCTCAGTGTCTCAGTGTCTCAGAGTCTCAGAGTCTCAGTGTCTCAGTGTCTCAGTGTCTCTGTGTCTCTGTGTCTCTGTGTCTCAGTGTCACATTGTCTCAGAGTCTCAGTGTCTCTGAGCCTCAGTGTCTCTGTGTCTCAGTGTCTCTATGTCTCAGTGTCTCAGTGTGTCAGTGTCTCAGAGTCTCAGAGTCTCAGAGTCTCAGTGTCTCAGTGTCTCACTGTCTCTGAGTCTCAGAGTCTCAGAGTCTCAGTGTCTCTGTGTCTCAGTGTCTCTATGTCTCAGTGTCTCAGTGTGTCAGTGTATCAGAGTCTCAGAGTCTCAGAGTCTCAGTGTCTCTGTGTCTCAGTGTCTCAGTGTCTCTGAGTCTCAGAGTCTCAGAGTCTCAGTGTCTCTGTGTCTCAGTGTCTCAGTGTCTCTGAGTCTCAGAGTCTCAGTGTCTCTGTGCCTCAGTGTCTCTGTGTCTCAGTGTCTCTATGTCTCAGTGTCTCAGTGTCTCTGAGTCTCAGAGTCTCAGAGTCTCAGTGTCTCTGTGTCTCAGTGTCACTGTGTCTCAGTGTCTCAGTGTCTCAGAGTCTCAGAGTCTCAGTGTCTCTGTGTCTCAGTGTCTCTGTGTCTCAGTGTCTCAGTGTCTCTGTGTCTCTGTGTCTCAGTGTCTCAGTGTCTCTGAGTCTCAAAGTCTCTGTGTCTCAGTGTCTCAGTGTCTCTGTGTCCCTGTGTCTCAGTGTCTCTGGGTCTCTGTGTCTCAGTGTCTCAGTGTCTCAGTGTCTCTGAGTCTCAGTGTCTCTGTGTCTCAGTGTCTCTGTGTCTCAGTGTCTCAGTGTGTCAGTGTCTCAGAGTCTCAGAGTCTCAGAGTCTCAGTGTCTCTGTGTCTCAGTGTCTCAGTGTCTCTGAGTCTCAGAGTCTCAGAGTCTCAGTGTCTTTGTGTCTCAGTGTCTCAGTGTCTCAGTGTCTCTGAGTCTCAGAGTCTCAGTGTCTCTGTGCCTCAGTGTCTCTGTGTCTCAGTGTCTCTATGTCTCAGTGTCTCAGTGTCTCAGTGTCTCTGAGTCTCAGAGTCTCAGAGTCTCAGAGTCTCAGTGTCTCTGTGTCTCAGTGTCTCAGTGTCTCAGAGTCTCAGAGTCTCAGAGTCTCTGTGTCTCAGTGTCTCTGTGTCTCAGTGTCTCTGTGTCTCTGTGTCTCAGTGCCTCAGTGTCTCTGAGTCTCAAAGTCTCTGTGTCTCAGTGTCTCACTGTCTCTGTGTCTCTGTGTCTCAGTGTCTCTATGTCTCTGTGTCTCAGTGTCTCAGTGTCTCTGAGTCTCAGTGTCTCTGTGTCTCAGTGTCTCTGTGTCTCTGTGTCTCAGTGTCACAGTGTCTCTGGGTCTCAGTGTCTCTGTGTCTCAGTGTCTCAGTGTCTCAGTGTCTCAGTGTCTCAGTGTCTCTGAGTCTCAAAGTCTCTGTGTCTCAGTGTCTCAGTGTCTCTGTGTCTCTGTGTCTCAGTGTCTCTGTGTCTCTGTGTCTCAGTGTCTCAGTGTCTCTGAGTCTCAGAGTCTCTGTGTCTCAGTGTCTCTGTGTCTCTGTGTCTCAGTGTCACAGTGTCTCAGTGTCTCTGTGTCTCTGTGTCTCAGTGTCTCAGTGTCTCTGTGTCTCAGTGTCTCAGTGTCTCTGAGTCTCAGAGTCTCAGAGTCTCAGTGTCTCTGTGTCTCAGTGTCTCAGTTTCTCTGAGTCTCAGAGTCTCAGTGTCTCTGTGCCTCAGTGTCTCAGTGTCTCAGTGTCTCTATGTCTCAGTGTCTCACTGTCTCTGCGTCTCAGAGTCTCAGAGTCTCAGAGTCTCAGTGTCTCTGTGTCTCAGTGTCTCTGTGTCTCAGTGTCTCAGTGTCTCAGAGTCTCAGTGTCTCTGTGTCTCAGTGTCTCTGTGTCTCAGTGTCTCTGTGTCTCAGTGTCTCAGTGTCTCAGAGTCTCAGAGTCTCAGTGTCTCTGGGTCTCAGTGTCTCTGTGTCTCAGTGTCTCAGTGTCTCTGTGTCTCAGTGTCTCAGTGTCTCAGTGTCTCTGAGTCTCAAAGTCTCTGTGTCTCAGTGTCTCAGTGTCTCTGTGTCTCTGTGTCTCAGTGTCTCTGTGTCTCTGTGTCTCAGTGTCTCAGTGTCTCTGAGTCTCAGAGTCTCTGTGTCTCAGTGTCTCTGTGTCTCAGTGTCTCAGTGTCTCAGAGTCTCAGAGTCTCAGTGTCTCTGGGTCTCAGTGTCTCTGTGTCTCAGTGTCTCTGTGTCTCAGTGTCTCAGTGGCTCTGTGTCTCTGTGTCTCAGTGTCTCTGTGTCTCTGTGTCTCAGTGTCTCAGTGTCTCTGAGTCTCAGAGTCTCAGAGTCTCAGTGTCTCAGTGTCTCAGTGTCTCTGAGTCTCAGTGTCTCAGAGTCTCAGAGTCTCAGAGTCACAGTGTCTCTGTGTCTCAGTGTCTCTGTGTCTCAGTGTCTCAGTGTCTCAGAGTCTCAGAGTCTCAGTGTCTCTGGGTCTCAGTGTCTCTGTGTCTCAGTGTCTCAGTGTCTCTGTGTCTCAGTGTCTCAGTGTCTCAGTGTCTCTGAGTCTCTGAGTCTCAAAGTCTCTGTGTCTCAGTGTCTCAGTGTCTCTGTGTCTCTGTGTCTCAGTGTCTCTGTGTCTCTGTGTCTCAGTGTCTCAGTGTCTCTGAGTCTCAGAGTCTCTGTGTCTCAGTGTCTCTGTGTCTCTGTGTCTCAGTGTCACAGTGTCTCAGTGTCTCTGTGTCTCTGTGTCTCAGTGTCTCAGTGTCTCTGTGTCTCAGTGTCTCAGTGTCTCTGAGTCTCAGTGTCTCAGTGTCTCTGTGTCTCTGTGTCTCAGTGTCTCAGTGGCTCTGTGTCTCTGTGTCTCAGTGTCTCTGTGTCTCTGTGTCTCAGTGTCTCAGTGTCTCTGAGTCTCAGAGTCTCAGAGACTCAGTGTCTCAGTGTCTCAGTGTCTCTGAGTCTCAGTGTCTCTGTGCCTCAGTGTCTCTGTGTCTCAGTGTCTCTATGTCTCAGTGTCTCAGTGTCTCAGTGTCTCAGTGTCTCTGAGTCTCAGAGTCTCAGTGTCTCAGAGTCTCAGTGTCTCTGTGTCTCAGTGTCTCAGAGTCTCAGAGTCTCAGTGTCTCAGTGTCTCAGTGTCTCTGTGTCTCAGTGTCTCAGTGTCTCAGAGTCTCAGTGTCTCTGTGCCTCAGTGTCTCTGTGTCTCAGTGTCTCTATGTCTCAGTGTCTCTGTGTCTCAGAGTCTCAGAGTCTCAGTGTCTCAGTGTCTCGGTGTCTCAGTGTCTCTGTGTCTCAGTGTCTCAGTGTCTCAGAGTCTCAGTGTCTCTGTGCCTCAGTGTCTCTGTGTCTCAGTGTCTCTATGTCTCAGTGTCTCTGTGTCTCAGTGTCTCAGTGTCTCTGAGTCTCAGAGTCTCAGAGTCTCAGTGTCTCTGTGTCTCAGTGTCTCAGTGTCTCAGTGTCTCAGAGTCTCAGAGTCTCAGTGTCTCAGTGTCTCAGTGTCTCAGTGTCTCTGTGTCTCAGTGTCTCAGTGTCTCAGAGTCTCAGTGTCTCTGTGTCTCAGTGTCTCTATGTCTCAGTGTCTCAGTGTCTCAGTGTCTCTGAGTCTCAGAGTCTCAGTGTCTCAGAGTCTCAGTGTCTCTGTGTCTCAGTGTCTCAGTGTCTCAGAGTCTCAGAGTCTCAGTGTCTCAGTGTCTCAGTGTCTCAGTGTCTCTGTGTCTCAGTGTCTCAGTGTCTCAGAGTCTCAGTGTCTCTGTGCCTCAGTGTCTCTGTGTCTCAGTGTCTCTATGTCTCAGTGTCTCAGTGTCTCAGTGTCTCTGAGTCTCAGAGTCTCAGAGTCTCAGAGTCTCAGTGTCTCAGTGTCTCAGTGTCTCAGAGTCTCAGAGTCTCAGTGTCTCAGTGTCTCAGTGTCTCTGTGTCTCTGTGTCTCTGTGTCTCAGTGTCACATTGTCTCAGAGTCTCAGTGTCTCTGAGCCTCAGTGTCTCTGTGTCTCAGTGTCTCTATGTCTCAGTGTCTCAGTGTGTCAGTGTCTCAGAGTCTCAGAGTCTCAGTGTCTCAGTGTCTCAGTGTCTCTGAGTCTCAGAGTCTCAGAGTCTCAGTGTCTCTGTGTCTCAGTGTCTCTATGTCTCAGTGTCTCAGTGTGTCAGTGTATCAGAGTCTCAGAGTCTCAGAGTCTCAGTGTCTCTGTGTCTCAGTGTCTCAGTGTCTCTGAGTCTCAGAGTCTCAGAGTCTCAGTGTCTCTGTGTCTCAGTGTCTCAGTGTCTCTGAGTCTCAGAGTCTCAGTGTCTCTGTGCCTCAGTGTCTCTGTGTCTCAGTGTCTCTATGTCTCAGTGTCTCAGTGTCTCTGAGTCTCAGAGTCTCAGAGTCTCAGAGTCTCAGTGTCACTGTGTCTCAGTGTCACTGTGTCTCAGTGTCTCAGTGTCTCAGAGTCTCAGAGTCTCAGTGTCTCTGTGTCTCAGTGTCTCTGTGTCTCAGTGTCTCAGTGTCTCTGTGTCTCTGTGTCTCAGTGTCTCAGTGTCTCTGAGTCTCAAAGTCTCTGTGTCTCAGTGTCTCAGTGTCTCTGTGTCCCTGTGTCTCAGTGTCTCTGGGTCTCTGTGTCTCAGTGTCTCAGTGTCTCAGTGTCTCTGAGTCTCAGTGTCTCTGTGTCTCAGTGTCTCTGTGTCTCAGTGTCTCAGTGTGTCAGTGTCTCAGAGTCTCAGAGTCTCAGAGTCTCAGTGTCTCTGTGTCTCAGTGTCTCAGTGTCTCTGAGTCTCAGAGTCTCAGAGTCTCAGTGTCTTTGTGTCTCAGTGTCTCAGTGTCTCTGAGTCTCAGAGTCTCAGTGTCTCTGTGCCTCAGTGTCTCTGTGTCTCAGTGTCTCTATGTCTCAGTGTCTCAGTGTCTCAGTGTCTCTGAGTCTCAGAGTCTCAGAGTCTCAGAGTCTCAGTGTCTCTGTGTCTCAGTGTCTCAGTGTCTCAGAGTCTCAGAGTCTCAGAGTCTCTGTGTCTCAGTGTCTCTGTGTCTCAGTGTCTCTGTGTCTCTGTGTCTCAGTGCCTCAGTGTCTCTGAGTCTCAAAGTCTCTGTGTCTCAGTGTCTCACTGTCTCTGTGTCTCTGTGTCTCAGTGTCTCTATGTCTCTGTGTCTCAGTGTCTCAGTGTCTCTGAGTCTCAGTGTCTCTGTGTCTCAGTGTCTCTGTGTCTCTGTGTCTCAGTGTCACAGTGTCTCAGTGTCTCAGTGTCTCAGTGTCTCAGTGTCTCTGTGTCTCATTGTCTCTGTGTCTCAGTGTCTCAGTGTCTCAGTGTCTCTGAGTCTCAGATTCTCAGAGTCTCAGTGTCTCTGTGTCTCAGTGTCTCAGTGTCTCAGTGTCTCTGAGTCTCAGTGTCTCTCTGCCTCAGTGTCTCTGTGTCTCAGTGTCTCTATGTCTCAGTGTCTCAGTGTCTCAGTGTCTCAGTGTCTCTGAGTCTCAGAGTCTCAGTGTCTCAGAGTCTCTGTGTCTCTGTGTCTCAGTGTCTCAGAGTCTCAGAGACTCAGTGTCTCAGTGTCTCAGTGTCGCAGTGTCTCTGTGTCTCAGTGTCTCAGTGTCTCAGAGTCTCAGTGTCTCTGTGCCTCAGTGTCTCTGTGTCTCAGTGTCTCTATGTCTCAGTGTCTCTGTGTCTCAGAGTCTCAGAGTCTCAGTGTCTCAGTGTCTCGGTGTCTCAGTGTCTCTGTGTCTCAGTGTCTCAGTGTCTCAGAGTCTCAGTGTCTCTGTGCCTCAGTGTCTCTGTGTCTCAGTGTCTCTATGTCTCAGTGTATCTGTGTCTCAGTGTCTCAGTGTCTCTGAGGATCAGAGTCTCAGAGTCTCAGTGTCTCTGTGTCTCAGTGTCTCTGTGTCTCAGTGTCTCAGTGTCTCAGAGTCTCAGTGTCTCAGTGTCTCAGTGTCTCTGTGTCTCAGTGTCTCAGAGTCTCAGAGTCTCAGTGTCTCTGTGTCTCAGTGTCTCTATGTCTCTGTGTCTCAGTGTCTCAGTGTCTCTGAGTCTCAGAGTCTCAGTGTCTCAGTGTCTCAGTGTCTCTGTGTCTCAGTGTCTCAGTGTCTCTGAGTCTCAGTGTCTCAGTGTCTCTGTGTTTCAGTGTCTCAGTGTCTCTGTGTCTCAGTGTCTCTGTATCTCAGTGTCTCTGTGTCTCTGTGTCTCAGTGTCTCAGTGTCTCTGTGTCTCAGTGTCTCTGTGTCTCAGTGTCTCAGTGTCTCTGAGTCTCAGAGTCTCAGTATCTCTGTGCCTCAGTGTCTCTGTGTCTCAGTGTCTCTATGTCTCAGTGTGTCAGTGTCTCAGTGTCTCTGTGTCTCAGTGTCTCAGTGTCTCTGAGTCTCAGAGTCTCAGAGTCTCAGTGTCTCTGTGTCTCAGTGTCTCAGTGTCTCAGTGTCTCAGAGTCTCAGTGTGTCAGTGTCTCAGAGTCTCAGTGTCTCTGTGCCTCAGTGTCTCTGTGTCTCAGTGTCTCTATGTCTCAGTGTATCAGTGTGTCAGTGTCTCAGAGTCTCAGAGTCTCAGAGTCTCAGTGTCTCTGTGTCTCAGTGTCTCAGTGTCTCTGAGTCTCAGAGTCTCAGTGTCTCTGTGTCTCAGTGTCTCTATGTCTCAGTGTCTCAGTGTGTCAGTGTCTCAGTGTCTCTGCGTCTCAGAGTCTCAGAGTCTCAGAGTCTCAGTGTCTCTGTGTATCAGTGTCTCAGTGTCTCAGTGTCTCTGTGTCTCAGTGTCTCAGTGTCTCTGTGTCTCAGTGTCTCAGTGTCTCAGTGTCTCTATGTCTCAGTGTCTCAGTGTCTCTGCGTCTCAGAGTCTCAGAGTCTCAGAGTCTCAGTGTCTCTGTGTCTCAGTGTCTCAGTGTCTCAGTGTCTCTGTGTCTCAGTGTCTCAGTGTCTCTGTGTCTCAGTGTCTCTGTGTCTCAGTGTCTCAGTGTCTCTGAGTCTCAGAGTCTCAGTGTCTCTGTGCCTCAGTGTCTCTTTGTCTCAGTGTCTCTATGTCTCAGTGTCTCAGTGTGTCAGTGTCTCAGAGTCTCAGAGTCTCAGAGTCTCAGTGTCTCTGTGTCCAGTGTCTCAGTGTCTCAGTGTCTCTGAGTCTCAGAGTCTCAGAGTCTCAGTGTCTCTGTGTCTCAGTGTCTCAGTGTCTCTGAGTCTCAGAGTCTCAGTGTCTCTGTGTCTCAGTGTCTCTATGTCTCAGTGTCTCAGTGTGTCAGTGTCTCAGAGTCTCATAGTCTCAGTGTCTCTGTGTCTCTGTGTCTCAGTGTCTCAGTGTCTCAGTGTCTCTGAGTCTCAGAGTCTCAGAGTCTCAGTGTCTCAGTGTCTCAGTGTCTCTGAGTCTCAGAGTCTCAGTGTCTCTGTGCCTCAGTGTCTCAGTGTCTCAGTGTCTCTATGTCTCAGTGTCTCTGCGTCTCAGAGTCTCAGAGTCTCAGAGTCTCAGTGTCTCTGTGTCTCAGTGTCTCAGTGTCTCTGTGTCTCAGTGTCTCAGTGTCTCTGTGCCTCAGTGTCTCAGTGTCTCAGTGTCTCTATGTCTCAGTGTCTCAGTGTCTCTGCGTCTCAGAGTCTCAGAGTCTCAGAGTCTCAGTGTCTCTGTGTCTCAGGGTCTCAGTGTCTCAGTGTCTCTGTGTCTCTGTGTCTCAGTGTCTCAGTGTCTCTGTGTCTCAGTGTCTCTGTGTCTCAGTGTCTCAGTGTCTCTGAGTCTCAGAGTCTCAGTGTCTCTGTGCCTCAGTGTCTCTGTATCTCAGTGTCTCTATGTCTCAGTGTCTCAGTGTGTCAGTGTCTCAGAGTCTCAGAGTCTCAGAGTCTCAGTGTCTCTGTGTCCAGTGTCTCAGTGTCTCAGTGTCTCTGAGTCTCAGAGTCTCAGAGTCTCAGTGTCTCAGTGTCTCAGTGTGTCAGTGTCTCAGAGTCTCAGTGTCTCTGTGCCTCAGTGTCTCTGTGTCTCAGTGTCTCTATGTCTCAGTGTCTCAGTGTGTCAGTGTCTCAGAGTCTCAGAGTCTCAGTGTCTCAGTGTCTCAGTGTCTCTGAGTCTCAGAGTCTCAGAGTCTCAGTGTCTCAGTGTCTCAGTGTCTCTATGTCTCAGTGTCTCAGTGTGTCAGTGTCTCAGAGTCTCAGAGTCTCAGTGTCTCTGTGTCTCAGTGTCTCAGTGTCTCTGAGTCTCAGAGTCTCAGAGTCTCAGTGTCTCTGTGTCTCAGTGTCTCAGTGTCTCTGAGTCTCAGAGTCTCAGTGTCTCTGTGCCTCAGTGTCTCTGTGTCTCAGTGTCTCTATGTCTCAGTGTCTCAGTGTCTCTGAGTCTCAGAGTCTCAGAGTCTCAGAGTCTCATTGTCTCTGTGTCTCAGTGTCTCTGTGTCTCAGTGTCTCAGAGTCTCAGAGTCTCAGTGTCTCTGTGTCTCAGTGTCTCTATGTCTCAGTGTCTCAGTGTCTCTGTGTCTCTGTGTCTCAGTGTCTCAGTGTCTCAGTCCCTCTGAGTCTCAAAGTCTCTGTGTCGCAGTGTCTCAGTGTCTCTGTGTCCCTGTGTCTCAGTGTCTCTGTGTCTCTGTGTCTCAGTGTCTCAGTGTCTCAGTGTCTCTGAGTCTCAGTGTCTCTGTGTCTCAGTGTCTCTGTGTCTCAGTGTCTCAGTGTGTCAGTGTCTCAGAGTCACAGAGTCTCAGAGTCTCAGTGTCTCTGTGTCTCAGTGTCTCTGTGTCTCTGTGTCTCAGTGTCACAGTGTCTCAGTGTCTCTGTGTCTCAGTGTCTCAGTGTCTCTGTGTCTCAGTGTCTCAGTGTCTCTGAGTCTCAGTGTCTCAGTGTCTCAGTGTCTCAGTGTCTCTGTGTCTCAGTGTCTCAGTGTCTCAGTGGCTCTGTGTCTCTGTGTCTCAGTGTCTCTGTGTCTCAGTGTCTCAGTGTCTCTGAGTCTCAGAGTCTCAGAGTCTCAGTGTCTCTGTGTCTCAGTGTCTCAGTGTCTCAGTGTCTCTGAGTCTCAGTGTCTCTGTGCCTCAGTGTCTCTGTGTCTCAGTGTCTCTATGTCTCAGTGTCTCAGTGTCTCTGAGTCTCAGAGTCTCAGTGTCTCAGAGTCTCAGTGTCTCTGTGTCTCAGTGTCTCAGAGTCTCAGAGTCTCAGTGTCTCAGTGTCTCAGTGTCTCAGTGTCTCTGTGTCTCAGTGTCTCAGAGTCTCAGTGTCTCTGTGCCTCAGTGTCTCTGTGTCTCAGTGTCTCTATGTCTCAGTGTCTCTGTGTCTCAGAGTCTCAGAGTCTCAGTGTCTCAGTGTCTCGGTGTCTCAGTGTCTCTGTGTCTCAGTGTCTCAGTGTCTCAGAGTCTCAGTGTCTCTGTGCCTCAGTGTCTCTGTGTCTCAGTGTCTCTATGTCTCAGTGTCTCTGTGTCTCAGTGTCTCAGTGTCTCTGAGTCTCAGAGACACAGAGTCTCAGTGTCTCTGTGTCTCAGTGTCTCTGTGTCTCAGTGTCTCAGTGTCTCAGAGTCTCAGTGTCTCAGTGTCTCAGTGTCTCTGTGTCTCAGTGTCTCAGTGTCTCAGAGTCTCAGAGTCTCAGTGTCTCTGTGTCTCAGTGTCTCTATGTCTCAGTGTCTCAGTGTCTCAGTGTCTCTGAGTCTCAGAGTCTCAGTGTCTCAGAGTCTCAGTGTCTCTGTGTCTCAGTGTCTCAGTGTCTCAGAGTCTCAGAGTCTCAGTGTCTCAGTGTCTCAGTGTCTCTGTGTCTCAGTGTCTCAGTGTCTCAGAGTCTCAGTGTCTCTGTGCCTCAGTGTCTCTGTGTCTCAGTGTCTCTGTGTCTCAGTGTCTCTGTGTCTCAGTGTCTCAGTGTCTCAGAGTCTCAGAGTCTCAGAGTCTCAGAGTCTCAGTGTCTCTGTGTCTCAGTGTCTCAGAGTCTCAGAGTCTCAGTGTCTCAGTGTCTCAGAGTCTCAGAGTCTCAGTGTCTCTGTGTCTCAGTGTCTCAGTGTCTCTGTGTCTCAGTGTCTCAGAGTCTCAGAGTCTCAGTGTCTCAGTGTCTCTGTGTCTCTGTGTCTCTGTGTCTCAGTGTCTCAGTGTCTCTGAGTCTCAGTGTCTCTGTGTCTCAGAGTCTCAGAGTCTCAGTGTCTCTGTGTCTCAGTGTCTCTGTGTCTCAGTGTCTCAGAGTCTCAGAGTCTCAGTGTCTCAGTGTCTCAGTGTCTCTGTGTCTCAGTGTCTCAGTGTCTCAGAGTCTCAGAGTCTCAGTGTCTCTGTGTCTCAGTGTCTCTATGTCTCAGTGTCTCAGTGTCTCAGTGTCTCTGAGTCTCAGAGTCTCAGTGTCTCAGAGTCTCAGTGTCTCTGTGTCTCAGTGTCTCAGAGTCTCAGAGTCTCAGTGTCTCAGTGTCTCAGTGTCTCAGTGTCTCTGTGTCTCAGTGTCTCAGTGTCTCAGAGTCTCAGTGTCTCTGTGCCTCAGTGTCTCTGTGTCTCAGTGTCTCTGTGTCTCAGTGTCTCAGTGTCTCAGTGTCTCAGAGTCTCAGAGTCTCAGTGTCTCAGTGTCTCAGTGTCTCAGTGTCTCAGAGTCTCAGTGTCTCAGTGTCTCAGTGTCTCAGAGTCTCAGAGTCTCAGTGTCTCTGTGTCTCAGTGTCTCAGTGTCTCTGTGTCTCAGAGTCTCAGAGTCTCAGTGTCTCTGTGCCTCAGTGTCTCTGTGTCTCAGTGTCTCTATGTCTCAGTGTCTCAGTGTGTCAGTGTCTCAGTGTCTCTGTGTCTCAGTGTCTCAGTGTCTCTGAGTCTCAGAGTCTCAGAGTCTCAGTGTCTCTGTGTCTCAGTGTCTCAGTGTCTCAGAGTCTCAGTGTGTCAGTGTCTCAGAGTCTCAGTGTCTCTGTGCCTCAGTGTCTCTGTGTCTCAGTGTCTCTATGTCTCAGTGTCTCAGTGTGTCAGTGTCTCAGAGTCTCAGAGTCTCAGTGTCTCAGTGTCTCAGTGTCTCTGAGTCTCAGAGTCTCAGTGTCTCTGTGTCTCAGTGTCTCTATGTCTCAGTGTCTCAGTCTGTCAGTGTCTCAGAGTCTCAGTGTCTATGTGTCTCTGTGTCTCAGTGTCTCAGTGTCTCAGTGTCTCTGAGTCTCAGAGTCTCAGAGTCTCAGTGTCTCTGTGTCTCAGTGTCTCAGTTTCTCTGAGTCTCAGAGTCTCAGTGTCTCTGTGCCTCAGTGTCTCAGTGTCTCAGTGTCTCTATGTCTCAGTGTCTCACTGTCTCTGCGTCTCAGAGTCTCAGAGTCTCAGAGTCTCAGTGTCTCTGTGTCTCAGTGTCTCTGTGTCTCAGTGTCTCAGTGTCTCTGAGTCTCAGAGTCTCAGTGTCTCTGTGTCTCAGTGTCTCTGTGTCTCAGTGTCTCAGTGTCTCAGAGTCTCAGAGTCTCAGTGTCTCTGTGTCTCAGTTTCTCTGTGTCTCAGTGTCTCAGTGTCTCTGTGTCTCAGTGTCTCAGTGTCTCTGAGTCTCAAAGTCTCTGTGTCTCAGTGTCTCTATGTCTCAGTGTCTCAGTGTCTCAGTGTCTCTGAGTCTCAGAGTCTCAGTGTCTCAGAGTCTCAGTGTCTCTGTGTCTCAGTGTCTCAGTGTCTCAGAGTCTCAGAGTCTCAGTGTCTCAGTGTCTCAGTGTCTCTGTGTCTCAGTGTCTCAGTGTCTCAGAGTCTCAGTGTCTCAGTGCCTCAGTGTCTCTGTGTCTCAGTGTCTCTATGTCTCAGTGTCTCTGTGTCTCAGTGTCTCAGTGTCTCAGAGTCTCAGAGTCTCAGAGTCTCAGAGTCTCAGAGTCTCAGTGTCTCAGTGTCTCTGTGTCTCAGTGTCTCAGTGTCTCAGAGTCTCAGAGTCTCAGTGTCTCAGTGTCTCAGTGTCTCAGTGTCTCAGAGTCTCAGTGTCTCTGTGTCTCAGTGTCTCAGTGTCTCAGTGTCTCTGTGTCTCAGTGTCTCAGAGTCTCAGAGTCTCAGTGTCTCAGTGTCTCTGTGTCTCAGTGTCTCTGTGTCTCTGTGTCTCAGTGTCTCAGTGTCTCTGAGTCTCAGTGTCTCTGTGTCTCAGAGTCTCAGAGTCTCAGTGTCTCTGTGTCTCAGTGTCTCTGTGTCTCAGTGTCTCAGTGTCTCAGAGTCTCAGAGTCTCAGTGTCTCAGTGTCTCAGTGTCTCTGTGTCTCAGTGTCTCAGTGTCTCAGAGTCTCAGAGTCTCAGTGTCTCTGTGTCTCAGTGTCTCTATGTCTCAGTGTCTCAGTGTCTCAGTGTCTCTGAGTCTCAGAGTCTCAGTGTCTCAGAGTCTCAGTGTCTCTGTGTCTCAGTGTCTCAGTGTCTCAGTGTCTCTGTGTCTCTGTGTCTCAGTGTCTCAGTGTCTCTGAGTCTCAGTGTCTCTGTGTCTCAGAGTCTCAGAGTCTCAGTGTCTCTGTGTCTCTGTGTCTCAGTGTCTCAGAGTCTCAGAGTCTCAGTGTCTCAGTGTCTCAGTGTCTCTGTGTCTCAGTGTCTCAGTGTCTCAGAGTCTCAGAGTCTCAGTGTCTCTGTGTCTCAGTGTCTCTATGTCTCAGTGTCTCAGTGTCTCAGTGTCTCTGAGTCTCAGAGTCTCAGTGTCTCAGAGTCTCAGTGTCTCTGTGTCTCAGTGTCTCAGTGTCTCAGAGTCTCAGAGTCTCAGTGTCTCAGTGTCTCAGTGTCTCAGAGTCTCAGTGTCTCTGTGCCTCAGTGTCTCTGTGTCTCAGTGTCTCTGTGTCTCAGTGTCTCTGTGTCTCAGTGTCTCAGTGTCTCTGAGTCTCAGAGTCTCAGTGTCTCAGTGTCTCAGTGTCTCAGTGTCTCAGAGTCTCAGAGTCTCAGTGTCTCAGTGTCTCAGTGTCTCAGAGTCTCAGAGTCTCAGTGTCTCTGTGTCTCAGTGTCTCAGTGTCTCTGTGTCTCAGTGTCTCAGTGTCTCAGAGTCTCAGTGTCTCAGTGTCTCTGTGTCTCAGTGTCTCTGTGTCTCTGTGTCTCAGTGTCTCTGAGTCTCAGTGTCTCTGTGTCTCTGTGTCTCAGTGTCTCAGTGTCTCTGAGTCTCAGTGTCTCTCTGTCTCAGTGTCTCAGAGTCTCAGTGTCTCAGTGTCTCAGTGTCTCAGAGTCTCAGAGTCTCAGTGTCTCTGTGTCTCAGTGTCTCAGTGTCTCTGTGTCTCAGTGTCTCAGAGTCTCAGTGTCTCTGTGTCTCAGTGTCTCTGTGTCTCAGTGTCTCAGTGTCTCTGAGTCTCAGTGTCTCTGTGTCTCTGTGTCTCAGTGTCTCAGTGTCTCTGAGTCTCAGTGTCTCTGTGTCTCAGTGTCTCTGTGTCTCTGTGTCTCAGTGTCTCTGTGTCTCAGTGTCTCAGTGTCTCTGAGTCTCAGAGTCTCAGAGTCTCAGAGTCTCAGTGTCTCTGTGTCTCTGTGTCTCTGTGTCACATTGTCTCAGTGTCTCAGTGTCTCTGAGTCTCAGTGTCTCTTTGTCTCAGTGTCTCTGTGTCTCAGTGTCTCTGTGTCTCTGTGTCTCAGTGTCACAGTGTCTCAGTGTCTCTGTGTCTCAGTGTCTCAGTGTCTCTGTGTCTCAGTGTCTCAGTGTCTCTGAGTCTCAGTGTCTCAGTGTCTCTGTGTCTCAGTGTCTCTGTGTCTCAGTGTCACTGTGTCTCAGTGTCTCTGTGTCTCAGTGTCTCTGTGTCGCTAAGTCTCAGAGTCTCAGTGTCTCTGTGCCTCAGTGTCTCTGTGTCTCAGTGTCACTGTGTCTCAGTGTCTCAGTGTCTCTGTGTCTCAGTGTCTCTGTGTCTCAGTGTCTCAGTGTCTCTGAGTCTCAGAGTCTCAGTGTCTCTGTGTCTCAGTGTCTCTATGTCTCAGTGTCTCAGTGTGTCAGTGTCTCAGTGTCTCTGTGTCTCAGTGTCTCAGTGTCTCTGAGTCTCAGTGTCTCTGTGTATCAGTGTCTCAGTGTCTCAGTGTCTCTGTGTCTCAGTGTCTCAGTGTCTCTGTGTCTCAGTGTCTCAGTGTCTCAGTGTCTCTATGTCTCAGTGTCTCAGTGTCTCTGCGTCTCAGAGTCTCAGAGTCTCAGAGTCTCAGTGTCTCTGTGTCTCAGTGTCTCAGTGTCTCAGTGTCTCTGTGTCTCAGTGTCTCAGTGTCTCTGTGTCTCAGTGTCTCTGTGTCTCAGTGTCTCAGTGTCTCTGAGTCTCAGAGTCTCAGTGTCTCTGTGCCTCAGTGTCTCTGTGTCTCAGTGTCTCTATGTCTCAGTGTCTCAGTGTGTCAGTGTCTCAGAGTCTCAGAGTCTCAGAGTCTCAGTGTCTCTGTGTCCAGTGTCTCAGTGTCTCAGTGTCTCTGAGTCTCAGAGTCTCAGAGTCTCAGTGTCTCTGTGTCTCAGTGTCTCAGTGTCTCTGAGTCTCAGAGTCTCAGTGTCTCTGTGTCTCAGTGTCTCTATGTCTCAGTGTCTCAGTGTGTCAGTGTCTCAGAGTCTCATAGTCTCAGTGTCTCTGTGTCTCTGTGTCTCAGTGTCTCAGTGTCTCAGTGTCTCTGAGTCTCAGAGTCTCAGAGTCTCAGTGTCTCAGTGTCTCAGTGTCTCTGAGTCTCAGAGTCTCAGTGTCTCTGTGCCTCAGTGTCTCAGTGTCTCAGTGTCTCTATGTCTCAGTGTCTCTGCGTCTCAGAGTCTCAGAGTCTCAGAGTCTCAGTGTCTCTGTGTCTCAGTGTCTCAGTGTCTCAGTGTCTCTGTGTCTCAGTGTCTCAGTGTCTCTGTGCCTCAGTGTCTCAGTGTCTCAGTGTCTCTATGTCTCAGTGTCTCAGTGTCTCTGCGTCTCAGAGTCTCAGAGTCTCAGAGTCTCAGTGTCTCTGTGTCTCAGGGTCTCAGTGTCTCAGTGTCTCTGTGTCTCTGTGTCTCAGTGTCTCAGTGTCTCTGTGTCTCAGTGTCTCTGTGTCTCAGTGTCTCAGTGTCTCTGAGTCTCAGAGTCTCAGTGTCTCTGTGCCTCAGTGTCTCTGTATCTCAGTGTCTCTATGTCTCAGTGTCTCAGTGTGTCAGTGTCTCAGAGTCTCAGAGTCTCAGAGTCTCAGTGTCTCTGTGTCCAGTGTCTCAGTGTCTCAGTGTCTCTGAGTCTCAGAGTCTCAGAGTCTCAGTGTCTCAGTGTCTCAGTGTGTCAGTGTCTCAGAGTCTCAGTGTCTCTGTGCCTCAGTGTCTCTGTGTCTCAGTGTCTCTATGTCTCAGTGTCTCAGTGTGTCAGTGTCTCAGAGTCTCAGAGTCTCAGTGTCTCAGTGTCTCAGTGTCTCTGAGTCTCAGAGTCTCAGAGTCTCAGTGTCTCAGTGTCTCAGTGTCTCTATGTCTCAGTGTCTCAGTGTGTCAGTGTCTCAGAGTCTCAGAGTCTCAGTGTCTCTGTGTCTCAGTGTCTCAGTGTCTCTGAGTCTCAGAGTCTCAGAGTCTCAGTGTCTCTGTGTCTCAGTGTCTCAGTGTCTCTGAGTCTCAGAGTCTCAGTGTCTCTGTGCCTCAGTGTCTCTGTGTCTCAGTGTCTCTATGTCTCAGTGTCTCAGTGTCTCTGAGTCTCAGAGTCTCAGAGTCTCAGAGTCTCATTGTCTCTGTGTCTCAGTGTCTCTGTGTCTCAGTGTCTCAGAGTCTCAGAGTCTCAGTGTCTCTGTGTCTCAGTGTCTCTATGTCTCAGTGTCTCAGTGTCTCTGTGTCTCTGTGTCTCAGTGTCTCAGTGTCTCAGTCCCTCTGAGTCTCAAAGTCTCTGTGTCGCAGTGTCTCAGTGTCTCTGTGTCCCTGTGTCTCAGTGTCTCTGTGTCTCAGTGTCTCAGTGTCTCAGTGTCTCTGAGTCTCAGTGTCTCTGTGTCTCAGTGTCTCTGTGTCTCAGTGTCTCAGTGTGTCAGTGTCTCAGAGTCACAGAGTCTCAGAGTCTCAGTGTCTCTGTGTCTCAGTGTCTCTGTGTCTCTGTGTCTCAGTGTCACAGTGTCTCAGTGTCTCAGAGTCTCAGAGTCTCAGTGTCTCTGTGTCTCTGTGTCTCTGTGTCACATTGTCTCAGTGTCTCAGTGTCTCTGAGTCTCAGTGTCTCTGTGTCTCAGTGTCTCTGTGTCTCAGTGTCTCTGTGTCTCTGTGTCTCAGTGTCTCAGTGTCTCTGTGTCTCAGTGTCTCTGAGTCTCAGTGTCTCAGTGTCTCAGTGTCTCAGTGTCTCTGTGTCTCAGTGTCACTGTGTCTCTATGTCTCAGTGTCTCAGTGTCTCTGTGTCTCAGTGTCTCTGTGTCTCAGTGTCTCAGTGTCTCTGAGTCTCAGAGTCTCAGTGTCTCTGTGCCTCAGTGTCACTGTGTCTCAGTGTCTCTATGTCTCAGTGTCTCAGTGTCTCAGTGTCTCAGTGTCTCAGTGTCTCTGAGTCTCAGAGTCTCTGAGTCTCAGTGTCTCTGTGTCTCAGTGTCTCAGTGTCTCAGAGTCTCAGTGTGTCAGTGTCTCAGAGTCTCAGTGTCTCTGTACCTCAGTGTCTCTGTGTCTCAGTGTCTCAGAGTCTCTGTGTCTCTGTGTCTCAGTGTCTCAGTGTCTCAGAGTCTCAGAGTCTCAGTGTCTCAGTGTCTCAGTGTCTCTGTGTCTCAGTGTCTCAGTGTCTCAGAGTCTCAGTGTCTCTGTGTCTCAGTGTCTCTATGTCTCAGTGTCTCAGTGTCTCAGTGTCTCTGAGTCTCAGAGTCTCAGTGTCTCAGAGTCTCAGTGTCTCTGTGTCTCAGTGTCTCAGTGTCTCAGAGTCTCAGAGTCTCAGTGTCTCAGTGTCTCAGTGTCTCTGTGTCTCAGTGTCTCAGTGTCTCAGAGTCTCAGTGTCTCTGTGCCTCAGTGTCTCTGTGTCTCAGTGTCTCTATGTCTCAGTGTCTCAGTGTCTCAGTGTCTCAGAGTCTCAGAGTCTCAGAGTCTCAGTGTCTCAGTGTCTCTGGGTCTCAGTGTCTCAGAGTCTCAGTGTCTCAGTGTCTCAGTGTCTCAGAGTCTCAGAGTCTCAGTGTCTCTGTGTCTCAGTGTCTCAGTGTCTCTGTGTCTCAGTGTCTCAGAGTCTCAGAGTCTCAGTGTCTCAGTGTCTCTGTGTCTCAGTGTCTCTGTGTCTCTGTGTCTCAGTGTCTCAGTGTCTCTGAGTCTCAGTGTCTCTGTGTCTCAGAGTCTCAGAGTCTCAGTGTCTCTGTGTCTCAGTGTCTCTGTGTCTCAGTGTCTCAGTGTCTCAGAGTCTCAGAGTCTCAGTGTCTCAGTGTCTCAGTGTCTCTGTGTCTCAGTGTCTCAGTGTCTCAGAGTCTCAGAGTCTCAGTGTCTCTGTGTCTCAGTGTCTCTATGTCTCAGTGTCTCAGTGTCTCAGTGTCTCTGAGTCTCAGAGTCTCAGTGTCTCAGAGTCTCAGTGTCTCTGTGTCTCAGTGTCTCAGTGTCTCAGAGTCTCAGAGTCTCAGTGTCTCAGTGTCTCAGTGTCTCAGTGTCTCTGTGTCTCAGTGTCTCAGAGTCTCAGTGTCTCTGTGCCTCAGTGTCTCTGTGTCTCAGTGTCTCTATGTCTCAGTGTCTTTGTGTCTCAGTGTCTCAGTGTCTCTGAGTCTCAGAGTCTCAGTGTCTCTGTGCCTCAGTGTCTCTGTGTCTCAGTGTCTCTATGTCTCAGTGTCTCAGTGTGTCAGTGTCTCAGTGTCTCTGTGTCTCAGTGTCTCAGTGTCTCTGAGTCTCAGAGTCTCAGAGTCTCAGTGTCTCTGTGTCTCAGTGTCTCAGTGTCTCAAAGTCTCAGTGTGTCAGTGTCTCAGAGTCTCAGTGTCTCTGTGCCTCAGTGTCTCTGAGTCTCAGTGTCTCTATGTCTCAGTGTCTCAGTGTGTCAGTGTCTCAGAGTCTCAGAGTCTCAGAGTCTCAGTGTCTCTGTGTCTCAGTGTCTCAGTGTCTCAGTGTCTCTGAGTCTCAGAGTCTCAGTGTCTCTGTGTCTCAGTGTCTCTATGTCTCAGTGTCTCAGTCTGTCAGTGTCTCAGAGTCTCAGTGTCTCTGTGTCTCTGTGTCTCAGTGTCTCAGTGTCTCAGTGTCTCTGAGTCTCAGAGTCTCAGAGTCTCAGTGTCTCTGTGTCTCAGTGTCTCAGTTTCTCTGAGTCTCAGAGTCTCAGTGTCTCTGTGCCTCAGTGTCTCAGAGTCTCAGTGTCTCTATGTCTCAGTGTCTCACTGTCTCTGCGTCTCAGAGTCTCAGAGTCTCAGAGTCTCAGTGTCTCTGTGTCTCAGTGTCTCTGTGTCTCAGTGTCTCAGTGTCTCAGAGTCTCAGAGTCTCAGTGTCTCTGTGTCTCAGTGTCTCTGTGTCTCTGTGTCTCAGTGTCTCAGTGTCTCAGAGTCTCAGAGTCTCAGTGTCTCAGTGTCTCAGTGTCTCAGTGTCTCTCAGTCTCAGTGTCTCTGTGCCTCAGTGTCTCTGTGTCTCAGTGTCTCTATGTCTCAGTGTCTCAGTGTCTCAGTGTCTCAGTGTCTCTGAGTCTCAGAGTCTCAGTGTCTCAGAGTCTCAGTGTCTCTGTGTCTCAGTGTCTCAGAGTCTCAGAGTCTCAGTGTCTCAGTGTCTCAGTGTCTCAGTGTCTCTGTGTCTCAGTGTCTCAGTGTCTCAGAGTCTCAGTGTCTCTGTGCCTCAGTGTCTCTGTGTCTCAGTGTCTCTATGTCTCAGTGTCTCTGTGTCTCAGAGTCTCAGAGTCTCAGTGTCTCAGTGTCTCGGTGTCTCAGTGTCTCTGTGTCTCAGTGTCTCAGTGTCTCAGAGTCTCAGTGTCTCTGTGCCTCAGTGTCTCTGTGTCTCAGTGTCTCTATGTCTCAGCGTCTCTGTGTCTCAGTGTCTCTGTGTCTCTGAGTCTCAGAGTCTCAGAGTCTCAGTGTCTCAGTGTCTCAGTGTCTCAGTGTCTCAGAGTCTCAGAGTCTCAGTGTCTCAGTGTCTCAGTGTCTCTGTGTCTCAGTGTCTCAGAGTCTCAGAGTCTCAGTGTCTCAGTGTCTCTATGTCTCAGTGTCTCAGTGTCTCTGAGTCTCAGAGTCTCAGTGTCTCAGAGTCTCAGTGTCTCTGTGTCTCAGTGTCTCAGTGTCTCAGAGTCTCAGAGTCTCAGTGTCTCAGTGTCTCAGTGTCTCAGTGTCTCTGTGTCTCAGTGTCTCAGTGTCTCAGAGTCTCAGTGTCTCTGTGCCTCAGTGTCTCTGTGTCTCAGTGTCTCTGTGTCTCAGTGTCTCTGTGTCTCAGTGTCTCAGTGTCTCTGAGTCTCAGAGTCTCAGAGTCTCAGAGTCTCAGAGTCTCAGTGTCTCAGTGTCTCTGTGTCTCAGTGTCTCAGTGTCTCAGAGTCTCAGAGTCTCAGTGTCTCAGTGTCTCAGTGTCTCAGTGTCTCAGAGTCTCAGTGTCTCAGTGTCTCAGTGTCTCAGTGTCTCTGTGTCTCAGTGTCTCAGAGTCTCAGAGTCTCAGTGTCTCAGTGTCTCTGTGTCTCAGTGTCTCTGTGTCTCTGTGTCTCAGTGTCTCAGTGTCTCTGAGTCTCAGTGTCTCTGTGTCTCAGAGTCTCAGTGTCTCTGTGTCTCAGTGTCTCTGTGTCTCAGTGTCTCAGTGTCTCAGAGTCTCAGTGTCTCAGTGTCTCAGTGTCTCTGTGTTTCAGTGTCTCAGTGTCTCAGAGTCTCAGAGTCTCAGTGTCTCTGTGTCTCAGTGTCTCTATGTCTCAGTGTCTCAGTGTCTCAGTGTCTCTGAGTCTCAGAGTCTCAGTGTCTCAGAGTCTCAGTGTCTCTGTGTCTCAGCGTCTCAGTGTCTCAGAGTCTCAGAGTCTCAGTGTCTCAGTGTCTCAGTGTCTCTGTGTCTCAGTGTCTCAGTGTCTCAGAGTCTCAGTGTCTCTGAGCCTCAGTGTCTCTGTGTCTCAGTGTCTCTATGTCTCAGTGTCTCTGTGTCTCAGTGTCTCAGTGTCTCTGAGTCTCAGAGTCTCAGAGTCTCAGAGTCTCAGTGTCTCAGTGTCTCAGCGTCTCTGTGTCTCAGTGTCTCAGTGTCTCAGAGTCTCAGAGTCTCAGTGTCTCAGTGTCTCAGTGTCTCAGAGTCTCAGAGTCTCAGTGTCTCTGTGTCTCAGTGTCTCAGTGTCTCTGTGTCTCAGTGTCTCAGAGTCTCAGAGTCTCAGTGTCTCAGTGTGTCTGTGTCTCAGTGTCTCTGTGTCTCTGTGTCTCAGTGTCTCAGTGTCTCTGAGTCTCAGTGTCTCTGTGTCTCTGTGTCTCAGTGTCTCGGTGTCTCTGAGTCTCAGTGTCTCTGTGTCTCAGTGTCTCAGTGTCTCTGTGTCTCTGTGTCTCAGTGTCTCTGTGTCTCAGTGTCTCAGTGTCTCTGAGTCTCAGAGTCTCAGAGTCTCAGTGTCTCTGTGTCTCTGTGTCTCTGTGTCACATTGTCTCAGTGTCTCAGTGTCTCTGTGTCTCAGTGTCTCTGTGTCTCAGTGTCTCTGAGTCTCAGAGTCTCAGTGTCTCTGTGCCTCAGTGTCACTGTGTCTCAGTGTCTCTATGTCTCAGTGTCTCAGTGTCTCAGTGTCTCAGTGTCTCAGTGTCTCTGAGTCTCAGAGTCTCTGAGTCTCAGTGTCTCTGTGTCTCAGTGTCTCAGTGTCTCAGAGTCTCAGTGTGTCAGTGTCTCAGAGTCTCAGTGTCTCTGTACCTCAGTGTCTCTGTGTCTCAGTGTCTCAGAGTCTCAGTGTCTCTGTGTCTCAGTGTCTCAGTGTCTCAGAGTCTCAGAGTCTCAGTGTCTCAGTGTCTCAGTGTCTCTGTGTCTCAGTGTCTCAGAGTCTCAGTGTCTCTGTGTCTCAGTGTCTCTATGTCTCAGTGTCTCAGTGTCTCAGTGTCTCTGAGTCTCAGAGTCTCAGTGTCTCAGAGTCTCAGTGTCTCTGTGTCTCAGTGTCTCAGTGTCTCAGAGTCTCAGAGTCTCAGTGTCTCAGTGTCTCAGTGTCTCTGTGTCTCAGTGTCTCAGAGTCTCAGTGTCTCTGTGCCTCAGTGTCTCTGTGTCTCAGTGTCTCTATGTCTCAGTGTCTCTGTGTCTCAGTGTCTCAGTGTCTCAGAGTCTCAGAGTCTCAGAGTCTCAGTGTCTCAGTGTCTCTGGGTCTCAGTGTCTCAGAGTCTCAGTGTCTCAGTGTCTCAGTGTCTCAGAGTCTCAGAGTCTCAGTGTCTCTGTGTCTCAGTGTCTCAGTGTCTCTGTGTCTCAGTGTCTCAGAGTCTCAGAGTCTCAGTGTCTCAGTGTCTCTGTGTCTCAGTGTCTCTGTGTCTCTGTGTCTCAGTGTCTCAGTGTCTCTGAGTCTCAGTGTCTCTGTGTCTCAGAGTCTCAGAGTCTCAGTGTCTCTGTGTCTCAGTGTCTCTGTGTCTCAGTGTCTCAGTGTCTCAGAGTCTCAGAGTCTCAGTGTCTCAGTGTCTCAGTGTCTCTGTGTCTCAGTGTCTCAGTGTCTCAGAGTCTCAGAGTCTCAGTGTCTCTGTGTCTCAGTGTCTCTATGTCTCAGTGTCTCAGTGTCTCAGTGTCTCTGAGTCTCAGAGTCTCAGTGTCTCAGAGTCTCAGTGTCTCTGTGTCTCAGTGTCTCAGTGTCTCAGAGTCTCAGAGTCTCAGTGTCTCAGTGTCTCAGTGTCTCAGTGTCTCTGTGTCTCAGTGTCTCAGAGTCTCAGTGTCTCTGTACCTCAGTGTCTCTGTGTCTCAGTGTCTCTATGTCTCAGTGTCTTTGTGTCTCAGTGTCTCAGTGTCTCTGAGTCTCAGAGTCTCAGTGTCTCTGTGCCTCAGTGTCTCTGTGTCTCAGTGTCTCTATGTCTCAGTGTCTCAGTGTGCCAGTGTCTCAGTGTCTCTGTGTCTCAGTGTCTCAGTGTCTCTGAGTCTCAGAGTCTCAGTGTCTCTGTGTCTCAGTGTCTCAGTGTCTCAAAGTCTCAGTGTGTCAGTGTCTCAGAGTCTCAGTGTCTCTGTGCCTCAGTGTCTCTGAGTCTCAGTGTCTCTATGTCTCAGTGTCTCAGTGTGTCAGTGTCTCAGAGTCTCAGAGTCTCAGAGTCTCAGTGTCTCTGTGTCTCAGTGTCTCAGTGTCTCAGTGTCTCTGAGTCTCAGAGTCTCAGTGTCTCTGTGTCTCAGTGTCTCTATGTCTCAGTGTCTCAGTCTGTCAGTGTCTCAGAGTCTCAGTGTCTCTGTGTCTCTGTGTCTCAGTGTCTCAGTGTCTCAGTGTCTCTGAGTCTCAGAGTCTCAGAGTCTCAGTGTCTCTGTGTCTCAGTGTCTCAGTTTCTCTGAGTCTCAGAGTCTCAGTGTCTCTGTGCCTCAGTGTCTCAGTGTCTCAGTGTCTCTATGTCTCAGTGTCTCACTGTCTCTGCGTCTCAGAGTCTCAGAGTCTCAGAGTCTCAGTGTCTCTGTGTCTCAGTGTCTCTGTGTCTCAGTGTCTCAGTGTCTCAGAGTCTCAGAGTCTCAGTGTCTCTGTGTCTCAGTGTCTCTGTGTCTCAGTGTCTCTGTGTCTCAGTGTCTCAGTGTCTCAGAGTCTCAGAGTCTCAGTGTCTCTGGGTCTCAGTGTCTCAGTGTCTCAGTGTCTCTGTGTCTCAGTGTCTCAGTGTCTCAGTGTCTCTGAGTCTCAAAGTCTCTGTGTCTCAGTGTCTCAGTGTCACTGTGTCTCTGTGTCTCAGTGTCTCTGTGTCTCAGTGTCTCAGTGTCTCTGAGTCTCAGAGTCTCTGTGTCTCAGTGTCTCTGTGTCTCTGTGTCTCAGTGTCACAGTGTCTCAGTGTCTCTGTGTCTCTGTGTCTCAGTGTCTCAGTGTCTCTGTGTCTCAGTGTCTCAGTGTCTCTGAGTCTCAGTGTCTCAGTGTCTCAGTGTCTCTGTGTCTCTGTGTCTCAGTGTCTCAGTGGCTCTGTGTCTCTGTGTCTCAGTGTCTCTGTGTCTCTGTGTCTCAGTGTCTCAGTGTCTCTGAGTCTCAGAGTCTCAGAGTCTCAGTGTCTCAGTGTCTCAGTGTCTCTGAGTCTCAGTGTCTCAGTGTCTCAGAGTCTCAGAGTCTCAGTGTCTCTGTGTCTCAGTGTCTCTGTGTCTCAGTGTCTCAGAGTCTCAGAGTCTCAGTGTCTCTGGGTCTCAGTGTCTCTGTGTCTCAGTGTCTCAGTGTCTCTGTGTCTCAGTGTCTCAGTGTCTCTGAGTCTCAAAGTCTCTGTGTCTCAGTGTCTCAGTGTCTCTGTGTCTCTGTGTCTCAGTGTCTCTGTGTCTCTGTGTCTCAGTGTCTCAGTGTCTCTGAGTCTCAGAGTCTCTGTGTCTCAGTGTCTCTGTGTCTCTGTGTCTCAGTGTCACAGTGTCTCAGTGTCTCTGTGTCTCTGGGTCTCAGTGTCTCAGTGTCTCTGTGTCTCAGTGTCTCAGTGTCTCTGAGTCTCAGTGTCTCAGTGTCTCAGTGTCTCTGTGTCTCTGTGTCTCAGTGTCTCAGTGGCTCTGTGTCTCTGTGTCTCAGTGTCTCTGTGTCTCTGTGTCTCAGTGTCTCAGTGTCTCTGAGTCTCAGAGTCTCAGTGTCTCAGTGTCTCAGTGTCTCTGAGTCTCAGTGTCTCTGTGCCTCAGTGTCTCTGTGTCTCAGTGTCTCTATGTCTCAGTGTCTCAGTGTCTCAGTGTCTCAGTGTCTCTGAGTCTCAGAGTCTCAGTGTCTCAGAGTCTCAGTGTCTCTGTGTCTCAGTGTCTCAGAGTCTCAGAGTCTCAGTGTCTCAGTGTCTCAGTGTCTCTGTGTCTCAGAGTCTCAGTGTCTCAGAGTCTCAGTGTCTCTGTGCCTCAGTGTCTCTGTGTCTCAGTGTCTCTATGTCTCAGTGTCTCTGTGTCTCAGAGTCTCAGAGTCTCAGTGTCTCAGTGTCTCGGTGTCTCAGTGTCTCTGTGTCTCAGTGTCTCAGTGTCTCAGAGTCTCAGTGTCTCTGTGCCTCAGTGTCTCTGTGTCTCAGTGTCTCTATGTCTCAGTGTCTCTGTGTCTCAGTGTCTCAGTGTCTCTGAGTCTCAGAGTCTCAGAGTCTCAGTGTCTCTGTGTCTCAGTGTCTCTGTGTCTCAGTGTCTCAGTGTCTCAGAGTCTCAGAGTCTCAGTGTCTCAGTGTCTCAGTGTCTCTGTGTCTCAGTGTCTCAGTGTCTCAGAGTCTCAGAGTCTCAGTGTCTCTGTGTCTCAGTGTCTCTATGTCTCAGTGTCTCAGTGTCTCAGTGTCTCTGAGTCTCAGAGTCTCAGTGTCTCAGAGTCTCAGTGTCTCTGTGTCTCAGTGTCTCAGTGTCTCAGAGTCTCAGAGTCTCAGTGTCTCAGTGTCTCAGTGTCTCTGTGTCTCAGTGTCTCAGTGTCTCAGAGTCTCAGTGTCTCTGTGCCTCAGTGTCTCTGTGTCTCAGTGTCTCTATGTCTCAGTGTCTCAGTGTCTCAGTGTCTCTGAGTCTCAGAGTCTCAGAGTCTCAGAGTCTCAGTGTCTCAGTGTCTCTGTGTCTCAGTGTCTCAGTGTCTCAGAGTCTCAGAGTCTCAGTGTCTCAGTGTCTCAGTGTCTCAGAGTCTCAGAGTCTCAGTGTCTCAGTGTCTCAGTGTCTCAGTGTCTCTGTGTCTCAGTGTCTCAGAGTCTCAGAGTCTCAGTGTCTCTGTGTCTCAGTGTCTCTGTGTCTCTGTGTCTCAGTGTCTCAGTGTCTCTGAGTCTCAGTGTCTCTGTGTCTCAGAGTCTCAGAGTCTCAGTGTCTCTGTGTCTCAGTGTCTCTGTGTCTCAGTGTCTCAGTGTCTCAGAGTCTCAGAGTCTCAGTGTCTCAGTGTCTCAGTGTCTCTGTGTCTCAGTGTCTCAGAGTCTCAGAGTCTCAGTGTCTCTGTGTCTCAGTGTCTCTATGTCTCAGTGTCTCAGTGTCTCAGTGTCTCTGAGTCTCAGAGTCTCAGTGTCTCAGAGTCTCAGTGTCTCTGTGTCTCAGTGTCTCAGTGTCTCAGAGTCTCAGAGTCTCAGTGTCTCAGTGTCTCAGTGTCTCTGTGTCTCAGTGTCTCAGTGTCTCAGAGTCTCAGTGTCTCTGAGCCTCAGTGTCTCTGTGTCTCAGTGTCTCTATGTCTCAGTGTCTCTGTGTCTCAGTGTCTCAGTGTCTCTGAGTCTCAGAGTCTCAGAGTCTCAGAGTCTCAGAGTCTCAGTGTCTCAGTGTCTCAGAGTCTCAGTGTCTCAGTGTCTCAGTGTCTCAGAGTCTCAGAGTCTCAGTGTCTCTGTGTCTCAGTGTCTCAGTGTCTCTGTGTCTCAGTGTCTCAGAGTCTCAGAGTCTCAGTGTCTAGTGTGTCTGTGTCTCTGTGTCTCTGTGTCTCAGTGTCTCAGTGTCTCTGAGTCTCAGTGTCTCTGTGTCTCTGTGTCTCAGTGTCTCAGTGTCTCTGAGTCTCAGTGTCTCTGTGTCTCAGTGTCTCAGTGTCTCTGTGTCTCAGTGTCTCTGTGTCTCAGTGTCTCAGTGTCTCAGAGTCTCAGAGTCTCAGAGTCTCAGTGTCTCTGTGTCTCTGTGTCTCTGTGTCACATTGTCTCAGTGTCTCAGTGTCTCTGAGTCTCAGTGTCTCTGTGTCTCAGTGTCTCTGTGTCTCAGTGTCTCTGTGTCTCTGTGTCTCAGTGTCTCTGTGTCTCAGTGTCTCAGTGTCTCTGAGTCTCAGTGTCTCAGTGTCTCTGTGTCTCAGTGTCTCAGTGTCTCTGTGTCTCAGTGTCTCTGTGTCTCAGTGTCACTGTGTCTCTGTGTCTCAGTGTCTCAGTGTCTCTGTGTCTCAGTGTCTCTGTGTCTCAGTGTCTCAGTGTCTCTGAGTCTCAGAGTCTCAGTGTCTCTGTGCCTCAGTGTCACTGTGTCTCAGTGTCTCTATGTCTCAGTGTCTCAGTGTGTCAGTGTCTCAGTGTCTCTGTGTCTCAGTGTCTCAGTGTCTCTGAGTCTCAGAGTCTCTGAGTCTCAGTGTCTCTGTGTCTCAGTGTCTCAGTGTCTCAGAGTCTCAGTGTGTCAGTGTCTCAGAGTCTCAGTGTCTCTGTGCCTCAGTGTCTCTGTGTCTCAGTGTTTCTATGTCTCAGTGTCTCAGTGTGTCAGTGTCTCAGAGTCTCAGAGTCTCAGAGTCTCAGTGTCTCTGTGTCTCAGTGTCTCAGTGTCTCAGTGTCTCTGAGTCTCAGAGTCTCAGTGTCTCTGTGTCTCAGTGTCTCTATGTCTCAGTGTCTCAGTCTGTCAGTGTCTCAGAGTCTCAGTGTCTCTGTGTCTCTGTGTCTCAGTGTCTCAGTGTCTCTGAGTCTCAGAGTCTCAGAGTCTCAGTGTCTCTGTGTCTCAGTGTCTCAGTGTCTCTGAGTCTCAGAGTCTCAGTGTCTCTGTGCCTCAGTGTCTCAGTGTCTCAGTGTCTCTATGTCTCAGTGTCTCAGTGTCTCTGCGTCTCAGAGTCTCAGAGTCTCAGTGTCTCTGTGTCTCAGTGTCTCAGTGTCTCAGTGTCTCTGTGTCTCAGAGTCTCAGTGTCTCAGTGTCTCTATGTCTCAGTGTCTCAGTGTCTCAGTGTCTCTGTGTCTCAGAGTCTCAGAGTCTCAGAGTCTCAGTGTCTCTGTGTCTCAGTGTCTCTGTGTCTCAGTGTCTCAGTGTCTCAGAGACTCAGAGTCTCAGTGTCTCTGTGTCTCAGTGTCTCAGTGTCTCAGTGTCTCAGTGTCTCTGAGTCTCAGTGTCTCTGTGTCTCAGTGTCTCTGTGTCTCTGTGTCTCAGTGTCACAGTGTCTCAGTGTCTCTGTGTCTCTGTGTCTCAGTGTCTCTGTGTCTCAGTGTCTCAGTGTCTCAGTGTCTCAGTGTCTCAGAGTCTCAGAGTCTCAGTGTCTCTGTGTCTCAGTGTCTCAGTGTCTCTGTGTCTCAGTGTCTCAGAGTCTCAGTGTCTCAGTGTCTCTGTGTCTCAGTGTCTCTGTGTCTCTGTGTCTCAGTGTCACAGTGTCTCAGTGTCTCTGTGTCTCAGTGTCTCAGTGTCTCAGAGTCTCAGAGTCTCAGTGTCTCTGTGTCTCAGTGTCTCAGTGTCTCTGAGTCTCAGAGTCTCAGTGTCTCTGTGCCTCAGTGTCTCAGTGTCTCAGTGTCTCTATGTCTCAGTGTCTCAGTGTCTCTGCGTCTCAGAGTCTCAGAGTCTCAGTGTCTCTGTGTCTCAGTGTCTCAGTGTCTCAGTGTCTCTGTGTCTCAGAGTCTCAGTGTCTCAGTGTCTCTATGTCTCAGTGTCTCAGTGTCTCAGTGTCTCTGTGTCTCAGAGTCTCAGAGTCTCAGAGTCTCAGTGTCTCTGTGTCTCAGTGTCTCTGTGTCTCAGTGTCTCAGTGTCTCAGAGACTCAGAGTCTCAGTGTCTCTGTGTCTCAGTGTCTCAGTGTCTCAGTGTCTCAGTGTCTCTGAGTCTCAGTGTCTCTGTGTCTCAGTGTCTCTGTGTCTCTGTGTCTCAGTGTCACAGTGTCTCAGTGTCTCTGTGTCTCTGTGTCTCAGTGTCTCTGTGTCTCAGTGTCTCAGTGTCTCAGTGTCTCAGTGTCTCAGAGTCTCAGAGTCTCAGTGTCTCTGTGTCTCAGTGTCTCAGTGTCTCTGTGTCTCAGTGTCTCAGAGTCTCAGTGTCTCAGTGTCTCTGTGTCTCAGTGTCTCTGTGTCTCTGTGTCTCAGTGTCACAGTGTCTCAGTGTCTCTGTGTCTCAGTGTCTCAGTGTCTCTGAGTCTCAGTGTCTCAGTGTCTCTGTGTCTCAGTGTCTCAGTGTCTCAGTGTCTCAGAGTCTCAGTGTCTCAGAGTCTCAGTGTCTCTGTGTCTCAGTGTCTCAGAGTCTCAGAGTCTCAGTGTCTCAGTGTCTCTGTGTCTCAGTGTCTCTGTGTCTCAGTGTCTCTGTGTCTCTGTGTCTCAGTGTCACAGTGTTTCAGTGTCTCTGAGTCTCAAAGTCTCTGTGTCTCAGTGTCTCAGTGTCTCTGTGTCTCAGTGTCTCTCTGTCTCTGTGTCTCAGTGTCTCAGTGTCTCAGTGTCTCTGAGTCTCAGTGTCACTGTGTCTCAGTGTCTCTGTGTCTCAGTGTCACAGTGTCTCAGTGTCTCTGTGTCTCTGTGTCTCTGTGTCTCAGTGTCTCTGTGTCACAGTGTCTCTGTGTCTCAGAGTCTCAGTGTCTCTGTGTCTCAGTGTCTCTGAGTCTCTGTGTCTCAGTGTCTCAGTGTCTCTGTGTCTCAGTTTCTCAGTGTCTCTGTGTCTCAGTGTCTCTGTGTCTCAGTGTCTCAGTGTCTCAGTGTCTCTGAGTCTCAGAGTCTCAGTGTCTCTGTGTCTCAGTGTCTCAGTGTCTCAGTGTCTCTGAGTCTCAGAGTCTCAGTGTCTCTGTGCCTCAGTGTCTATGTGTCTCAGTGTCTCAGTGTCTCAGTGTCTCTGAGTCTCAGAGTCTCAGAGTCTCAGTGTCTCTGTGCCTCAGTGTCTCAGTGTCTCTATGTCTCAGTGTCTCAGTGTCTCAGTGTCTCTGTGTCTCAGAGTCTCAGTGTCTCAGTGTCTCTATGTCTCAGTGTCTCAGTGTCTCAGTGTCTCTGTGTCTCAGAGTCTCAGAGTCTCAGAGTCTCAGTGTCTCTGTGTCTCAGTGTCTCTGTGTCTCAGTGTCTCAGTGTCTCAGAGACTCAGAGTCTCAGTGTCTCTGTGTCTCAGTGTCTCTGTGTCTCAGTGTCTCAGTGTCTCAGTGTCTCTGAGTCTCAGTGTCTCTGTGTCTCAGTGTCTCTGTGTCTCTGTGTCTCAGTGTCACAGTGTCTCAGTGTCTCTGTGTCTCTGTGTCTCAGTGTCTCTGTGTCTCAGTGTCTCAGTGTCTCAGTGTCTCAGTGTCTCAGAGTCTCAGAGTCTCAGTGTCTCTGTGTCTCAGTGTCTCAGTGTCTCTGTGTCTCAGTGTCTCAGAGTCTCAGTGTCTCAGTGTCTCTGTGTCTCAGTGTCTCTGTGTCTCTGTGTCTCAGTGTCACAGTGTCTCAGTGTCTCTGTGTCTCAGTGTCTCAGTGTCTCTGAGTCTCAGTGTCTCAGTGTCTCTGTGTCTCAGTGTCTCAGTGTCTCAGTGTCTCAGAGTCTCAGTGTCTCAGAGTCTCAGTGTCTCTGTGTCTCAGTGTCTCAGTGTCTCAGAGTCTCAGAGTCTCAGTGTCTCAGTGTCTCTGTGTCTCAGTGTCTCTGTGTCTCTGTGTCTCAGTGTCACAGTGTTTCAGTGTCTCTGAGTCTCAAAGTCTCTGTGTCTCAGTGTCTCAGTGTCTCTGTGTCTCAGTGTCTCTCTGTCTCTGTGTCTCAGTGTCTCAGTGTCTCAGTGTCTCTGAGTCTCAGTGTCACTGTGTCTCAGTGTCTCTGTGTCTCAGTGTCACAGTGTCTCAGTGTCTCTGTGTCTCTGTGTCTCAGTGTCTCTGTGTCACAGTGTCTCTGTGTCTCAGAGTCTCAGTGTCTCTGTGTCTCAGTGTCTCTGAGTCTCTGTGTCTCAGTGTCTCAGTGTCTCTGTGTCTCTGTGTCTCAGTTTCTCAGTGTCTCTGTGTCTCAGTGTCTCTGTGTCTCAGTGTCTCAGTGTCTCAGTGTCTCTGAGTCTCAGAGTCTCAGTGTCTCTGTGTCTCAGTGTCTCAGTGTCTCAGTGTCTCTGAGTCTCAGAGTCTCAGTGTCTCTGTGCCTCAGTGTCTATGTGTCTCAGTGTCTCAGTGTCTCAGTGTCTCTGAGTCTCAGAGTCTCAGAGTCTCAGTGTCTCTGTGCCTCAGTGTCTCTGTGTCTCAGTGTCTCAGTGTCTCAGTGTCTCTGTGTCTCAGTGTCTCAGTGTCTCAGAGTCTCAGAGTCTCAGTGTCTCTCTGTCTCAGTGTCTCAGTGTCTCAGTGTCTCTGAGTCTCAGTGTCTCTGTGTCTCTGTGTCTCTGTGTCTCAGTGTCACAGTGTCTCAGTGTCTCTGTGTCTCTGTGTCTCTGTGTCTCAGTGTCTCTGTGTCACAGTGTCTCTGTGTCTCAGAGTCTCAGTGTCTCTGTGTCTCAGTGTCTCTGAGTCTCTGTGTCTCAGTGTCTCTGTGTCTCTGTGTCTCAGTGTCTCAGTGTCTCTGTGTCTCAGTGTCTCTGTGTCTCAGTGTCTCAGTGTCTCTGAGTCTCAGAGTCTCAGTGTCTCTGTGTCTCAGTGTCTCAGTGTCTCAGTGTCTCTGAGTCTCAGAGTCTCAGTGTCTCTGTGCCTCAGTGTCTATGTGTCTCAGTGTCTCTATGTCTCAGTGTCTCAGTGTCTCTGAGTCTCAGAGTCTCAGAGTCTCAGTGTCTCTGTATCTCAGTGTCTCTGTGTCTCAGTGTCTCAGTGTCTCAGAGTCTCAGAGTCTCAGTGTCTCAGTGTCTCAGTGTCTCTGTGTCTCAGTGTCTCAGTGTCTCAGAGTCTCAGAGTCTCAGTGTCTCAGTGTCTCAGTGTCTCTGTGTCTCAGTGTGTCAGTGTCTCAGAGTCTCAGAGTCTCAGTGTCTCTGTGTCTCAGTGTCTCTGTGTCTCAGTGTCTCTGTGTCTCAGTGTCTCAGTGTCTCAGAGTCTCAGAGACTCAGTGTCTCAGTGTCTCAGTGTCTCTGTGTCTCAGTGTCTCAGTGTCTCAGAGTCTCAGAGTCTCAGTGTCTCAGTGTCTCAGTGTCTCTGTGTCTCAGATTCTCAGAGTGTCAGAGTCTCAGTGTCTCTGTGTCTCAGTGTCTCTGTGTCTCAGTGTCTCAGTGTCTCAGAGTCTCAGTGTCTCAGTGTCTCAGTGTCTCTGTGTCTCAGTGTCTCAGTGTCTCAGAGTCTCAGAGTCTCAGTGTCTCTGTGTCTCAGTGTCTCAGTGTCTCTGTGTCTCAGTGTCTCAGTGTCTCTGTGTCTCAGTGTCTCTGTGTCTCAGTGTCTCAGTGTCTCTGAGTCTCAGTGTCTCAGTGTCTCAGTGTCTCAGTGTCTCAGAGTCTCAGAGTCTCAGTGTCTCTGTGTCTCAGTGTCTCAGTGTCTCTGTGTCTCAGTGTCTCAGAGTCTCAGTGTCTCAGTGTCTCAGTGTCTCTGTGTCTCTGTGTCTCAGTGTCACTGTGTCTCAGTGTCTCTGTGTCTCAGTGTCTCAGTGTCTCAGTGTCCCTGTGTCTCAGTGTCTCTGTGTCTCAGTGTCTCAGTGTCTCTGAGTCTCAGTGTCTCAGTGTCTCTGTGTCTCAGTGTCTCAGTGTCTCAGTGTCTCAGAGTCTCAGTGTCTCTGTGTCTCAGTGTCTCAGTGTCTCAGTGTCTCTGTGTCTCAGTGTCTCAGAGTCTCAGAGTCTCAGTGTCTCTGTGTCTCAGTGTCTCAGTGTCTCAGAGTCTCAGTGTCTCAGTGTCTCTGTGTCTCAGTGTCTCTGTGTCTCTGTGTCTCTGTGTCTCTGTGTCTCAGTGTCACAGTGTTTCAGAGTCTCTGAGTCTCAAAGTCTCTGTGTCTCAGTGTCTCAGTGTCTCTGTGTCTCAGTGTCTCTCTATCTCTGTGTCTCAGTGTCTCAGTGTCTCAGTGTCTCAGTGTCTCTGAGTCTCAGTGTCACTGTGTCTCAGTGTCTCTGTGTCTCAGTGTCACAGTGTCTCAGTGTCTCTGTGTCTCTGTGTCTCTGTGTCTCAGTGTCTCTGTGTCACAGTGTCTCTGTGTCTCAGAGTCTCAGTGTCTCTGTGTCTCAGTGTCTCTGCGTCTCTGTGTCTCAGTGTCTCAGTGTCTTTGTGTCTCTGTGTCTCTGTGTCTCAGTGTCTCAGTGTCTCAGTGTCTCAGAGTCTCACTGTCTCTGTGTCTCAGTGTCTCAGTGTCTCAGTGTCTCTGTGTCTCTGTGTCTCAGTGTCTCAGTGTCTCTGTGTCTCAGTGTCTCTGTGTCTCAGTGTCTCAGTGTCTCTGTGTCTCTGTGTCTCAGTGTCTCTGTGTCTCAGTGTCTCAGAGTCTCAGAGTCTCAGTGTCTCTGTGCCTCAGTGTCTCTGTGTCTCAGTGTCTCAGAGTCTCAGAGTCTCAGTGTCTCAGTGTCTCAGTGTCTCAGTGTCTCTGTGTCTCAGTGTCTCTGTGTCTCAGAGTCTCAGAGTTTCAGAGTCTCAGTGTCTCTGTGTCTCAGTGTCTCTGTGTCTCAGTGTCTCAGTGTCTCAGAGTCTCAGTGTCTCAGTGTCTCTGTGTCTCAGTGTCTCAGTGTCTCAGAGTCTCAGAGTCTCAGTGTCTCAGTGTCTCAGTGTCTCTGTGTCTCAGTGTCTCAGTGTCTCAGAGTCTCAGTGTCTCTGTGTCTCAGTGTCTCAGTGTCTCTGTGTCTCTGTGTCTCTGTGTCTCAGTGTCTCTGTGTCTCTGAGTCTCAGTGTCTCTGTGTCTCAGTGTCTCAGTGTCTCTGTGTCTCTGTGTCTCAGTGTCTCTGTGTCTCTGTGTCTCAGTGTCTCAGTGTCACAGAGTCTCAGAGTCTCAGTGTCTCTGTGCCTCAGTGTCTCTGTGTCTCAGTGTCTCAGAGTCTAAGAGTCTCAGTGTCTCAGTGTCTCAGTGTCTCAGTGTCTCTGTGTCTCAGTGTCTCCGTGTCTCAGTGTCTCTGTGTCTCTGTGTCTCAGTGACTCTGAGACTCAGTGTCTCAGTGTCTCAGTGTCTCAGTGTCCCTGTGTCTCTGTGTCTCAGTGTCTCAGTGTCTCTGTGTCTCTGAGTCTCAGTGTCTCAGTGTCTCTGTGTCTCTGTGTCTCAGTGTCTCTGTGTCTCTGTGTCTCAGTGTCTCAGTGTCTCAGAGTCTCAGAGTCTCAGTGTCTCTGTGCCTCAGTGTCTCTGTGTCTCAGTGTCTCAGAGTCTCAGAGTCTCAGTGTCTCAGTGTCTCTGTGTCTCTGTGTCTCAGTGTCTCAGTGTCTCTGTGTCTCAGTGTCTCAGTGTCTCTGAGTCTCAGTGTCTCAGTGTCTCAGTGTCTCTGTGTCTCAGTGTCTCTGTGTCTCTGTGTCTCAGTGTCTCAGAGTCTCAGAGTCTCAGTGTCTCAGTGTCTCTGTGTCTCAGAGTCTCAGAGTCTCAGTGTCTCAGTGTCTCTGTGTCTCAGTGTCTCTGTGTCTCAGTGTCTCAGTGTCTCAGTGTCTCTGAGTCTCAGTGTCTCTGCGTCTCAGTGTCTCAGTGTCTCTGTGTCTCTGTGTCTCAGTGTCTCTGTGTCTCTGTGTCTCAGTGTCTCAGTGACTCAGTGTCTCAGTGTCTCTGAGTCTAAGTGTCTCTGTGTCTCAGTGTCTCTGTGTCTCTGTGTCTCAGTGTCACAGTGTCTCAGTGTCTCTGTGTCTCTGTGTCTCTGTGTCTCAGTGTCTCTGAGTCTCAGTGTCTCTGTGTCTCTGTGTCTCAGTGTCTCAGTGTCTCTGAGTCTCAGTGTCTCTGTGTCTCAGTGTCTCAGTGTCTCTGTGTCTCTGTGTCTCAGTGTCTCTGTGTCTCAGTGTCTCAGTGTCTCTGAGTCTCAGAGTCTCAGAGTCTCAGAGTCTCAGTGTCTCTGTGTCTCTGTGTCTCTGTGTCACATTGTCTCAGTGTCTCTGAGTCTCAGTGTCTCAGTGTCTCAGTGTCTCTGAGTCTCAGTGTCACTGTGTCTCAGTGTCTCTGTGTCTCAGTGTCACAGTGTCTCAGTGTCTCTGTGTCTCTGTGTCTCTGTGTCTCAGTGTCTCTGTGTCACAGTGTCTCTGTGTCTCAGAGTCTCAGTGTCTCTGTGTCTCAGTGTCTCTGAGTCTCTGTGTCTCAGTGTCTCAGTGTCTTTGTGTCTCTGTGTCTCAGTGTCTCAGTGTCTCAGTGTCTCAGAGTCTCAGAGTCTCACTGTCTCTGTGTCTCAGTGTCTCAGTGTCTCTGTGTCTCTGTGTCTCAGTGTCTCAGTGTCTCTGTGTCTCAGTGTCTCTGTGTCTCAGTGTCTCAGTTTCTCTGTGTCTCTGTGTCTCAGTGTCTCTGTGTCTCAGTGTCTCAGAGTCTCAGAGTCTCAGTGTCTCTGTGCCTCAGTGTCTCTGTGTCTCAGTGTCTCAGTGTCTCAGAGTCTCAGAGTCTCAGTGTCTCAGTGTCTCAGTGTCTCTGTGTCTCAGTGTGTCAGTGTCTCAGAGTCTCAGAGTCTCAGTGTCTCTGTGTCTCAGTGTCTCTGTGTCTCAGTGTCTCTGTGTCTCAGTGTCTCAGTGTCTCAGAGTCTCAGAGACTCAGTGTCTCAGTGTCTCAGTGTCTCTGTGTCTCAGTGTCTCAGTGTCTCAGAGTCTCAGAGTCTCAGTGTCTCAGTGTCTCAGTGTCTCTGTGTCTCAGATTCTCAGAGTCTCAGAGTCTCAGTGTCTCTGTGTCTCAGTGTCTCTGTGTCTCAGTGTCTCAGTGTCTCAGAGTCTCAGTGTCTCAGTGTCTCAGTGTCTCTGTGTCTCAGTGTCTCAGTGTCTCAGAGTCTCAGAGTCTCAGTGTCTCTGTGTCTCAGTGTCTCAGTGTCTCTGTGTCTCAGTGTCTCAGTGTCTCTGTGTCTCAGTGTCTCTGTGTCTCAGTGTCTCAGTGTCTCTGAGTCTCAGTGTCTCAGTGTCTCAGTGTCTCAGTGTCTCAGAGTCTCAGAGTCTCAGTGTCTCTGTGTCTCAGTGTCTCAGTGTCTCTGTGTCTCAGTGTCTCAGAGTCTCAGTGTCTCAGTGTCTCAGTGTCTCTGTGTCTCTGTGTCTCTGTGTCTCAGTGTCACTGTGTCTCAGTGTCTCTGTGTCTCAGTGTCTCAGTGTCTCAGTGTCCCTGTGTCTCAGTGTCTCTGTGTCTCAGTGTCTCAGTGTCTCTGAGTCTCAGTGTCTCAGTGTCTCTGTGTCTCAGTGTCTCAGTGTCTCAGTGTCTCAGAGTCTCAGTGTCTCTGTGTCTCAGTGTCTCAGTGTCTCAGTGTCTCTGTGTCTCAGTGTCTCAGAGTCTCAGAGTCTCAGTGTCTCTGTGTCTCAGTGTCTCAGTGTCTCAGAGTCTCAGTGTCTCAGTGTCTCTGTGTCTCAGTGTCTCTGTGTCTCAGAGTCTCAGAGTTTCAGAGTCTCAGTGTCTCTGTGTCTCAGTGTCTCTGTGTCTCAGTGTCTCAGTGTCTCAGAGTCTCAGTGTCTCAGTGTCTCAGTGTCTCTGTGTCTCAGTGTCTCAGTGTCTCAGAGTCTCAGAGTCTCAGTGTCTCAGTGTCTCAGTGTCTCTGTGTCTCAGTGTCTCAGTGTCTCAGAGTCTCAGTGTCTCTGTGTCTCAGTGTCTCAGTGTCTCTGTGTCTCTGTGTCTCTGTGTCTCAGTGTCTCTGTGTCTCTGAGTCTCAGTGTCTCTGTGTCTCAGTGTCACTGTGTCTCTGTGTCTCAGTGTCTCAGTGTCTCTGTGTCTCAGTGTCTCTGTGTCTCAGTGTCACTGTGTCTCTGTGTCTCAGTGTCTCAGTGTCTCTGTGTCTCAGTGTCTCTGTGTCTCAGTGTCTCAGTGTCTCTGAGTCTCAGAGTCTCAGTGTCTCTGTGCCTCAGTGTCTCTGTGTCTCAGTGTCTCTATGTCTCAGTGTCTCAGTGTGTCAGTGTCTCAGTGTCTCTGTGTCTCAGTGTCTCAGTGTCTCTGAGTCTCAGAGTCTCTGAGTCTCAGTGTCTCTGTGTCTCAGTGTCTCAGTGTCTCAGAGTCTCAGTGTGTCAGTGTCTCAGAGTCTCAGTGTCTCTGTGCCTCAGTGTCTCTGTGTCTCAGTGTCTCTATGTCTCAGTGTCTCAGTGTGTCAGTGTCTCAGAGTCTCAGAGTCTCAGAGTCTCAGTGTCTCTGTGTCTCAGTGTCTCAGTGTCTCAGTGTCTCTGAGTCTCAGAGTCTCAGTGTCTCTGTGTCTCAGTGTCTCTATGTCTCAGTGTCTCAGTCTGTCAGTGTCTCAGAGTCTCAGTGTCTCTGTGTCTCTGTGTCTCAGTGTCTCAGTGTCTCAGTGTCTCTGAGTCTCAGAGTCTCAGAGTCTCAGTGTCTCTGTGTCTCAGTGTCTCAGTGTCTCTGAGTCTCAGAGTCTCAGTGTCTCTGTGCCTCAGTGTCTCAGTGTCTCAGTGTCTCTATGTCTCAGTGTCTCTGTGTCTCTGCGTCTCAGAGTCTCAGAGTCTCAGTGTCTCTGTGTCTCAGTGTCTCTATGTCTCTGAGTCTCAGAGTCTCAGTGTCTCTGTGCCTCAGTGTCTCAGTGTCTCAGTGTCTCTATGTCTCAGTGTCTCTGTGTCTCTGCGTCTCAGAGTCTCAGAGTCTCAGTGTCTCTGTGTCTCAGTGTCTCTATGTCTCAGTGTCTCAGTGTCTCAGTGTCTCTGTGTCTCAGAGTCTCAGTGTCTCAGTGTCTCTATGTCTCAGTGTCTCAGTGTCTCAGTGTCTCTGTGTCTCAGATTCTCAGAGTCTCAGAGTCTCAGTGTCACAGTGTCTCAGTGTCTCTGTGTCTCTGTGTCTTAGTGTCTCAGTGTCTCTGTGTCACAGTGTCTCTGTGTCTCAGAGTCTCAGTGTCTCTGTGTCTCAGTGTCTCTGAGTCTCTGTGTCTCAGTGTCTCAGTGTCTTTGTGTCTCTGTGTCTCTGTGTCTCAGTGTCTCAGTGTCTCAGTGTCTCAGAGTCTCAGAGTCTCACTGTCTCAGTGTCTCAGTGTCTCTGTGTCTCTGTGTCTCAGTGTCTCAGTGTCTCTGTGTCTCTGAGTCTCAGTGTCTCTGTGTCTCAGTGTCTCAGTGTCTCTGTGTCTCTGTGTCTCAGTGTCTCTGTGTCTCAGTGTCTCAGTGTCTCAGAGTCTCAGAGTCTCAGCGTCTCTGTGCCTCAGTGTCTCTGTGTCTCAGTGTCTCAGAGTCTCAGAGTCTCAGTGTCTCAGTGTCTCAGTGTCTCTGTGTCTCAGTGTCTCTGTGTCTCTGTGTCTCAGAGTCTCAGAGTTTCAGAGTCTCAGTGTCTCTGTGTCTCAGTGTCTCTGTGTCTCAGTGTCTCAGTGTCTCAGAGTCTCAGAGTCTCAGTATCTCAGTGTCTCAGTGTCTCTGTGTCTCAGTGTCTCAGAGTCTCAGAGTCTCAGTGTCTCAGTGTCTCAGTGTCTCTGTGTCTCAGTGTCTCAGTGTCTCAGAGTCTCAGTGTCTCTGTGTCTCAGTGTCTCAGTGTCTCTGTGTCTCTGTGTCTCTGTGTCTCAGTGTCTCTGTGTCTCTGAGTCTCAGTGTCTCTGTGTCTCAGTGTCTCAGTGTCTCTGTGTCTCTGTGTCTCAGTGTCTCAGTGAGTCTGTGTCTCAGTGTCTCAGTGTCACAGAGTCTCAGTGTCTCAGTGTCTCCGTGTCTCAGTGTCTCTGTGTCTCTGTGTCTCAGTGACTCTGAGACTCAGTGTCTCAGTGTCTCAGTGTCTCAGTGTCTCTGTGTCTCTGTGTCTCAGTGTCTCAGTGTCTCTGTGTCTCTGAGTCTCAGTGTCTCAGTGTCTCTGTGTCTCTGTGTCTCAGTGTCTCTGTGTCTCTGTGTCTCAGTGTCTCAGTGTCTCAGAGTCTCAGAGTCTCAGTGTCTCTGTGCCTCAGTGTCTCTGTGTCTCAGAGTCTCAGAGTCTCAGTGTCTCAGTGTCTCTGTGTCTCTGTGTCTCAGTGTCTCAGTGTCTCTGTGTCTCAGTGTCTCAGTGTCTCTGTGTCTCAGTGTCTCAGTGTCTCTGAGTCTCAGTGTCTCAGTGTCTCAGTGTCTCTGTGTCTCAGTGTCTCTGTGTCTCTGTGTCTCAGTGTCTCAGAGTCTCAGAGTCTCAGTGTCTCAGTGTCTCTGTGTCTCAGAGTCTCAGAGTCTCAGTGTCTCAGTGTCTCAGTGTCTCTGTGTTTCAGTGTCTCTGTGTCTCAGTGTCTCAGTGTCTCAGTGTCTCTGAGTCTCAGTGTCTCTGCGTCTCAGTGTCTCAGTGTCTCTGTGTCTCTGTGTCTCAGTGTCTCTGTGTCTCTGTGTCTCAGTGTCTCAGTGACTCAGTGTCTCAGTGTCTCTGAGTCTAAGTGTCTCTGTGTCTCAGTGTCTCTGTGTCTCTGTGTCTCAGTGTCACAGTGTCTCAGTGTCTCTGTGTCTCTGTGTCTCTGTGTCTCAGTGTCTCAGTGTCTCTGAGTCTCAGTGTCTCTGTGTCTCTGTGTCTCAGTGTCTCAGTGTCTCTGAGTCTCAGTGTCTCTGTGTCTCAGTGTCTCAGTGTCTCTGTGTCTCTGTGTCTCAGTGTCTCTGTGTCTCAGTGTCTCAGAGTCTCAGAGTCTCAGAGTCTCAGTGTCTCTGTGTCTCTGTGTCTCTGTGTCACATTGTCTCAGTGTCTCAGTGTCTCTGAGTCTCAGTGTCTCTGTGTCTCAGTGTCTCTGTGTCTCAGTGTCTCAGTATCTCTGTGTCTCAGTGTCTCAGTGTCTCAGTGTCTCAGTGTCTCAGTGTCTCTGAGTCTCAGTGTCTCAGTGTCTCTGTGTCTCAGTGTCTCAGTGTCTCTGTGTCTCAGTGTCTCTGTGTCTCAGTGTCACTGTGTCTCTGTGTCTCAGTGTCTCAGTGTCTCTGTGCCTCAGTGTCTCTGTGTCTCAGTGTCTCTATGTCTCAGTGTCTCAGTGTGTCAGTGTCTCAGTGTCTCTGTGTCTCAGTGTCTCAGTGTCTCTGAGTCTCAGAGTCTCTGAGTCTCAGTGTCTCTGTGTCTCAGTGTCTCAGTGTCTCAGAGTCTCAGTGTGTCAGTGTCTCAGAGTCTCAGTGTCTCTGTGCCTCATTGTCTCTGTGTCTCAGTGTCTCTATGTCTCAGTGTCTCAGTGTGTCAGTGTCTCAGAGTCTCAGAGTCTCAGAGTCTCAGTGTCTCAGTGTCTCAGTGTCTCAGTGTCTCTGAGTCTCAGAGTCTCAGTGTCTCTGTGTCTCAGTGTCTCTATGTCTCAGTGTCTCAGTCTGTCAGTGTCTCAGAGTCTCAGTGTCTCTGTGTCTCAGTGTCTCAGTGTCTCTGAGTCTCAGAGTCTCAGAGTCTCAGTGTCTCTGTGTCTCAGTGTCTCAGTGTCTCTGAGTCTCAGAGTCTCAGTGTCTCTGTGCCTCAGTGTCTCAGTGTCTCAGTGTCTCTATGTCTCAGTGTCTCAGTGTCTCTGCGTCTCAGAGTCTCAGAGTCTCAGTGTCTCTGTGTTTCAGTGTCTCTATGTCTCAGTGTCTCAGTGTCTCAGTGTCTCTGTGTCTCAGAGTCTCAGTGTCTCAGTGTCTCTATGTCTCAGTGTCTCAGTGTCTCAGTGTCTCTGTGTCTCAGAGTCTCAGAGTCTCAGAGTCTCAGTGTCTCTGTGTCTCAGTGTCTCTGTGTCTCAGTGTCTCAGTGTCTCAGAGACTCAGAGTCTCAGTGTCTCTGTGTCTCAGTGTCTCAGTGTCTCAGTGTCTCTGAGTCTCAGTGTCTCTGTGTCTCAGTGTCTCTGTGTCTCTGTGTCTCAGTGTCACAGTGTCTCAGTGTCTCAGTGTCTCAGTGTCTCAGTGTCTCTGTGTCTCAGTGTCTCAGTGTCTCAGAGTCTCAGAGTCTCAGTGTCTCTCTGTCTCAGTGTCTCAGTGTCTCAGTGTCTCTGAGTCTCAGTGTCTCTGTGTCTCAGTGTCTCTGTGTCTCTGTGTCTCAGTGTCACAGTGTCTCAGTGTCTCTGTGTCTCTGTGTCTCAGTGTCTTTGTGTCACAGTGACTCTGTGTCTCAGAGTCTCAGTGTCTCTGTGTCTCAGTGTCTCTGAGTCTCTGTGTCTCAGTGTCTCAGTGTCTCTGTGTCTCTGTGTCTCAGTGTCTCAGTGTCTCTGTGTCTCAGTGTCTCTGTGTCTCAGTGTCTCAGTGTCTCAGTGTCTCTGAGTCTCAGAGTCTCAGTGTCTCTGTGTCTCAGTGTCTCAGTGTCTCAGTGTCTCTGAGTCTCAGAGTCTCAGTGTCTCTGTGCCTCAGTGTCTATGTGTCTCAGTGTCTCTATGTCTCAGTGTCTCAGTGTCTCTGAGTCTCAGAGTCTCAGAGTCTCAGTGTCTCTGTGTCTCAGTGTCTCTGTGTCTCAGTGTCTCAGAGTCTCAGAGTCTCAGTGTCTCAGTGTCTCAGTGTCTCTGTGTCTCAGTGTCTCAGTGTCTCAGAGTCTCAGAGTCTCAGTGTCTCAGTGTCTCTGTGTCTCAGTGTCTCAGTGTCTCAGAGTCTCAGAGTCTCAGTGTCTCTGTGTCTCAGTGTCTCTGTGTCTCAGTGTCTCAGTGTCTCAGAGTCTCAGAGACTCAGTGTCTCAGTGTCTCAGTGTCTCTGTGTCTCAGTGTCTCAGTGTCTCAGAGTCTCTGAGTCTCAGTGTCTCAGTGTCTCAGTGTCTCTGTGTCTCAGAGTCTCAGAGTCTCAGAGTCTCAGTGTCTCTGTGTCTCAGTGTCTCTGTGTCTCAGTGTCTCAGTGTCTCAGAGTCTCAGTGTCTCAGTGTCTCAGTGTCTCTGTGTCTCAGTGTCTCAGTGTCTCAGAGTCTCAGAGTCTCAGTGTCTCTGTGTCTCAGTGTCTCAGTGTCTCTGTGTCTCAGTGTCTCAGTGTCTCTGTGTCTCAGTGTCTCTGTGTCTCAGTGTCTCAGTGTCTCAGAGTCTCAGAGTCTCAGTGTCTCTGTGTCTCAGTGTCTCAGTGTCTCTGTGTCTCAGTGTCTCAGAGTCTCAGTGTCTCAGTGTCTCTGTGTCTCTGTGTCTCAGTGTCACTGTGTCTCAGTGTCTCAGTGTCTCAGTGTCTCAGTGTCCCTGTGTCTCAGTGTCTCAGTGTCTCAGTGTCTCAGTGTCTCAGTGTGTCTGAGTCTCAGTGTCTCAGTGTCTCAGTGTCTCAGAGTCTCAGTGTCTCTGTGTCTCAGTGTCTCAGTGTCTCAGTGTCTCTGTGTCTCAGTGTCTCAGAGTCTCAGAGTCTCTGTGTCTCAGTGTCTCAGTGTCTCAGTGTCTCAGTGTCTCAGAGTCTCAGTGTCTCAGTGTCTCTGTGTCTCAGTGTCTCTGTGTCTCTGTGTCTCAGTGTCACAGTGTTTCAGTGTCTCTGAGTCTCAAAGTCTCTGTGTCTCAGTGTCTCAGTGTCTCTGTGTCTCAGTGTCTCTCTGTCTCTGTGTCTCAGTGTCTCAGTGTCTCAGTGTCTCTGAGTCTCAGTGTCACTGTGTCTCAGTGTCTCTGTGTCTCAGTGTCACAGTGTCTCTGTGTCTCTGTGTCTCTGTGTCTCAGTGTCTCTGTGTCACAGTGTCTCTGTGTCTCAGAGTCTCAGTGTCTCTGTGTCTCAGTGTCTCTGAGTCTCTGTGTCTCAGTGTCTCAGTGTCTCAGTGTCTTTGTGTCTCTGTGTCTCAGTGTCTCAGTGTCTCAGTGTCTCAGTGTCTCAGAGTCTCAGAGTCTCATTGTCTCTGTGTCTCAGTGTCTCAGTGTCTCTGTGTCTCTGTGTCTCAGTGTCTCTGTGTCTCTGTGTCTCTGAGTCTCAGTGTCTCTGTGTCTCAGTGTCTCAGTGTCTCTGTGTCTCTGTGTCTCAGTGTCTCTGTGTCTCAGTGTCTCAGTGTCTCAGAGTCGCAGAGTCTCAGTGTCTCTGTGCCTCAGTGTCTCTGTGTCTCAGTGTCTCAGAGTCTCAGAGTCTCAGTGTCTCAGTGTCTCTGTGTCTCAGTGTCTCTGTGTCTCAGTGTCTCTGTGTCTCTGTGTCTCAGAGTCTCAGAGTTTCAGAGTCTCAGTGTCTCTGTGTCTCAGTGTCTCTGTGTCTCAGTGTCTCAGAGTCTCAGAGTCTCAGTGTCTCAGTGTCTCTGTGTCTCTGTGTCTCAGTGTCTCAGAGTCTCAGAGTCTCAGTGTCTCTGTGTCTCAGTGTCTCTGTGTCTCAGTGTCTCTGTGTCTCAGTGTCTCAGTGTCTCAGAGTCTCAGTGTCTCAGTGTCTCAGTGTCTCAGTGTCTCTGTGTCTCTGTGTCTCAGTGTCTCTGTGTCTCTGAGTCTCAGTGTCTCTGTGTCTCAGTGTCTCAGTGTCTCTGTGTCTCTGTGTCTCAGTGTCTCTGTGTCTCTGTGTCTCAGTGTCTCAGTGTCACAGAGTCTCAGAGTCTCAGTGTCTCTGTGCCTCAGTGTCTCTGTGTCTCAGTGTCTCAGAGTCTCAGAGTCTCAGTGTCTCAGTGTCTCAGTGTCTCTGTGTCTCAGTGTCTCCGTGTCTCAGTGTCTCTGTGTCTCTGTGTCTCAGTGACTCTGAGACTCAGTGTCTCAGTGTCTCAGTGTCTCTGTGTCTCTGTGTCTCAGTGTCTCAGTGTCTCTGTGTCTCTGAGTCTCAGTGTCTCAGTGTCTCTGTGTCTCTGTGTCTCAGTGTCTCTGTGTCTCTGTGTCTCAGTGTCTCAGTGTCTCAGAGTCTCAGTGTCTCTGTGCCTCAGTGTCTCTGTGTCTCAGTGTCTCAGAGTCTCAGAGTCGCAGTGTCTCAGTGTCTCTGTGTCTCTGTGTCTCAGTGTCTCAGTGTCTCTGTGTCTCAGTGTCTCAGTGTCTCTGAGTCTCAGTGTCTCAGTGTCTCAGTGTCTCTGTGTCTCAGTGTCTCTGTGTCTCTGTGTCTCAGTGTCTCAGAGTCTCAGAGTCTCAGTGTCTCAGTGTCTCTGTGTCTCAGAGTCTCAGAGTCTCAGTGTCTCAGTGTCTCAGTGTCTCTGTGTCTCAGTGTCTCTGTGTCTCAGTGTCTCAGTATCTCAGTGTCTCTGAGTCTCAGTGTCTCTGCGTCTCAGTGTCTCTGTGTCTCTGTGTCTCAGTGTCTCTGTGTCTCTGTGTCTCAGTGTCTCAGTGACTCAGTGTCTCAGTGTCTCTGAGTCTAAGTGTCTCTGTGTCTCTGTGTCTCTGTGTCTCAGTGTCACAGTGTCTCAGTGTCTCTGTGTCTCTGTGTCTCTGTGTCTCAGTGTCTCAGTGTCTCTGAGTCTCAGTGTCTCTGTGTCTCTGTGTCTCAGTGTCTCAGTGTCTCTGAGTCTCAGTGTCTCTGTGTCTCAGTGTCTCAGTGTCTCTGTGTCTCTGTGTCTCAGTGTCTCTGTGTCTCAGTGTCTCAGTGTCTCTGAGTCTCAGAGTCTCAGAGTCTCAGTGTCTCTGTGTCTCTGTGTCTCTGTGTCACATTGTCTCAGTGTCTCAGTGTCTCTGAGTCTCAGTGTCTCTGTGTCTCAGTGTCTCTGTGTCTCTGTGTCTCAGTGTCTCAGTGTCTCTGTGTCTCAGTGTCTCTGTGTCTCAGTGTCTCAGTGTCTCTGAGTCTCAGTGTCTCTGTGTCTCAGTGTCTCAGTGTCTCTGTGTCTCAGTGTCTCTGTTTCTCAGTGTCACTGTGTCTCTGTGTCTCAGTGTCTCAGTGTCTCTGTGTCTCAGTGTCTCTGTGTCTCAGTGTCTCAGTGTCTCTGAGTCTCAGAGTCTCAGTGTCTCTGTGCCTCAGTGTCTCTGTGTCTCAGTGTCTCTATGTCTCAGTGTCTCAGTGTGTCAGTGTCTCAGTGTCTCTGTGTCTCAGTGTCTCAGTGTCTCTGAGTCTCAGAGTCTCTGAGTCTCAGTGTCTCTGTGTCTCAGTGTCTCAGTGTCTCAGAGTCTCAGTGTGTCAGTGTCTCAGAGTCTCAGTGTCTCTGTGCCTCAGTGTCTCTGTGTCTCAGTGTCTCTATGTCTCAGTGTCTCAGTGTGTCAGTGTCTCAGAGTCTCAGAGTCTCAGAGTCTCAGTGTCTCTGTGTCTCAGTGTCTCAGTGTCTCTGAGTCTCAGAGTCTCAGTGTCTCTGTGTCTCAGTGTCTCTATGTCTCAGTGTCTCAGTCTGTCAGTGTCTCAGAGTCTCAGTGTCTCTGTGTCTCTGTGTCTCAGTGTCTCAGTGTCTCTGAGTCTCAGAGTCTCAGTGTCTCTGTGCCTCAGTGTCTCAGTGTCTCAGTGTCTCTGAGTCTCAGAGTCTCAGTGTCTCTGTGCCTCAGTGTCTCAGTGTCTCAGTGTCTCTATGTCTCAGTGTCTCAGTGTCTCTGCGTCTCAGAGTCTCAGAGTCTCAGTGTCTCTGTGTCTCAGTGTCTCTATGTCTCAGTGTCTCAGTGTCTCAGTGTCTCTGAGTCTCAGAGTCTCAGTGTCTCTGTGTCTCAGTGTCTCAGTGTCTCAGTGTCTCTGAGTCTCAGAGTCTCAGTGTCTCTGTGCCTCAGTGTCTATGTGTCTCAGTGTCTCTATGTCTCAGTGTCTCAGTGTCTCTGAGTCTCAGAGTCTCAGAGTCTCAGTGTCTCTGTGTCTCAGTGTCTCTGTGTCTCAGTGTCTCAGAGTCTCAGAGTCTCAGTGTCTCAGTGTCTCAGTGTCTCTGTGTCTCAGTGTCTCAGTGTCTCAGAGTCTCAGAGTCTCAGTGTCTCAGTGTCTCAGTGTCTCTGTGTCTCAGTGTCTCAGTGTCTCAGAGTCTCAGAGTCTCAGTGTCTCTGTGTCTCAGTGTCTCTGTGTCTCAGTGTCTCAGTGTCTCAGAGTCTCAGAGACTCAGTGTCTCAGTGTCTCAGTGTCTCTGTGTCTCAGTGTCTCAGTGTCTCAGAGTCTCTGAGTCTCAGTGTCTCAGTGTCTCAGTGTCTCTGTGTCTCAGAGTCTCAGAGTCTCAGAGTCTCAGTGTCTCTGTGTCTCAGTGTCTCTGTGTCTCAGTGTCTCAGTGTCTCAGAGTCTCAGTGTCTCAGTGTCTCTGTGTCTCAGTGTCTCAGTGTCTCAGAGTCTCAGAGTCTCAGTGTCTCTGTGTCTCAGTGTCTCAGTGTCTCTGTGTCTCAGTGTCTCAGTGTCTCTGTGTCTCAGTGTCTCTGTGTCTCAGTGTCTCAGTGTCTCAGAGTCTCAGAGTCTCAGTGTCTCTGTGTCTCAGTGTCTCAGTGTCTCTGTGTCTCAGTGTCTCAGAGTCTCAGTGTCTCAGTGTCTCTGTGTCTCTGTGTCTCAGTGTCACTGTGTCTCAGTGTCTCAGTGTCTCAGTGTCTCAGTGTCTCAGTGTCCCTGTGTCTCAGTGTCTCAGTGTCTCAGTGTCTCAGTGTCTCAGTGTCTCTGAGTCTCAGTGTCTCAGTGTCTCAGTGTCTCAGTGTCTCAGAGTCTCAGTGTCTCTGTGTCTCAGTGTCTCAGTGTCTCAGTGTCTCTGTGTCTCAGTGTCTCAGAGTCTCAGAGTCTCTGTGTCTCAGTGTCTCAGTGTCTCAGTGTCTCAGTGTCTCAGAGTCTCAGTGTCTCAGTGTCTCTGTGTCTCAGTGTCTCTGTGTCTCTGTGTCTCAGTGTCACAGTGTTTCAGTGTCTCTGAGTCTCAAAGTCTCTGTGTCTCAGTGTCTCAGTGTCTCTGTGTCTCAGTGTCTCTCTGTCTCTGTGTCTCAGTGTCTCAGTGTCTCAGTGTCTCTGAGTCTCAGTGTCACTGTGTCTCAGTGTCTCTGTGTCTCAGTGTCACAGTGTCTCAGTGTCTCTGTGTCTCTGTGTCTCTGTGTCTCAGTGTCTCTGTGTCACAGTGTCTCTGTGTCTCAGAGTCTCAGTGTCTCTGTGTCTCAGTGTCTCTGAGTCTCTGTGTCTCAGTGTCTCAGTGTCTCAGTGTCTTTGTGTCTCTGTGTCTCAGTGTCTCAGTGTCTCAGTGTCTCAGAGTCTCAGAGTCTCACTGTCTCTGTGTCTCAGTGTCTCAGTGTCTCAGTGTCTCTGTGTCTCTGTGTCTCAGTGTCTCTGTGTCTCTGTGTCTCTGAGTCTCAGTGTCTCTGTGTCTCAGTGTCTCAGTGTCTCTGTGTCTCTGTGTCTCAGTGTCTCTGTGTCTCAGTGTCTCAGTGTCTCAGAGTCGCAGAGTCTCAGTGTCTCTGTGCCTCAGTGTCTCTGTGTCTCAGTGTCTCAGAGTCTCAGAGTCTCAGTGTCTCAGTGTCTCTGTGTCTCAGTGTCTCTGTGTCTCAGTGTCTCTGTGTCTCTGTGTCTCAGAGTCTCAGAGTTTCAGAGTCTCAGTGTCTCTGTGTCTCAGTGTCTCTGTGTCTCAGTGTCTCAGAGTCTCAGAGTCTCAGTGTCTCAGTGTCTCTGTGTCTCTGTGTCTCAGTGTCTCAGAGTCTCAGAGTCTCAGTGTCTCTGTGTCTCAGTGTCTCTGTGTCTCAGTGTCTCTGTGTCTCAGTGTCTCAGTGTCTCAGAGTCTCAGTGTCTCAGTGTCTCAGTGTCTCAGTGTCTCTGTGTCTCTGTGTCTCAGTGTCTCTGTGTCTCTGAGTCTCAGTGTCTCTGTGTCTCAGTGTCTCAGTGTCTCTGTGTCTCTGTGTCTCAGTGTCTCTGTGTCTCTGTGTCTCAGTGTCTCAGTGTCACAGAGTCTCAGAGTCTCAGTGTCTCTGTGCCTCAGTGTCTCTGTGTCTCAGTGTCTCAGAGTCTCAGAGTCTCAGTGTCTCAGTGTCTCAGTGTCTCTGTGTCTCAGTGTCTCCGTGTCTCAGTGTCTCTGTGTCTCTGTGTCTCAGTGACTCTGAGACTCAGTGTCTCAGTGTCTCAGTGTCTCTGTGTCTCTGTGTCTCAGTGTCTCAGTGTCTCTGTGTCTCTGAGTCTCAGTGTCTCAGTGTCTCTGTGTCTCTGTGTCTCAGTGTCTCTGTGTCTCTGTGTCTCAGTGTCTCAGTGTCTCAGAGTCTCAGTGTCTCTGTGCCTCAGTGTCTCTGTGTCTCAGTGTCTCAGAGTCTCAGAGTCGCAGTGTCTCAGTGTCTCTGTGTCTCTGTGTCTCAGTGTCTCAGTGTCTCTGTGTCTCAGTGTCTCAGTGTCTCTGAGTCTCAGTGTCTCAGTGTCTCAGTGTCTCTGTGTCTCAGTGTCTCTGTGTCTCTGTGTCTCAGTGTCTCAGAGTCTCAGAGTCTCAGTGTCTCAGTGTCTCTGTGTCTCAGAGTCTCAGAGTCTCAGTGTCTCAGTGTCTCAGTGTCTCTGTGTCTCAGTGTCTCTGTGTCTCAGTGTCTCAGTGTCTCAGTGTCTCTGAGTCTCAGTGTCTCTGCGTCTCAGTGTCTCTGTGTCTCTGTGTCTCAGTGTCTCTGTGTCTCTGTGTCTCAGTGTCTCAGTGACTCAGTGTCTCAGTGTCTCTGAGTCTAAGTGTCTCTGTGTCTCAGTGTCTCTGTGTCTCTGTGTCTCAGTGTCACAGTGTCTCAGTGTCTCTGTGTCTCTGTGTCTCTGTGTCTCAGTGTCTCAGTGTCTCTGAGTCTCAGTGTCTCTGTGTCTCTGTGTCTCAGTGTCTCAGTGTCTCTGAGTCTCAGTGTCTCTGTGTCTCAGTGTCTCAGTGTCTCTGTGTCTCTGTGTCTCAGTGTCTCTGTGTCTCAGTGTCTCAGTGTCTCTGAGTCTCAGAGTCTCAGAGTCTCAGTGTCTCTGTGTCTCTGTGTCTCTGTGTCACATTGTCTCAGTGTCTCAGTGTCTCTGAGTCTCAGTGTCTCTGTGTCTCAGTGTCTCTGTGTCTCTGTGTCTCAGTGTCTCAGTGTCTCTGTGTCTCAGTGTCTCTGTGTCTCAGAGTCTCAGTGTCTCTGAGTCTCAGTGTCTCAGTGTCTCTGTGTCTCAGTGTCTCAGTGTCTCTGTGTCTCAGTGTCTCTGTTTCTCAGTGTCACTGTGTCTCTGTGTCTCAGTGTCTCAGTGTCTCTGTGTCTCAGTGTCTCTGTGTCTCAGTGTCTCAGTGTCTCTGAGTCTCAGAGTCTCAGTGTCTCTGTGCCTCAGTGTCTCTGTGTCTCAGTGTCTCTATGTCTCAGTGTCTCAGTGTGTCAGTGTCACAGTGTCTCTGTGTCTCAGTGTCTCAGTGTCTCTGAGTCTCAGAGTCTCTGAGTCTCAGTGTCTCTGTGTCTCAGTGTCTCAGAGTCTCAGTGTGTCAGTGTCTCAGAGTCTCAGTGTCTCTGTGCCTCAGTGTCTCTGTGTCTCAGTGTCTCTATGTCTCAGTGTCTCAGTGTGTCAGTGTCTCAGAGTCTCAGAGTCTCAGAGTCTCAGTGTCTCTGTGTCTCAGTGTCTCAGTGTCTCTGAGTCTCAGAGTCTCAGTGTCTCTGTGTCTCAGTGTCTCTATGTCTCAGTGTCTCAGTCTGTCAGTGTCTCAGAGTCTCAGTGTCTCTGTGTCTCTGTGTCTCAGTGTCTCAGTGTCTCAGTGTCTCTGAGTCTCAGAGTCTCAGAGTCTCAGTGTCTCTGTGTCTCAGTGTCTCAGTGTCTCTGAGTCTCAGAGTCTCAGTGTCTCTGTGCCTCAGTGTCTCAGTGTCTCAGTGTCTCTATGTCTCAGTGTCTCAGTGTCTCTGCGTCTCAGAGTCTCAGAGTCTCAGTGTCTCTGTGTCTCAGTGTCTCTATGTCTCAGTGTCTCAGTGTCTCAGTGTCTCTGTGTCTCAGAGTCTCAGTGTCTCAGTGTCTCTATGTCTCAGTGTCTCAGTGTCTCAGTGTCTCTGTGTCTCAGAGTCTCAGAGTCTCAGAGTCTCAGTGTCTCTGTGTCTCAGTGTCTCTGTGTCTCAGTGTCTCAGTGTCTCAGAGACTCAGAGTCTCAGTGTCTCTGTGTCTCAGTGTCTCTGTGTCTCAGTGTCTCAGTGTCTCTGAGTCTCAGTGTCTCTGTGTCTCAGTGTCTCTGTGTCTCTGTGTCTCAGTGTCACAGTGTCTCAGTGTCTCTGTGTCTCAGTGTCTCAGTGTCTCAGTGTCTCAGTGTCTCAGAGTCTCAGAGTCTCAGTGTCTCTGTGTCTCAGTGTCTCAGTGTCTCTGTGTCTCAGTGTCTCAGAGTCTCAGTGTCTCAGTGTCTCTGTGTCTCAGTGTCTCTGTGTCTCTGTGTCTCAGTGTCACAGTGTCTCAGTGTCTCTGTGTCTCAGTGTCTCAGTGTCTCAGTGTCCCTGTGTCTCAGTGTCTCTGTGTCTCAGTGTCTCAGTGTCTCAGTGTCTCTGAGTCTCAGTGTCTCAGTGTCTCAGTGTCTCAGTGTCTCAGTGTCTCAGAGTCTCAGTGTCTCAGAGTCTCAGTGTCTCTGTGTCTCAGTGTCTCAGTGTCTCAGTGTCTCAGAGTCTCAGAGTCTCAGTGTCTCAGTGTCTCTGTGTCTCAGTGTCTCAGTGTCTCTGTGTCTCTGTGTCTCAGTGTCACAGTGTTTCAGTGTCTCTGAGTCTCAAAGTCTCTGTGTCTCAGTGTCTCAGTGTCTCTGTGTCTCAGTGTCTCTCTGTCTCTGTGTCTCAGTGTCTCAGTGTCTCAGTGTCTCTGAGTCTCAGTGTCACTGTGTCTCAGTGTCTCTGTGTCTCAGTGTCACAGTGTCTCAGTGTCTCTGTGTCTCTGTGTCTCTGTGTCTCAGTGTCTCTGTGTCACAGTGTCTCTGTGTCTCAGAGTCTCAGTGTCTCTGTGTCTCAGTGTCTCTGAGTCTCTGTGTCTCAGTGTCTCTGTGTCTCTGTGTCTCAGTTTCTCAGTGTCTCTGTGTCTCAGTGTCTCTGTGTCTCAGTGTCTCAGTGTCTCAGTGTCTCAGTGTCTCTGAGTCTCAGAGTCTCAGTGTCTCTGTGCCTCAGTGTCTATGTGTCTCAGTGTCTCAGTGTCTCTGAGTCTCAGAGTCTCAGAGTCTCAGTGTCTCTGTGCCTCAGTGTCTCTGTGTCTCAGTGTCTCAGTGTCTCAGAGTCTCAGTGTCTCAGTGTCTCAGTGTCTCAGTGTCTCTGTGTCTCAGTGTCTCAGTGTCTCAGAGTCTCAGAGTCTCAGTGTCTCTCTGTCTCAGTGTCTCAGTGTCTCAGTGTCTCAGTGTCTCTGAGTCTCAGTGTCTCTGTGTCTCAGTGTCTCTGTGTCTCTGTGTCTCAGTGTCACAGTGTCTCAGTGTCTCTGTGTCTCTGTGTCTCTGTGTCTCAGTGTCTCTGTGTCACAGTGTCTCTGTGCCTCAGAGTCTCAGTGTCTCTGTGTCTCAGTGTCTCTGAGTCTCTGTGTCTCAGTGTCTCAGTGTCTCTGTGTCTCTGTGTCTCAGTGTCTCAGTGTCTCTGTGTCTCAGTGTCTCTGTGTCTCAGTGTCTCAGTGTCTCAGTGTCTCTGAGTCTCAGAGTCTCAGTGTCTCTGTGTCTCAGTGTCTCAGTGTCTCTGTGTCTCAGTGTCTCTGTGTCTCTGTGTCTCAGTGTCACAGTGTCTCTGTGTCTCTGTGTCTCAGTGTCTCAGTGTCTCTGAGTCTCAGTGTCTCTGTGTCTCTGTGTCTCAGTGTCTCAGTGTCTCTGAGTCTCAGTGTCTCAGTGTCTCAGTGTCTCTGTGTCTCTGTGTCTCAGTGTCTCTGTGTCTCAGTGTCTCAGTGTCTCTGAGTGTCAGAGTCTCAGAGTCTCAGAGTCTCAGTGTCTCTGTGTCTCTGTGTCTCTGTGTCACATTGTCTCAGTGTCTCAGTGTCTCTGAGTCTCAGTGTCTCAGTGTCTCTGTGTCTCTGTGTCTCAGTGTCTCAGTGTCTCTGTGTCTCAGTGTCTCTGTGTCTCAGTGTCTCAGTGTCTCTGAGTCTCAGTGTCTCAGTGTCTCTGTGTCTCAGTGTCTCAGTGTCTCTGTGTCTCAGTGTCTCTGTTTCTCAGTGTCACTGTGTCTCTGTGTCTCAGTGTCTCAGTGTCTCTGTGTCTCAGTGTCTCTGTGTCTCAGTGTCTCAGTGTCTCTGAGTCTCAGAGTCTCAGTGTCTCTGTGCCTCAGTGTCTCTGTGTCTCAGTGTCTCTATGTCTCAGTGTCTCAGTGTGTCAGTGTCTCAGTGTCTTTGTGTCTCAGTGTCTCAGTGTCTCTGAGTCTCAGAGTCTCTGAGTCTCAGTGTCTCTGTGTCTCAGTGTCTCAGTGTCTCAGAGTCTCAGTGTGTCAGTGTCTCAGAGTCTCAGTGTCTCTGTGCCTCAGTGTCTCTGTGTCTCAGTGTCTCTATGTCTCAGTGTCTCAGTGTGTCAGTGTCTCAGAGTCTCAGAGTCTCAGAGTCTCAGTGTCTCTGTGTCTCAGTTTCTCAGTGTCTCAGTGTCTCTGAGTCTCAGAGTCTCAGTGTCTCTGTGTCTCAGTGTCTCTATGTCTCAGTGTCTCAGTCTGTCAGTGTCTCAGAGTCTCAGTGTCTCTGTGTCTCAGTGTCTCAGTGTCTCAGTGTCTCTGAGTCTCAGAGTCTCAGAGTCTCAGTGTCTCTGTGTCTCAGTGTCTCAGTGTCTCTGAGTCTCAGAGTCTCAGTGTCTCTGTGCCTCAGTGTCTCAGTGTCTCAGTGTCTCTATGTCTCAGTGTCTCAGTGTCTCTGCGTCTCAGAGTCTCAGAGTCTCAGTGTCTCTGTGTCTCAGTGTCTCTATGTCTCAGTGTCTCAGTGTCTCAGTGTCTCTGTGTCTCAGAGTCTCAGTGTCTCAGTGTCTCTATGTCTCAGTGTCTCAGTGTCTCAGTGTCTCTGTGTCTCAGAGTCTCAGAGTCTCAGAGTCTCAGTGTCTCTGTGTCTCAGTGTCTCTGTGTCTCAGTGTCTCAGTGTCTCAGAGACTCAGAGTCTCAGTGTCTCTGTGTCTCAGTGTCTCTGTGTCTCAGTGTCTCAGTGTCTCAGTCTCTCTGAGTCTCAGTGTCTCTGTGTCTCAGTGTCTCTGTGTCTCTGTGTCTCAGTGTCACAGTGTCTCAGTGTCTCTGTGTCTCAGTGTCTCAGTGTCTCAGTGTCTCAGAGTCTCAGAGTCTCAGTGTCTCTGTGTCTCAGTGTCTCAGTGTCTCTGTGTCTCAGTGTCTCAGAGTCTCAGTGTCTCAGTGTCTCTGTGTCTCAGTGTCTCTGTGTCTCTGTGTCTCAGTGTCACAGTGTCTCAGTGTCTCTGTGTCTCAGTGTCTCAGTGTCCCTGTGTCTCAGTGTCTCTGTGTCTCAGTGTCTCAGTGTCTCAGTGTCTCTGAGTCTCAGTGTCTCAGTGTCTCTGTGTCTCAGTGTCTCAGTGTCTCAGTGTCTCAGAGTCTCAGTGTCTCAGAGTCTCAGAGTCTCAGTGTCTCTGTGTCTCAGTGTCTCAGTGTCTCAGAGTCTCAGAGTCTCAGTGTCTCAGTGTCTCTGTGTCTCAGTGTCTCAGTGTCTCTGTGTCTCTGTGTCTCAGTGTCACAGTGTTTCAGTGTCTCTGAGTCTCAAAGTCTCTGTGTCTCAGTGTCTCAGTGTCTCTGTGTCTCAGTGTCTCTCTGTCTCTGTGTCTCAGTGTCTCAGTGTCTCAGTGTCTCAGTGTCTCTGAGTCTCAGTGTCACTGTGTCTCAGTGTCTCTGTGTCTCAGTGTCACAGTGTCTCAGTGTCTCTGTGTCTCTGTGTCTCTGTGTCTCAGTGTCTCTGTGTCACAGTGTCTCTGTGTCTCAGAGTCTCAGTGTCTCTGTGTCTCAGAGTCTCAGTGTCTCAGTGTCTCTATGTCTCAGTGTCTCAGTGTCTCAGTGTCTCTGTGTCTCAGAGTCTCAGAGTCTCAGAGTCTCAGTGTCTCTGTGTCTCAGTGTCTCTGTGTCTCAGTGTCTCAGTGTCTCAGAGACTCAGAGTCTCAGTGTCTCTGTGTCTCAGTGTCTCTGTGTCTCAGTGTCTCAGTGTCTCTGAGTCTCAGTGTCTCTGTGTCTCAGTGTCTCTGTGTCTCTGTGTCTCAGTGTCACAGTGTCTCAGTGTCTCTGTGTCTCAGTGTCTCAGTGTCTCAGTGTCTCAGTGTCTCAGAGTCTCAGAGTCTCAGTGTCTCTGTGTCTCAGTGTCTCAGTGTCTCTGTGTCTCAGTGTCTCAGAGTCTCAGTGTCTCAGTGTCTCTGTGTCTCAGTGTCTCTGTGTCTCTGTGTCTCAGTGTCACAGTGTCTCAGTGTCTCTGTGTCTCAGTGTCTCAGTGTCTCAGTGTCCCTGTGTCTCAGTGTCTCTGTGTCTCAGTGTCTCAGTGTCTCTGAGTCTCAGTGTCTCAGTGTCTCAGTGTCTCAGTGTCTCAGAGTCTCAGTGTCTCAGAGTCTCAGTGTCTCTGTGTCTCAGTGTCTCAGTGTCTCAGTGTCTCAGAGTCTCAGAGTCTCAGTGTCTCAGTGTCTCTGTGTCTCAGTGTCTCAGTGTCTCTGTGTCTCTGTGTCTCAGTGTCACAGTGTTTCAGTGTCTCTGAGTCTCAAAGTCTCTGTGTCTCAGTGTCTCAGTGTCTCTGTGTCTCAGTGTCTCTCTGTCTCTGTGTCTCAGTGTCTCAGTGTCTCAGTGTCTCTGAGTCTCAGTGTCACTGTGTCTCAGTGTCTCTGTGTCTCAGTGTCACAGTGTCTCAGTGTCTCTGTGTCTCTGTGTCTCTGTGTCTCAGTGTCTCTGTGTCACAGTGTCTCTGTGTCTCAGAGTCTCAGTGTCTCTGTGTCTCAGTGTCTCTGAGTCTCTGTGTCTCAGTGTCTCTGTGTCTCTGTGTCTCAGTTTCTCAGTGTCTCTGTGTCTCAGTGTCTCTGTGTCTCAGTGTCTCAGTGTCTCAGTGTCTCAGTGTCTCTGAGTCTCAGAGTCTCAGTGTCTCTGTGCCTCAGTGTCTATGTGTCTCAGTGTCTCAGTGTCTCTGAGTCTCAGAGTCTCAGAGTCTCAGTGTCTCTGTGCCTCAGTGTCTCTGTGTCTCAGTGTCTCAGTGTCTCAGAGTCTCAGTGTCTCAGTGTCTCAGTGTCTCAGTGTCTCTGTGTCTCAGTGTCTCAGTGTCTCAGAGTCTCAGAGTCTCAGTGTCTCTCTGTCTCAGTGTCTCAGTGTCTCAGTGTCTCAGTGTCTCTGAGTCTCAGTGTCTCTGTGTCTCAGTGTCTCTGTGTCTCTGTGTCTCAGTGTCACAGTGTCTCAGTGTCTCTGTGTCTCTGTGTCTCTGTGTCTCAGTGTCTCTGTGTCACAGTGTCTCTGTGCCTCAGAGTCTCAGTGTCTCTGTGTCTCAGTGTCTCTGAGTCTCTGTGTCTCAGTGTCTCAGTGTCTCTGTGTCTCTGTGTCTCAGTGTCTCAGTGTCTCTGTGTCTCAGTGTCTCTGTGTCTCAGTGTCTCAGTGTCTCAGTGTCTCTGAGTCTCAGAGTCTCAGTGTCTCTGTGTCTCAGTGTCTCAGTGTCTCTGTGTCTCAGTGTCTCTGTGTCTCTGTGTCTCAGTGTCACAGTGTCTCTGTGTCTCTGTGTCTCAGTGTCTCAGTGTCTCTGAGTCTCAGTGTCTCTGTGTCTCTGTGTCTCAGTGTCTCAGTGTCTCTGAGTCTCAGTGTCTCAGTGTCTCAGTGTCTCTGTGTCTCTGTGTCTCAGTGTCTCTGTGTCTCAGTGTCTCAGTGTCTCTGAGTGTCAGAGTCTCAGAGTCTCAGAGTCTCAGTGTCTCTGTGTCTCTGTGTCTCTGTGTCACATTGTCTCAGTGTCTCAGTGTCTCTGAGTCTCAGTGTCTCAGTGTCTCTGTGTCTCTGTGTCTCAGTGTCTCAGTGTCTCTGTGTCTCAGTGTCTCTGTGTCTCAGTGTCTCAGTGTCTCTGAGTCTCAGTGTCTCAGTGTCTCTGTGTCTCAGTGTCTCAGTGTCTCTGTGTCTCAGTGTCTCTGTTTCTCAGTGTCACTGTGTCTCTGTGTCTCAGTGTCTCAGTGTCTCTGTGTCTCAGTGTCTCTGTGTCTCAGTGTCTCAGTGTCTCTGAGTCTCAGAGTCTCAGTGTCTCTGTGCCTCAGTGTCTCTGTGTCTCAGTGTCTCTATGTCTCAGTGTCTCAGTGTGTCAGTGTCTCAGTGTCTTTGTGTCTCAGTGTCTCAGTGTCTCTGAGTCTCAGAGTCTCTGAGTCTCAGTGTCTCTGTGTCTCAGTGTCTCAGTGTCTCAGAGTCTCAGTGTGTCAGTGTCTCAGAGTCTCAGTGTCTCTGTGCCTCAGTGTCTCTGTGTCTCAGTGTCTCTATGTCTCAGTGTCTCAGTGTGTCAGTGTCTCAGAGTCTCAGAGTCTCAGAGTCTCAGTGTCTCTGTGTCTCAGTTTCTCAGTGTCTCAGTGTCTCTGAGTCTCAGAGTCTCAGTGTCTCTGTGTCTCAGTGTCTCTATGTCTCAGTGTCTCAGTCTGTCAGTGTCTCAGAGTCTCAGTGTCTCTGTGTCTCTGTGTCTCAGTGTCTCAGTGTCTCAGTGTCTCTGAGTCTCAGAGTCTCAGAGTCTCAGTGTCTCTGTGTCTCAGTGTCTCAGTGTCTCTGAGTCTCAGAGTCTCAGTGTCTCTGTGCCTCAGTGTCTCAGTGTCTCAGTGTCTCTATGTCTCAGTGTCTCAGTGTCTCTGCGTCTCAGAGTCTCAGAGTCTCAGTGTCTCTGTGTCTCAGTGTCTCTATGTCTCAGTGTCTCAGTGTCTCAGTGTCTCTGTGTCTCAGAGTCTCAGTGTCTCAGTGTCTCTATGTCTCAGTGTCTCAGTGTCTCAGTGTCTCTGTGTCTCAGAGTCTCAGAGTCTCAGAGTCTCAGTGTCTCTGTGTCTCAGTGTCTCTGTGTCTCAGTGTCTCAGTGTCTCAGAGACTCAGAGTCTCAGTGTCTCTGTGTCTCAGTGTCTCTGTGTCTCAGTGTCTCAGTGTCTCAGTCTCTCTGAGTCTCAGTGTCTCTGTGTCTCAGTGTCTCTGTGTCTCTGTGTCTCAGTGTCACAGTGTCTCAGTGTCTCTGTGTCTCAGTGTCTCAGTGTCTCAGTGTCTCAGAGTCTCAGAGTCTCAGTGTCTCTGTGTCTCAGTGTCTCAGTGTCTCTGTGTCTCAGTGTCTCAGAGTCTCAGTGTCTCAGTGTCTCTGTGTCTCAGTGTCTCTGTGTCTCTGTGTCTCAGTGTCACAGTGTCTCAGTGTCTCTGTGTCTCAGTGTCTCAGTGTCCCTGTGTCTCAGTGTCTCTGTGTCTCAGTGTCTCAGTGTCTCAGTGTCTCTGAGTCTCAGTGTCTCAGTGTCTCTGTGTCTCAGTGTCTCAGTGTCTCAGTGTCTCAGAGTCTCAGTGTCTCAGAGTCTCAGAGTCTCAGTGTCTCTGTGTCTCAGTGTCTCAGTGTCTCAGAGTCTCAGAGTCTCAGTGTCTCAGTGTCTCAGTGTCTCAGTGTCTCTGTGTCTCTGTGTCTCAGTGTCACAGTGTTTCAGTGTCTCTGAGTCTCAAAGTCTCTGTGTCTCAGTGTCTCAGTGTCTCTGTGTCTCAGTGTCTCTCTGTCTCTGTGTCTCAGTGTCTCAGTGTCTCAGTGTCTCAGTGTCTCTGAGTCTCAGTGTCACTGTGTCTCAGTGTCTCTGTGTCTCAGTGTCACAGTGTCTCAGTGTCTCTGTGTCTCTGTGTCTCTGTGTCTCAGTGTCTCTGTGTCACAGTGTCTCTGTGTCTCAGAGTCTCAGTGTCTCTGTGTCTCAGTGTCTCTGAGTCTCTGTGTCTCAGTGTCTCAGTGTCTCTGTGTCTCTGTGTCTCAGTTTCTCAGTGTCTCTGTGTCTCAGTGTCTCTGTGTCTCAGTGTCTCAGTGTCTCAGTGTCTCTGAGTCTCAGAGTCTCAGTGTCTCTGTGTCTCAGTGTCTCAGTGTCTCAGTGTCTCAGTGTCTCTGAGTCTCAGAGTCTCAGTGTCTCTGTGCCTCAGTGTCTATGTGTCTTAGTGTCTCAGTGTCTCAGTGTCTCTGAGTCTCAGAGTCTCAGAGTCTCAGTGTCTCTGTCCCTCAGTGTCTCTGTGTCTCAGTGTCTCAGAGTCTCAGTGTCTCAGTGTCTCAGTGTCTCAGTGTCTCTGTGTCTCAGTGTCTCAGTGTCTCAGAGTCTCAGAGTCTCAGTGTCTCTCTGTCTCAGTGTCTCAGTGTCTCAGTGTCTCAGTGTCTCTGAGTCTCAGTGTCTCTGTGTCTCAGTGTCTCTGTGTCTCTGTCTCTCAGTGTCACAGTGTCTCAGTGTCTCTGTGTCTCTGTGTCTCTGTGTCTCAGTGTCTCTGTGTCACAGTGTCTCTGTGCCTCAGAGTCTCAGTGTCTCTGTGTCTCAGTGTCTCTGAGTCTCTGTGTCTCAGTGTCTCAGTGTCTCTGTGTCTCTGTGTCTCAGTTTCTCAGTGTCTCTGTGTCTCAGTGTCTCTGTGTCTCAGTGTCTCAGTGTCTCAGTGTCTCTGAGTCTCAGAGTCTCAGTGTTTCTGTGTCTCAGTGTCTCAGTGTCTCAGTGTCTCAGTGTCTCTGAGTCTCAGAGTCTCAGTGTCTCTGTGCCTCAGTGTCTATGTGTCTCAGTGTCTCTATGTCTCAGTGTCTCAGTGTCTCTGAGTCTCAGAGTCTCAGAGTCTCAGTGTCTCTGTGTCTCAGTGTGTCTGTGTCTCATTGTCTCAGTGTCTCAGAGTCTCAGAGTCTCAGTGTCTCAGTGTCTCAGTGTCTCTGTGTCTCAGTGTCTCAGTGTCTCAGAGTCTCAGAGTCTCAGTGTCTCAGTGTCTCAGTGTCTCTGTGTCTCAGTGTCTCAGTGTCTCAGAGTCTCAGAGTCTCAGTGTCTCTGTGTCTCAGTGTCTCTGTGTCTCAGTGTCTCTGTGTCTCAGTGTCTCAGAGTCTCAGGGACTCAGTGTCTCAGTGTCTCAGTGTCTCTGTGTCTCAGTGTCTCAGTGTCTCAGAGTCTCAGAGTCTCAGTGTCTCAGTGTCTCAGTGTCTCTGTGTCTCAGAGTCTCAGAGTCTCAGAGTCTCAGTGTCTCTGTGTCTCAGTGTCTCTGTGTCTCAGTGTCTCAGTGTCTCAGAGTCTCAGTGTCTCAGTGTCTCAGTGTCTCTGTGTCTCAGTGTCTCAGTGTCTCAGAGTCTCAGAGTCTCAGTGTCTCTGTGTCTCAGTGTCTCAGTGTCTCTGTGTCTCAGTGTCTCAGTGTCTCTGTGTCTCAGTGTCTCTGTGTCTCAGTGTCTCAGTGTCTCTGAGTCTCAGTGTCTCAGTGTCTCAGTGTCTCAGAGTCTCAGAGTCTCAGTGTCTCTGTGTCTCAGTGTCTCAGTGTCTCTGTGTCTCAGTGTCTCAGAGTCTCAGTGTCTCAGTGTCTCTGTGTCTCAGTGTCTCTGTGTCTCTGTGTCTCAGTGTCACTGTGTCTCAGTGTCTCTGTGTCTCAGTGTCTCAGTGTCTCAGTGTCCCTGTGTCTCAGAGTCTCTGTGTCTCAGTGTCTCAGTGTCTCAGTGTCTCTGAGTCTCAGTGTCTCAGTGTCTCTGTGTCTCAGTGTCTCAGTGTCTCAGTGTCTCAGAGTCTCAGTGTCTCTGTGTCTCAGTGTCTCAGTGTCTCTGTGTCTCAGTGTCTCAGAGTCTCAGAGTCTCAGTGTCTCAGTGTCTCAGTGTCTCAGTGTCTCAGAGTCTCAGTGTCTCAGTGTCTCTGTGTCTCAGTGTCTCTCTGTCTCAGTGTCTCTGTGTCTCTGTGTCTCAGTGTCACAGTGTTTCAGTGTCTCTGAGTCTCAAAGTCTCTGTGTCTCAGTGTCTCAGTGTCTCTGTGTCTCAGTGTCTCTCTGTCTCTGTGTCTCAGTGTCTCAGTGTCTCTGAGTCTCAGTGTCTCAGTGTCTCAGTGTCTCTGTGTCTCAGTGTCTCTGTGTCTCAGTGTCTCAGAGTCTCAGAGTCTCAGTGTCTCAGTGTCTCTGTGTCTCAGAGTCTCAGAGTCTCAGTGTCTCAGTGTCTCAGTGTCTCTGTGTCTCAGTGTCTCTGTGTCTCAGTGTCTCAGTGTCTCAGTGTCTCTGAGTCTCAGTGTCTCTGCGTCTCAGTGTCTCAGTGTCTCTGTGTCTCTGTGTCTCAGTGTCTCTGTGTCTCAGTGTCTCAGTGACTCAGTGTCTCAGTGTCTCTGAGTCTAAGTGTCTCTGTGTCTCAGTGTCTCTGTGTCTCTGTGTCTCAGTGTCACAGTGTCTCAGTGTCTCTGTGTCTCTGTGTCTCAGTGTCTCAGTGTCTCTGAGTCTCAGTGTCTCTGTGTCTCTGTGTCTCAGTGTCTCAGTGTCTCTGAGTCTCAGTGTCTCTGTGTCTCAGTGTCTCAGTGTCTCTGTGTCTCTGTGTCTCAGTGTCTCTGTGTCTCAGTGTCTCAGTGTCTCTGAGTCTCAGAGTCTCAGAGTCTCAGAGTCTCAGTGTCTCTGTGTCTCTGTGTCTCTGTGTCACATTGTCTCAGTGTCTCAGTGTCTCTGAGTCTCAGTGTCTCTGTGTCTCAGTGTCTCTGTGTCTCTGTGTCTCAGTGTCTCTGTGTCTCAGTGTCTCAGTGTCTCTGAGTCTCAGTGTCTCAGTGTCTCTGTGTCTCATTGTCTCAGTGTCTCTGTGTCTCAGTGTCTCTGTGTCTCAGTGTCACTGTGTCTCTGTGTCTCAGTGTCTCAGTGTCTCTGTGTCTCAGTGTCTCTGTGTCTCAGTGTCTCAGTGTCTCTGAGTCTCAGAGTCTCAGTGTCTCTGTGCCTCAGTGTCTCTGTGTCTCAGTGTCTCTATGTCTCAGTGTCTCAGTGTGTCAGTGTCTCAGTGTCTCTGTGTCTCAGTGTCTCAGTGTCTCTGAGTCTCAGAGTCTCTGAGTCTCAGTGTCTCTGTGTCTCAGTGTCTCAGTGTCTCAGAGTCTCAGTGTGTCAGTGTCTCAGAGTCTCAGTGTCTCTGTGCCTCAGTGTCTCTGTGTCTCAGTGTCTCTATGTCTCAGTGTCTCAGTGTGTCAGTGTCTCAGAGTCTCAGAGTCTCAGAGTCTCAGTGTCTCTGTGTCTCAGTGTCTCAGTGTCTCAGTGTCTCTGAGTCTCAGAGTCTCAGAGTCTCAGTGTCTCTGTGTCTCAGTGTCTCTATGTCTCAGTGTCTCAGTCTGTCAGTGTCTCAGAGTCTCAGTGTCTCTGTGTCTCTGTGTCTCAGTGTCTCAGTGTCTCAGTGTCTCTGAGTCTCAGAGTCTCAGAGTCTCAGTGTCTCAGTGTCTCAGTGTCTCTGAGTCTCAGAGTCTCAGTGTCTCTGTGCCTCAGTGTCTCAGTGTCTCAGTGTCTCTATGTCTCAGTGTCTCAGTGTCTCTGCGTCTCAGAGTCTCAGAGTCTCAGTGTCTCTGTGTCTCAGTGTCTCAGTGTCTCAGTGTCTCAGTGTCTCTGTGTCTCAGAGTCTCAGTGTCTCAGTGTCTCTATGTCTCAGTGTCTCAGTGTCTCAGTGTCTCTGTGTCTCAGAGTCTCAGAGTCTCAGAGTCTCAGTGTCTCTGTGTCTCAGTGTCTCTGTGTCTCAGTGTCTCAGTGTCTCAGAGACTCAGAGTCTCAGTGTCTCTGTGTCTCAGTGTCTCTGTGTCTCAGTGTCTCAGTGTCTCAGTGTCTCTGAGTCTCAGTGTCTCTGTGTCTCAGTGTCTCTGTGTCTCTGTGTCTCAGTGTCACAGTGTCTCAGTGTCTCTGTGTCTCAGTGTCTCAGTGTCTCAGTGTCTCAGTGTCTCAGTGTCTCAGAGTCTCAGAGTCTCAGTGTCTCTGTGTCTCAGTGTCTCAGTGTCTCTGTGTCTCAGTGTCTCAGAGTCTCAGTGTCTCAGTGTCTCTGTGTCTCAGTGTCTCTGTGTCTCTGTGTCTCAGTGTCACAGTGTCTCAGTGTCTCTGTGTCTCAGTGTCTCAGTGTCTCAGTGTCCCTGTGTCTCAGTGTCTCTGTGTCTCAGTGTCTCAGTGTCTCTGTGTCTCAGTGTCTCAGAGTCTCAGTGTCTCTGTGCCTCAGTGTCTCAGTGTCTCAGTGTCTCTATGTCTCAGTGTCTCAGTGTCTCTGCGTCTCAGAGTCTCAGAGTCTCAGTGTCTCTGTGTCTCAGTGTCTCAGTGTCTCAGTGTCTCAGTGTCTCTGTGTCTCAGAGTCTCAGTGTCTCAGTGTCTCTATGTCTCAGTGTCTCAGTGTCTCAGTGTCTCTGTGTCTCAGAGTCTCAGAGTCTCAGAGTCTCAGTGTCTCTGTGTCTCAGTGTCTCTGTGTCTCAGTGTCTCAGTGTCTCAGAGACTCAGAGTCTCAGTGTCTCTGTGTCTCAGTGTCTCTGTGTCTCAGTGTCTCAGTGTCTCAGAGTCTCTGAGTCTCAGTGTCTCTGTGTCTCAGTGTCTCTGTGTCTCTGTGTCTCAGTGTCACAGTGTCTCAGTGTCTCTGTGTCTCAGTGTCTCAGTGTCTCAGTGTCTCAGTGTCTCAGTGTCTCAGAGTCTCAGAGTCTCAGTGTCTCTGTGTCTCAGTGTCTCAGTGTCTCTGTGTCTCAGTGTCTCAGAGTCTCAGTGTCTCAGTGTCTCTGTGTCTCAGTGTCTCTGTGTCTCTGTGTCTCAGTGTCACAGTGTCTCAGTGTCTCTGTGTCTCAGTGTCTCAGTGTCTCAGTGTCCCTGTGTCTCAGTGTCTCTGTGTCTCAGTGTCTCAGTGTCTCTGTGTCTCAGTGTCTCAGAGTCTCAGTGTCTCAGTGTCTCTGTGTCTCAGTGTCTCTGTGTCTCTGTGTCTCAGTGTCACAGTGTCTCAGTGTCTCTGTGTCTCAGTGTCTCAGTGTCTCAGTGTCCCTGTGTCTCAGTGTCTCTGTGTCTCAGTGTCTCAGTGTCTCTGAGTCTCAGTGTCTCAGTGTCTCTGTGTCTCAGTGTCTCAGTGTCTCAGTGTCTCAGAGTCTCAGTGTCTCAGAGTCTCAGAGTCTCAGTGTCTCTGTGTCTCAGTGTCTCAGTGTCTCAGTGTCTCAGAGTCTCAGAGTCTCAGAGTCTCAGTGTCTCTGTGTCTCAGTGTCTCAGTGTCTCTGTGTCTCTGTGTCTCAGTGTCACAGTGTTTCAGTGTCTCTGAGTCTCAAAGTCTCTGTGTCTCAGTGTCTCAGTGTCTCTGTGTCTCAGTGTCTCTCTGTCTCTGTGTCTCAGTGTCTCAGTGTCTCTGAGTCTCAGTGTCACTGTGTCTCAGTGTCTCTGTGTCTCAGTGTCACAGTGTCTCAGTGTCTCTGTGTCTCTGTGTCTCAGTGTCTCTGTGTCACAGTGTGTCTGTGTCTCAGAGTCTCAGTGTCTCTGTGTCTCAGTGTCTCTGAGTCTCTGTGTCTCAGTGTCTCAGTGTCTCAGTGTCTCTGTGTCTCAGTGTCTCAGTGTCTCAGTGTCTCTGAGTCTCAGAGTCTCAGTGTCTCTGTGTCTCAGTGTCTCAGTGTCTCAGTGTCTCAGTGTCTCTGAGTCTCAGAGTCTCAGTGTCTCTGTGCCTCAGTGTCTATGTGTCTCAGTGTCTCAGTGTCTCTGAGTCTCAGAGTCTCAGAGTCTCAGTGTCTCTGTGCCTCAGTGTCTCTGTGTCTCAGTGTCTCAGTGTCTCAGAGTCTCAGTGTCTCAGTGTCTCAGTGTCTCTGTGTCTCAGTGTCTCAGTGTCTCAGAGTCTCAGAGTCTCAGTGTCTCTCTGTCTCAGTGTCTCAGTGTCTCAGTGTCTCAGTGTCTCTGAGTCTCAGTGTCTCAGTGTCTCAGTGTCTCTGAGTCTCAGTGTCTCTGTGTCTCAGTGTCTCTGTGTCTCTGTGTCTCAGTGTCACAGTGTCTCAGTGTCTCTGTGTCTCTGTGTCTCTGTGTCTCAGTGTCTCTGTGTCACAGTGTCTCTGTGCCTCAGAGTCTCTGTGTCTCAGTGTCTCAGTGTCTCTGTGTCTCTGTGTCTCAGTGTCTCAGTGTCTCTGTGTCTCAGTGTCTCTGTGTCTCAGTGTCTCAGTGTCTCAGTGTCTCTGAGTCTCAGAGTCTCAGTGTCTCTGTGTCTCAGTGTCTCAGTGTCTCAGTGTCTCAGTGTCTCTGAGTCTCAGAGTCTCAGTGTCTCTGTGCCTCAGTGTCTATGTGTCTCAGTGTCTCTATGTCTCAGTGTCTCAGTGTCTCTGAGCCTCAGAGTCTCAGAGTCTCAGTTTCTCTGTGTCTCAGTGTGTCTGTGTCTCAGTGTCTCAGTGTCTCAGAGTCTCAGAGTCTCAGTGTCTCAGTGTCTCAGAGTCTCTGTGTCTCAGTGTCTCAGAGTCTCAGAGTCTCAGTGTCTCAGTGTCTCAGTGTCTCTGTGTCTCAGTGTCTCAGTGTCTCAGAGTCTCAGAGTCTCAGTGTCTCTGTGTCTCAGTGTCTCTGTGTCTCAGTGTCTCTGTGTCTCAGTGTCTCAGTGTCTCAGAGTCTCAGGGACTCAGTGTCTCAGTGTCTCAGTGTCTCTGTGTCTCAGTGTCTCAGTGTCTCAGAGTCTCAGAGTCTCAGTGTCTCAGTGTCTCAGTGTCTCTGTGTCTCAGAGTCTCAGAGTCTCAGAGTCTCAGTGTCTCTGTGTCTCAGTGTCTCTGTGTCTCAGTGTCTCAGTGTCTCAGAGTCTCAGTGTCTCAGTGTCTCAGTGTCTCTGTGTCTCAGTGTCTCAGAGTCTCAGAGTCTCAGTGTCTCTGTGTCTCAGTGTCTCAGTGTCTCTGTGTCTCAGTGTCTCAGTGTCTCTGTGTCTCAGTGTCTCTGTGTCTCAGTGTCTCAGTGTCTCTGAGTCTCAGTGTCTCAGTGTCTCAGTGTCTCAGTGTCTCAGAGTCTCAGAGTCTCAGTGTCTCTGTGTCTCAGTGTCTCAGTGTCTCTGTGTCTCAGTGTCTCAGAGTCTCAGTGTCTCAGTGTCTCTGTGTCTCAGTGTCTCTGTGTCTCTGTGTCTCAGTGTCACTGTGTCTCAGTGTCTCTGTGTCTCAGTGTCTCAGTGTCTCAGTGTCCCTGTGTCTCAGAGTCTCTGTGTCTCAGTCTCTCAGTGTCTCAGTGTCTCTGAGTCTCAGTGTCTCAGTGTCTCAGTGTCTCAGTGTCTCAGAGTCTCAGTGTCTCTGTGTCTCAGTGTCTCAGTGTCTCAGTGTCTCTGTGTCTCAGTGTCTCAGAGTCTCAGAGTCTCAGTGTCTCAGTGTCTCAGTGTCTCAGTGTCTCAGTGTCTCAGAGTCTCAGTGTCTCAGTGTCTCTGTGTCTCAGTGTCTCTCTGTCTCAGTGTCTCTGTGTCTCTGTGTCTCAGTGTCACAGTGTTTCAGAGTCTCTGAGTCTCAAAGTCTCTGTGTCTCAGTGTCTCAGTGTCTCTGTGTCTCAGTGTCTCTCTGTCTCTGTGTCTCAGTGTCTCAGTGTCTCTGAGTCTCAGTGTCACTGTGTCTCAGTGTCTCTGTGTCTCAGTGTCACAGTGTCTCAGTGTCTCTGTGTCTCTGTGTCTCTGTGTCTCAGTGTCTCTGTGTCACAGTGTCTCTGTGTCTCAGAGTCTCAGTGTCTCTGTGTCTCAGTGTCTCTGAGTCTCTGTGTCTCAGTGTCTCAGTGTCTTTGTGTCTCTGTGTCTCAGTGTCTCAGTGTCTCAGTGTCTCAGAGTCTCAGAGTCTCACTGTCTCTGTGTCTCAGTGTCTCAGTGTCTCTGTGTCTCAGTGTCTCTGTGTCTCTGTGTCTCAGTGTCTCAGTGTCTCAGTGTCTCTGAGTCTCAGTGTCTCTGTGTATCAGTGTCTCAGTGTCTCTGTGTCTCTGTGTCTCAGTGTCTCTGTGTCTCAGTGTCTCAGTGTCTCAGAGTCTCAGAGTCTCAGTGTCTCTGTGCCTCAGTGTCTCTGTGTCTCAGTGTCTCAGAGTCTCAGAGTCTCAGTGTCTCAGTGTCTCTGTGTCTCAGTGTCTCTGTGTCTCAGTGTCTCTGTGTCTCTGTGTCTCAGAGTCTCAGAGTTTCAGAGTCTCAGTGTCTCTGTGTCTCAGTGTCTCAGTGTCTCAGAGTCTCAGAGTCTCAGTATCTCAGTGTCTCAGTGTCTCTGTGTCTCAGTGTCTCAGTGTCTCAGAGTCTCAGAGTCTCAGTGTCTCTGTGTCTCAGTGTCTCAGTGTCTCAGTGTCTCTGTGTCTCAGTGTCTCAGTGTCTCAGAGTCTCAGTGTCTCAGTGTCTCAGTGTCTCTGTGTCTCTGTGTCTCAGTGTCTCTGTGTCTCTGAGTCTCAGTGTCTCTGTGTCTCAGTGTCTCTGTGTCTCAGTGTCTCTGTGTCTCTGTGTCTCAGTGTCTCAGTGTCACAGAGTCTCAGAGTCTCAGTGTCTCTGTGCCTCAGTGTCTCTGTGTCTCAGTGTCTCAGAGTCTCAGTGTCTCAGTGTCTCAGTGTCTCTGTGTCTCAGTGTCTCCGTGTCTCAGTGTCTCTGTGTCTCTGTGTCTCAGTGTCTCTGAGTCTCAGTGTCTCTGTGTCTCAGTGTCTCAGTGTCTCAGTGTCTCAGTGTCTCTGTGTCTCTGTGTCTCAGTGTCTCAGTGTCTCTGTGTCTCTGAGTCTCAGTGTCTCAGTGTCTCTGTGTCTCTGTGTCTCAGTGTCTCTGTGTCTCTGTGTCTCAGTGTCTCAGTGTCTCAGAGTCTCAGAGTCTCAGTGTCTCTGTGCCTCAGTGTCTCTGTGTCTCAGTGTCTCAGAGTCTCAGAGTCTCAGTGTCTCCGTGTCTCTGTGTCTCAGTGTCTCAGTGTCTCTGTGTCTCAGTGTCTCAGTGTCTCTGAGTCTCAGTGTCTCAGTGTCTCAGTTTCTCTGTGTCTCAGTGTCTCTGTGTCTCTGTGTCTCAGTGTCTCAGAGTCTCAGAGTCTCAGTGTCTCAGTGTCTCTGTGTCTCAGAGTCTCAGAGTCTCAGTGTCTCAGTGTCTCAGTGTCTCAGTGTCTCTGTGTCTCAGTGTCTCAGTGTCTCAGTGTCTCAGTGTCTCTGAGTCTCAGTGTCTCTGCGTCTCAGTGTCTCAGTGTCTCTGTGTCTCTGTGTCTCAGTGTCTCTGAGTCTCTGTGTCTCAGTGTCTCAGTGACTCAGTGTCTCAGTGTCTCTGAGTCTAAGTGTCTCTGTGTCTCAGTGTCTCTGTGTCTCTGTGTCTCAGTGTCACAGTGTCTCAGTGTCTCTGTGTCTCTGTGTCTCTGTGTCTCTGTGTCTCAGTGTCACAGTGTCTCAGTGTCTCTGTGTCTCTGTGTCTCAGTGTCTCTGTGTCTCAGTGTCTCTGTGTCTCTGTGTCTCAGTGTCTCAGTGTCTCTGAGTCTCTGTGTCTCAGTGTCTCTGTGTCTCAGTGTCTCAGCGTCTCAGTGTCTCAGCGTCTCTGTGTCTCAGTGTCTCTGTGTCTCTGTGTCTCTGTGTCTCAGAGTCTCAGAGTCTCAGTGTCTCAGTGTCTCTATGTCTCAGTGTCTCTGTGTCTCTGTGTCTCAGTGTCTCAGTGTCTCAGTGTCTCTGAGTCTCAGTGTCTCTGCGTCTCAGTGTCTCAGTGTCTCTGTGTCTCTGTGTCTCAGTGTCTCTGTGTCTCAGTGTCTCAGTGTCTCAGTGTCTCTGTGTCTCAGTGTCTCTGTGTCTCTGTGTCTCAGTGTCACAGTGTCTCAGTGTCTCTGTGTCTCTGTGTCTCAGTGTCTCTGTGTCTCAGTGTCTCTGTGTCTCTGTGTCTCTGTGTCTCAGTGTCACAGTGTCTCTGTGTCTCAGTGTCTCTGTGTCTCTGTGTCTCAGTGTCTCAGTGTCTCAGAGTCTCAGTGTCTCTGTGTCTCAGTGTCTCTGTGTCTCAGTGTCTCAGAGTCTCAGAGTCTCAGTGTCTCAGTGTCTCAGTGTCTCTGTGTCTCAGTGTCTCTGTGTCTCTGTGTCTCAGTGTCTCAGTGTCTCTGAGTCTCAATGTCTCAGTGTCTCAGAGTCTCAGTGTCTCAGTGTCTCAGTGTCTCTGTGTCTCAGTGTCTCTGTGTCTCTGTGTCTCAGTGTCTCAGTGTCTCTGAGTCTCAGTGTCTCTGTGTCTCTGTGTCTCTGTGTCTCAGTGTCTCTGTGTCTCTGTGTCTCAGTGTCTCTGAGTCTCAGTGTCTCTGTGTCTCAGTGTCTCTGTGTCTCTGTGTCTCAGTGTCACAGTGTCTCTGTGTCTCTGTGTCTCAGTGTCTCTGTGTCTCTGTGTCTCAGTGTCTCAGTGTCTCAGAGTCTCAGAGTCTCAGTGTCTCTGTGTCTCAGTGTCTCAGTGTCTCAGTGTCTCAGGGTCTCTGTGTCTCAGTGTCTCTGTGTCTCAGTGTCTAAGTGTCTCTGAGTCTCAGAGTCTCAGTGTCTCTGTTTCTCAGTGTCTCTGTGTCTCTGTGTCTCAGTGTCACAGTGTCTCTGTGTCTCTGTGTCTCAGTGTCTCTGTGTCTCAGTGTCTCTGTGTCTCTGTGTCTCAGTGTCTCTGTGTCTCTGTGTCTCAGTGTCTCAGTGTCTCTGAGTCTCAGTGTCTCTGTGTGTCAGTGTCTCTGTGTCTCTGTGTCTCAGTGTCACAGTGTCTCTGTGTCTCTGTGTCTCAGTGTCTCTGTGTCTCTGTGTCTCAGTGTCTCAGTGTCTCAGAGTCTCAGAGTCTCAGTGTCTCTGTGTCTCAGTGTCTCTGTGTCTCAGTGTCTCAGTGTCTCAGAGTCTCAGAGTCTCAGTGTCTCTGTGTCTCAGTGTCTCAGTGTCTCTGTGTCTCAGTGTCTCAGTGTCTCTGTGTCTCAGTGTCTAAGTGTCTCTGAGTCTCAGAGTCTCAGTGTCTCTGTGTCTCAGTGTCTCTGTGTCTCTGTGTCTCAGTGTCACAGTGTCTCTGTGTCTCTGTGTCTCAGTGTCTCTGTGTCTCTGTGTCTCAGTGTCTCAGTGTCTCAGAGTCTCAGAGTCTCAGTGTCTCTGTGTCTCAGTGTCTCTGTGTCTCAGTGTCTCAGTGTCTCAGAGTCTCAGAGTCTCAGTGTCTCTGTGTCTCAGTGTCTCAGTGTCTCAGTGTCTCTGTGTCTCAGTGTCTCTGTGTCTCAGTGTCTCAGTGTCTCTGAGTCTCAGTGTCTCAGTGTCTCAGAGTCTCAGTGTCTCAGTGTCTCTGTGTCTCTGTGTCTCAGTGTCTCAGTGTCTCTGAGTCTCAGTGTCTCTGTGTCTCAGTGTCTCTGTGTCTCTGTGTCTCAGTGTCACAGTGTCTCTGTGTCTCTGTGTCTCAGTGTCTCTGTGTCTCTGTGTCTCAGTGTCTCAGTGTCTCAGAGTCTCAGAGTCTCAGTGTCTCTGTGTCTCAGTGTCTCTGTGTCTCAGTGTCTCAGTGTCTCTGAGTCTCAGTGTCACAGTGTCTCAGAGTCTCAGAGTCTCAGTGTCTCTGTGTCTCAGTGTCTCAGTGTCTCTGTGTCTCTGTGTCTCAGTGTCTCTGTGTCTCAGTGTCTCAGTGTCTCAGTGTCTCTGAGTCTCAGTATCTCTGTGTCTCAGTGTCTCTGTGTCTCTGTGTCTCAGTGTCACAGTGTCTCTGTGTCTCTGTGTCTCAGTGTCTCTGTGTCTCTGTGTCTCAGTGTCTCAGTGTCTCAGAGTCTCAGTGTCTCTGTGTCTCAGTGTCTCTGTGTCTCAGTGTCTCAGAGTCTCAGAGTCTCAGTGTCTCAGTGTCTCAGTGTCTCTGTGTCTCAGTGTCTCAGTGTCTCTGAGTCTCAGTGTCTCTGTGTCTCAGTGTCTCTGTGTCTCAGTGTCACAGTGTCTCTGTGTCTCTGTGTCTCAGTGTCTCTGTGTCTCTGTGTCTCAGTGTCTCAGAGTCTCAGAGTCTCAGTGTCTCTGTGTCTCAGTGTCTCTGTGTCTCAGTGTCTCAGTGTCTCAGAGTCTCGGAGTCTCAGTGTCTCTGTGTCTCAGTGTCTCCGTGTCTCAGTGTCTCAGTGTCTCTGTGTCTCAGTGTCTCAGGGTCTCTGTGTCTCAGTGTCTCTGTGTCTCAGTGTCTAAGTGTCTCTGAGTCTCAGAGTCTCAGTGTCTCTGTGTCTCAGTGTCTCTGTGTCTCTGTGTCTCAGTGTCACAGTGTCTCTGTGTCTCTGTGTCTCAGTGTCTCTGTGTCTCTGTGTCTCAGTGTCTCAGTGTCTCAGAGTCTCAGAGTCTCAGTGTCTCTGTGTCTCTGTGTCTCAGTGTCTCAGTGTCTCAGAGTCTCAGAGTCTCAGTGTCTCAGTGTCTCAGTGTCTCTGTGTCTCAGTGTATCTGTGTCTCTGTGTCTCAGTGTCTCTGAGTCTCAGAGTCTCAGTGTCTCAGTGTCTCTGTGTCTCAGTGTCTCTGAGTCTCAGTGTCTCTGCGTCTCAGTGTCTCAGTGTCTCTGTGTCTCTGTGTCTCAGTGTCTCTGTGTCTCTGTGTCTCAGTGTCTCAGTGACTCAGTGTCTCAGTGTCTCTGAGTCTAAGTGTCTCTGTGTCTCAGTGTCTCTGTGTCTCTGTGTCTCAGTGTCACAGTGTCTCAGTGTCTCTGTGTCTCTGTGTCTCTGTGTCTCAGTGTCACAGTGTCTCAGTGTCTCTGTGTCTCTGTGTCTCAGTGTCTCTGTGTCTCAGTGTCTCTGTGTCTCTGTGTCTCAGTGTCTCAGTGTCTCTGAGTCTCTGTGTCTCAGTGTCTCTGTGTCTCAGTGTCTCAGCGTCTCAGTGTCTCAGCGTCTCTGTGTCTCAGTGTCTCTGTGTCTCTGTGTCTCTGAGTCTCAGTGTCTCAGAGTCTCAGAGTCTCAGTGTCTCAGTGTCTCGGTGTCTCACTGTCTCTGTGTCTCTGTGTCTCAGTGTCTCAGTGTCTCAGTGTCTCTGTGTCTCAGTGTCTCTGCGTCTCAGTGTCTCAGTGTCTCTGTGTCTCTGTGTCTCAGTGTCTCTGTGTCTCAGTGTCTCAGTGTCTCAGTGTCTCTGTGTCTCAGTGTCTCTGTGTCTCTGTGTCTCAGTGTCACAGTGTCTCAGTGTCTCTGTGTCTCTGTGTCTCAGTGTCTCTGTGTCTCAGTGTCTCTGTGTCTCTGTGTCTCTGTGTCTCAGTGTCTCTGAGTCTCAGTGTCTCTGTGTCTCAGTGTCTCAGCGTCTCTGTGTCTCAGTGTCTCAGTGTCTCAGTGTCTCTGAGTCTCTGTGTCTCAGTGTCTCTGTGTCTCAGTGTCTCTGTGTCTCAGTGTCTCAGCGTCTCTGTGTCTCTGTGTCTCAGTGTCTCAGTGTCTCAGAGTCTCAGAGTCTCAGTGTCTCTGTGTCTCAGTGTCTCAGTGTCTCAGTGTCTCTGTGTCTCAGTGTCTCTGTGTCTCTGTGTCTCAGTGTCTCAGTGTCTCAGTGTCTCTGAGTCTCAGTGTCTCAGTGTCTCAGAGTCTCAGAGTCTCAGTGTCTCAGTGTCTCAGTGTCTCTGTGTCTCAGTGTCTCTGTGTCTCTGTGTCTCAGTGTCTCAGTGTCTCTGAGTCTCAGTGTCTCTGTGTCTCAGTGTCTCTGTGTCTCTGTGTCTCAGTGTCTCTGTGTCTCTGTGTCTTAGTGTCTCAGGGTCTCTGTGTCTCAGTGTCTCTGTGTCTCAGTGTCTAAGTGTCTCTGAGTCTCAGAGTCTCAGTGTCTCTGTTTCTCAGTTTCTCTGTGTCTCTGTGTCTCAGTGTCACAGTGTCTCTGTGTCTCTGTGTCTCAGTGTCTCTGTGTCTCAGTGTCTCTGTGTCTCTGTGTCTCTGTGTCTCTGTGTCTCAGTGTCTCTGAGTCTCAGTGTCTCTGTGTCTCAGTGTCTCTGTGTCTCTGTGTCTCAGTGTCACAGTGTCTCTGTGTCTCTGTATCTCAGTGTCTCTGTGTCTCTGTGTCTCAGTGTCTCAGTGTCTCAGAGTCTCAGAGTCTCAGTGTCTCTGTGTCTCAGTGTCTCTGTGTCTCAGTGTCTCAGTGTCTCAGAGTCTCAGAGTCTCAGTGTCTCTGTGTCTCAGTGTCTCAGTATCTCAGTGTCTCTGTGTCTCAGTGTCTCAGGGTCTCTGTGTCTCAGTGTCTCTGTGTCTCAGTGTCTAAGTGTCTCTGAGTCTCAGAGTCTCAGTGTCTCTGTGTCTCAGTGTCTCTGTGTCTCTGTGTCTCAGTGTCACAGTGTCTCTGTGTCTCTGTGTCTCAGTGTCTCTGTGTCTCTGTGTCTCAGTGTCTCAGTGTCTCAGAGTCTCAGAGTCTCAGTGTCTCTGTGTCTCAGTGTCTCTGTGTCTCAGTGTCTCAGTGTCTCAGAGTCTCAGAGTCTCAGTGTCTCAGTGTCTCTGTGTCTCAGTGTCTCTGTGTCTCAGTGTCTCTGAGTCTCAGTGTCTCAGTGCCTCAGAGTCTCAGAGTCTCAGTGTCTCAGTGTCTCAGTGTCTCTGTGTCTCTGTGTCTCAGTGTCTCTGTGTCTCAGTGTCTCTGAGTCTCAGTGTCTCTGTGTCTCAGTGTCTCTGTGTCTCTGTGTCTCTGTGTCTCAGTGTCACAGTGTCTCTGTGTCTCTGTGTCTCAGTGTCTCTGTGTCTCTGTGTCTCAGTGTCTCAGTGTCTCAGAGTCTCAGAGTCTCAGTGTCTCTGTGTCTCAGTGTCTCTGTGTCTCAGTGTCTCAGTGTCTCTGAGTCTCAGTGTCTCAGTGTCTCAGAGTCTCAGAGTCTCAGTGTCTCTGTGTCTCAGTGTCTCAGTGTCTCTGTGTCTCTGTGTCTCAGTGTCTCTGTGTCTCAGTGTCTCAGTGTCTCAGTGTCTCTGAGTCTCAGTGTCTCTGTGTCTCAGTGTCTCAGTGTCTCTGTGTCTCTGTGTCTCAGTATCACAGTGTCTCTGTGTCTCAGTGTCTCTGTGTCTCTGTGTCTCAGTGTCTCAGTGTCTCAGAGTCTCAGTGTCTCTGTGTCTCAGTGTCTCTGTGTCTCAGAGTCTCAGAGTATCAGTGTCTCAGTGTCTCAGTGTCTCAGTGTCTCTGAGTCTCAGTGTCTCTGTGTCTCAGTGTCTCTGTGTCTCTGTGTCTCAGTGTCACAGTGTCTCTGTGTCTCTGTGTCTCAGTGTCTCTGTGTCTCTGTGTCTCAGTGTCTCAGTGTCTCAGAGTCTCAGTGTCTCTGTGTCTCAGTGTCTCAGAGTCTCAGTGTCTCTGTGTCTCAGTGTCTCAGTGTCTCTGTGTCTCAGTGTCTCAGGGTCTCTGTGTCTCAGTGTCTCTGTGTCTCAGTGTCTAAGTGTCTCTGAGTGTCAGAGTCTCAGTGTCTCTGTGTCTCAGTGTCTCTGTGTCTCTGTGTCTCAGTGTCACAGTGTCTCTGTGTCTCTGTGTCTCTGTGTCTCTGTGTCTCAGTGTCTCAGTGTCTCAGAGTCTCAGAGTCTCAGTGTCTCTGTGTCTCAGTGTCTCAGTGTCTCAGAGTCTCAGAGTCTCAGTGTCTCAGTGTCTCAGTGTCTCTGTGTCTCAGTGTCTCTGTGTCTCTGTGTCTCAGTGTCTCAGTGTCTCAGTGTCTCTGAGTCTCAGTGCCTCAGTGTCTCAGAGTCTCAGAGTCTCAGTGTCTCAGTGTCTCTGTGTCTCAGTGTCTCTGTGTCTCAGTGTCTCTGAGTCTCAGTGTCTCTGTGTCTCAGTGTCTCTGTGTCTCAGTGTCTCTGTGTCTCTGTGTCTCAGTGTCACAGTGTCTCTGTGTCTCTGTGTCTCAGTGTCTCTGTGTCTCTGTGTCTCAGTGTCTCAGTGTCTCAGAGTCTCAGAGTCTCAGTGTCTCTGTGTCTCAGTGTCTCTGTGTCTCAGTGTCTCAGAGTCTCAGAGTCTCAGTGTCTCAGTGTCTCAGTGTCTCTGTGTCTCAGTGTCTCTGTGTCTCAGTGTCTCAGTGTCTCTGAGTCTCAGTGTCTCAGTGTCTCAGAGTCTCAGAGTCTCAGTGTCTCAGTGTCTCAGTGTCTCAGTGTCTCTGTGTCTCAGTGTCTCAGTGTCTCTGAGTCTCAGTGTCTCTGTGTCTCAGTGTCTCAGTGTCTCTGTGTCTCTGTGTCTCAGTGTCTCTGTGTCTCTGAGTCTCAGTGTCTCTGTGTCTCAGTGTCTCTGTGTCTCTGTGTCTCAGTGTCACAGTGTCTCTGTGTCTCTGTGTCTCAGTGTCTCTGTGTCTCTGTGTCTCAGAGTCTCAGCGTCTCAGAGTCTCAGAGTCTCAGTGTCTCTGTGTCTCAGTGTCTCAGTGTCTCAGTGTCTCTGTGTCTCAGTGTCTCAGTGTCTCAGTGTCTCTGAGTCTCAGTGTCTCTGTGTCTCAGTGTCTCAGTGTATCAGTGTCTCTGAGTCTCAGTGTCTCTGTGTCTCTGTGTCTCAGTGTCTCTGTGTCTCAGTGTCACAGTGTCTCTGTGTCTCTGTGTCTCAGTGTCTCTGTGTCTCAGTGTCTCAGTGTCACAGTGTCTCAGTGTCTCTGTGTCTCTGTGTCTCAGTGTCTCTGTGTCTCAGTGTCTCTGAGTCTCTGTGTGTCAGTGTCTCAGTGTCTCTGTGTCTCAGTGTCTCTGTGTCTCTGTGTCTCAGTGTCTCAGTGTCTCAGTGTCTCTGAGTCTCAGTGTCTCTGCGTCTCAGTGTCTCAGTGTCTCTGTGTCTCAGTGTCTCAGTGTCTCAGTGTCTCAGTGTCTCTGAGTCTCAGTGTCTCTGTGTCTCACTGTCTCTGTGTCTCTGTGTCTCAGTGTCACAGTGTCTCAGTGTCTCTGAGTCTCAGTGTCTCTGTGTCTCAGTGTCTCTGTGTCTCTGTGTCTCAGTGTCACAGTGTCTCAGTGTCTCTGTGTCTCTGAGTCTCTGTGTCTCAGTGTCTCAGTGTCTCTGTGTCTCAGTGTCTCTGTGTCTCTGTGTCTCAGTGTCTCTGTGTCTCAGTGTCTCAGTGTCTCTGAGTCTCAGAGTCTCAGTGTCTCTGTGTCTCAGAGTCTCAGTGTCTCTGTGTCTCTATGTCTCAGTGTCTCAGTGTCTCTGTGTCTCTGAGTCTCAGAGTCTCAGTGTCTCTATGTCTCAGTGTCTCTGTGTCTCAGTGTCTCTGTGTCTCGGTGTCTCAGTGTCACAGTGTCTCCGTGTCTCTGTGTCTCTGTGTCTCAGTGTCTCTGTGTCTCAGTGTCTCTGAGTCTCTGTGTCTCAGTGTCTCAGTGTCTCTGTGTCTCAGTGTCTCTGTGTCTCTGTGTCTCAGTGTCTCTGTGTCTCAGTGTCTCAGTGTCTCTGAGTCTCAGAGTCTCAGTGTCTCTGTGTCTCAGAGTCTCAGTGTCTCTGTGTCTCTATGTCTCAGTGTCTCAGTGTCTCTGTGTCTCTGAGTCTCAGAGTCTCAGTGTCTCTGTGTCTCAGTGTCTCTGTGTCTCTGTGTCTCAGTGTCACAGTGTCTCAGTGTCTCTGTGTCTCTGTGTCTCAGTGTCTCTGTGTCTCAGTGTCTCTGAGTCTCTGTGTGTCAGTGTGTCAGTGTCTCAGTGTCTCAGTGTCTCAGTGTCTCAGTGTCTCTGAGTCTCAGTGTCTCAGTGTCTCAGTGTCTCTGTGTCTCAGTGTCTCTGTGTCTCTGTGTCTCAGTGTCACAGTGTCTCAGTGTCTCTGTGTCTCTGAGTCTCTGTGTCTCAGTGTCTCAGTGTCTCTGTGTCTCAGTGTCTCTGTGTCTCTGTGTCTCAGTGTCTCTGTGTCTCAGTGTCTCAGTGTCTCTGAGTCTCAGAGTCTCAGTGTCTCTGTGTCTCAGAGTCTCAGTGTCTCTGTGTCTCTATGTCTCAGTGTCTCAGTGTCTCTGTGTCTCTGTGTCTCTCAGTCTCAGAGTCTCAGTGTCTCTGTGTCTCAGTGTCTCTGTGTCTCAGTGTCTCTGTGTCTCTGTGTCTCAGTGTCTCTGTGTCTCAGTGTCTCTGAGTCTCTGTGTCTCAGTGTCTCAGTGTCTCTGTGTCTCAGTGTCTCAGTGTCTCAGTGTCTCAGTGTCTCTGAGTCTCAGTGTCTCTGCGTCTCAGTGTCTCAGTGTCTCAGTGTCTCAGTGTCTCTGAGTCTCAGTGTCTCTGTGTCTCAGTGTCTCTGTGTCTCAGTGTCTCAGTGTCACAGTGTCTCAGTGCCTCTGTGTCTCTGTGTCTCTGTGTCTCAGTGTCTCAGTTCTCAGTGTCTCAGTGTCTCTGTGTCTCAGAGTCTCAGTGTCTCTATGTCTCAGTGTCTCAGTGTCTCTGAGTCTCAGAGTCTTAGTGTCTCAGTGTCTCAGTGTCTCTGTGTCTCAGTGTCTAAGTGTCTCTGAGTCTCAGAGTCTCAGTGTCTCTGTGTCTCAGTGTCTCCGTGTCTCAGTGTCTCTGTGTCTCTGTGTCTCAGTGTCTCAGTGTCTCTGAGTCTCAGAGTCTCAGTGTCTCTGTGTCTCAGAGTCTCAGTGTCTCTGTGTCTCAGTGTCTCAGCGTCTCTGCGTCTCTGTGTCTCAGTGTCTCAGCGTCTCTGCGTCTCTGCGTCTCTGTGTCTCAGTGTCTCTGTGTCTCAGAGTCTCAGTGTCTCTGTGTCACAGAGTCTCAGAGTCTCAGTGTCTCAGTTTCTCAGTGTCTCAGTGTCCCTGAGTCTCAGAGTATCAGAGTCTCAAAGTCTCAGTGTCTCAGTGTCTGAGTGTCTCAGTGTCTCAGTGTCTCAGTGCCTCTGAGTCTCAGAGTCTCAGAGTCTCAGTGTCTCTGTGTCTCAGTGTATCTGTGTCTCAGTGTCTCTGTGTCTCAGTGTCTCAGTTCTCAGTGTCTCAGTGTCTCTGTGTCTCAGTTTCTCAGTGTCTCTGAGTCTCAGAGTCTCAGTGTCTCTGTGTCTCTGTGTCTCAGTGTCTCTGTGTCTCAGTGTCTCTGAGTCTCTGTGTGTCAGTGTCTCAGTGTCTCTGTGTCTCAGTGTCTCAGTGTCTCAGTGTCTCAGTGTCTCTGAGTCTCAGTGTCTCTGCGTCTCAGTGTCTCAGTGTCTCTGTGTCTCAGTGTCTCAGTGTCTCAGTGTCTCAGTGTCTCTGAGTCTCAGTGTCTCTGTGTCTCAGTGTCTCTGTGTCTCTGTGTCTCAGTGTCTCAGTGTCTCTGAGTCTCAGTGTCTCTGTGTCTCAGTGTCTCTGTGTCTCTGTGTCTCAGTGTCACAGTGTCTCAGTGTCTCTGTGTCTCTGAGTCTCTGTGTCTCAGTGTCTCAGTGTCTCTGTGTCTCAGTGTCTCTGTGTCTCTGTGTCTCAGTGTCTCTGTGTCTCAGTGTCTCAGTGTCTCTGATTCTCAGAGTCTCAGTGTCTCTGTGTCTCAGAGTCTCAGTGTCTCTGTGTCTCTATGTCTCAGTGTCTCAGTGTCTCTGTGTCTCTGAGTCTCAGAGTCTCAGTGTCTCTGTGTCTCAGTGTCTCTGTGTCTCAGTGTCTCTGTGTCTCGGTGTCTCAGTGTCACAGTGTCTCCGTGTCTCTGTGTCTCTGTGTCTCAGTGTCTCTGTGTCTCAGTGTCTCTGAGTCTCTGTGTCTCAGTGTCTCAGTGTCTCTGTGTCTCAGTGTCTCTGTGTCTCTGTGTCTCAGTGTCTCTGTGTCTCAGTGTCTCAGTGTCTCTGAGTCTCAGAGTCTCAGTGTCTCTGTGTCTCAGAGTCTCAGTGTCTCTGTGTCTCTATGTCTCAGTGTCTCAGTGTCTCTGAGTCTCAGAGTCTCAGTGTCTCTGTGTCTCAGTGTCTCTGTGTCTCTGTGTCTCAGTGTCACAGTGTCTCAGTGTCTCTGTGTCTCTGTGTCTCAGTGTCTCTGTGTCTCAGTGTCTCTGAGTCTCTGTGTGTCAGTGTCTCAGTGTCTCTGTGTCTCAGTGTCTCTGTGTCTCAGTGTCTCAGTGTCTCTGAGTCTCAGTGTCTCTGCGTCTCAGTGTCTCTGTGTCTCAGTGTCTCTGTGTCTCAGTGTCTCTGAGTCTCAGTGTCTCTGTGTCTCAGTGTCTCTGTGTCTCAGTGTCTCAGTGTCTCAGTGTCTCTGCGTCTCAGTGTCTCTGTGTCTCAGTGTCTCTGTGTCTCAGTGTCTCAGTGTCTCTGAGTCTCAGTGTCTCTGTGTCTCAGTGTCTCAGTGTCACAGTGTCTCAGTGTCTCTGTGTCTCTGAGTCTCTGTGTCTCAGTGTCTCAGTGTCTCTGTGTCTCAGTGTCTCTGTGTCTCTGTGTCTCAGTGTCTCTGTGTCTCAGTGTCTCAGTGTCTCTGAGTCTCAGAGTCTCAGTGTCTCTGTGTCTCAGAGTCTCAGTGTCTCTGTGTCTCTATGTCTCAGTGTCTCAGTGTCTCTGTGTCTCTGTGTCTCTCAGTCTCAGAGTCTCAGTGTCTCTGTGTCTTAGTGTCTCTGTGTCTCAGTGTCTCTGTGTCTCTGTGTCTCTGTGTCTCAGTGTCTCTGAGTCTCTGTGTCTCAGTGTCTCAGTGTCTCAGTGTCTCTGAGTCTCAGTGTCTCTGCGTCTCAGTGTCTCAGTGTCTCAGTGTCTCTGAGTCTCAGTGTCTCTGTGTCTCAGTGTCTCTGTGTCTCAGTGTCTCAGTGTCACAGTGTCTCAGTGCCTCTGTGTCTCTGTGTCTCTGTGTCTCAGTGTCTCAGTTCTCAGTGTCTCAGTGTCTCTGTGTCTCAGTGTCTCAGTGTCTCTGAGTCACAGAGTCTCAGTGTCTCTGTGTCTCAGAGTCTCAGTGTCTCTATGTCTCAGTGTCTCAGTGTCTCTGAGTCTCAGAGTCTTAGTGTCTCAGTGTCTCAGTGTCTCTGTGTCTCAGTGTCTCTGTGTCTCAGTGTCTAAGTGTCTCTGAGTCTCAGAGTCTCAGTGTCTCTGTGTCTCAGTGTCTCCGTGTCTCAGTGTCTCTGTGTCTCTGTGTCTCAGTGTCTCAGTGTCTCTGAGTCTCAGAGTCTCAGTGTCTCTGTGTCTCAGAGTCTCAGTGTCTCTGTGTCTCAGTGTCTCAGCATCTCTGCGTCTCTGTGTCTCAGTGTCTCAGCGTCTCTGCGTCTCTGCGTCTCTGTGTCTCAGTGTCTCTGTGTCTCAGAGTCTCAGTGTCTCTGTGTCACAGAGTCTCAGAGTCTCAGTGTCTCAGTTTCTCAGTGTCTCAGTGTCCCTGAGTCTCAGAGTATCAGAGTCTCAAAGTCTCAGTGTCTCAGTGTCTGAGTGTCTCAGTGTCTCAGTGCCTCTGAGTCTCAGAGTCTCAGAGTCTCAGTGTCTCTGTGTCTCAGTGTATCTGTGTCTCAGTGCCTCTGTGTCTCAGTGTCTCAGTTCTCAGTGTCTCAGTGTCTCTGTGTCTCAGTTTCTCAGTGTCTCTGAGTCTCAGAGTCTCAGTGTCTCTGTGTCTCAGAGTCTCAGTGTCTCTGTGTCTCAGACTCTCAGTGTCTCAGTGTCTCTGTGTCTCAGTGTCTCAGGGTCTCTGTGTCTCAGTGTCTCTGTGTCTCAGTGTCTAAGTGTCTCTGAGTCTCAGAGTCTCAGTGTCTCTGTGTCTCAGTGTCTCTGTGTCTCAGTATCTCAGTGTCTCAGTGTCTCTGAGTCTCAGAGTCTCAGTGTCTCTGTGTCTCAGTGTCTCTGTGTCTCAGTGTCTCAGCGTCTCTGTGTCTCTGTGTCTCAGTGTCTCAGCGTCTCTGCGTCTCTGTGTCTCAGTGTCTCTGTGTCTCAGAGTCTCAGTGTCTCTGTGTCTCAGAGTCTCAGTGTCTCTGTGTCTCAGCGTCTCTGTGTCTGTGTGTCTCAGTGTCTCAGCTTCTCTGTGTCTCTGAGTCTCAGTGTCTCTGTTTCTCTGTGTCTCAGTGTTTCCGTTTCTCTGAGTCTCAGAGTCTCAGTGTCTCAGTGTCTCAGTGTCTCAGTGTCTCTGTGTCTCAGTGTCTCAGTGTCTCTGAGTGTCAGAGTCTCAGAGTCTCAGTGTCACTGTGTCTCAGTGCCTCTGTGTCTCAGTGTCTCTGTGTCTCAGTGTCTCAGTTCTCAGTGTCTCAGTGTCTCTGTGTCTCAGTGTCTCAGTGTCTCAGTGACTCAGTGTCTCTGTGTCTCCATGTCTCAGTGTCTCAGTGTTTCAGTGTCTCTGAGTCTCAGAGTCTCAGTGTCTCAGTGTCTCTGTGTCTCAGTGTCTCTGTGTCTCTGAGTCTCAGAGTCTCAGTGTCTCTGTGTCTCAGAGTCTCAGTGTCTCTGTGTCTCTATGTCTCAGTGTCTCAGTGTCTCAGTGTCTCTGAGTCTCAGAGTCTCAGAGTCTCAGTGTCTCAGTGTCTCTGTGTCTCAGTGTCTCAGTGTCTCTGAGTCTCAGAGTCTCAAAGTCTCAGTGTCTCAGTGTCTCAGTGCCTATGAGTCTCAGAGTCTCAAAGTCTCAGTGTCTCAGTGTCTCAGTGTCTCAGTGCCTATGAGTCTCAGAGTCTCAGAGTCTCAGTGTCTCTGTGTCTCAGTGTCTCTGTGTCTCAGTGTCTCAGTTCTCAGTGTCTCAGTGTCTCTGTGTCTCAGTGTCTTAGTGTCTCAGTGACTCAGTGTCTCTGTGTCTCTATGTCTCAGTGTCTCAGTGTTTCAGTGTCTCTGAGTCTCAGTGTCTCAGTGTCTCAGTGTATCTGTGTCTCAGTGTCTTTGTGTCTCTGAGTCTCAGAGTCTCAGTGTCTCTGTGTCTCATAGTCTCAGTGTCTCTGTGTCTCTATGTCTCAGTGTCTCAGTGTCTCAGAGTCTCAGAGTCTCAGTGTCTCAGTGTCTCAGTGTCTCTGTGTCTCAGTGTCTCAGTGTCTCTGAGTCTCAGAGTCTCAAAGTCTCAGTGTCTCAGTGTCTCAGTGTCTCAGTGCCTCTGAGTCTCAGAGTCTCAGAGTCTCAGTGTCTCTGTGTCTCAGTGTCTCTGTGTCTCAGTGTCTCTGTGTCTCAGTGTCGCAGTTCTCAGTGTCACAGTGTCTCTGTGTCTCACTGTCTCAGTGTCTCTGAGTCTCAGAGTCTCTGTGTCTCTATGTCTCAGTGTCTCAGTGTCTCTGTGTCTCAGAGTCTCAGTGTCTCTGTGTCTCTATGTCTCAGTGTCTCAGTGTCGCTGAGTCTTAGAGTCTCAGTGTCTCAGTGTCTCAGTGTCTCTGTGTCTCAGTGTCTCAGTGTCTCTGTGTCTCAGTGTCTCTGTGTCTCAGTGTCTAAGTGTCTCTGAGTCTCAGAGTCTCAGTGTCTCTGTGTCTCAGTGTCTCAGTGTCTCTGAGTCTCAGAGTCTCAGTGTCTCTGTGTGTCAGAGTCTCAGTGTCTCTGTGTGTCAGTGTCTCAGCGTCTCTGTGTCTCAGTGTCTCAGCGTCTCTGCGTCTCTGTGTCTCAGTTTCTCTGTGTCTTAGTGTCTCTGTGTCTCAGAGTCTCAGTGTCTCTGTGTCTCCGAGTCTCAGTGTCTTGGTGTCTCAGTGTCGCAGCGTGCCTGTGTCTGTGTGTCTCAGTGTCTCAGCGTCTCTGTGTCTCTGTGTCTCAGTGTCTCTGTGTCTCAGTGTCTCTGTGTCTCAGTGTCTCAGTGTCTCTGAGTCTCAGAGTCTCAGAGTCTCAGTGTCACTGTGTCTCAGTGTCTCTGTGTCTCAGTGTCTCTGTGTCTCAGGGTGTCAGTTCTCAGTGTCTCAGTGTCTCTGTGTCTCAGTGTCTCAGTGTCTCTGAGTCTCAGAGTCTCAGTGTCTCTGTGTCTCAGAGTCTCAGTGTCTCTGTGTCTCTATGTCTCAGTGTCTCAGTGTCTCAGTGTCTCTGAGTCTCAGAGTCTCAGTGTCTCTGTGTCTCAGTGTCTCAGCGTCTCTGTGTCTCAGTGTCTCTGTGTCTCAGTGTCTCTGTGTCTCAGTGTCTCAGTGTCTCAGAGTCTCAGATTCTCAGAGTCTCTGTGTCTCAGTGTCTCTGTGTCTCAGTGTCTCAGTGTCTCTGAGTCTCAGAGTCTCTGTGTCTCTGTGTCTCAGTGTCTCAGTGTCTCTGTGTCTCAGAGTCTCAGTGTCTCTGTGTCTCAGAGTCTCAGTGTCTCAGTGACTCAGCGTCTCTGTGTCTCTGTGTCTCAGTGTCTCAGCGTCTCTGTGTCGCTGTGTCTCAGTGTCTCAGTGTCTCAGTGTCTCTTTGTCTCAGAGTCTCAGAGTCTCAGAGTCTCAGTGTCACTGTGTCTCAGTGTCTCTGTCTCTCAGAGTCTCTGTGTCTCAGTGTCTCAGTTCTCAGTGTCTCAGTGTCTCAGTGTCTCTGAGTCTCAGAGTCTCAGAGTCTCAGTGTCTCTGTGTCTCAGAGTCTCAGTGTCTCTGTGTCTCTGTGTCTCAGTGTCTCAGCGTCTCTGCGTCTCTGTGTCTCAGTGTCTCTGTGTCTCAGAGTCTCAGTGTCTCTGTGTCTCAGAGTCTCAGTGTCTCTGTGTCTCAGCGTCTCTGTGTCTGTGTGTCTCAGTGTCTCAGCTTCTCTGTGTCTCTGAGTCTCAGTGTCTCTGTTTCTCTGTGTCTCAGTGTTTCCGTTTCTCTGAGTCTCAGAGTCTCAGTGTCTCAGTGTCTCAGTGTCTCAGTGTCTCTGTGTCTCAGTGTCTCAGTGTCTCTGAGTGTCAGAGTCTCAGAGTCTCAGTGTCACTGTGTCTCAGTGCCTCTGTGTCTCAGTGTCTCTGTGTCTCAGTGTCTCAGTTCTCAGTGTCTCAGTGTCTCTGTGTCTCAGTGTCTCAGTGTCTCAGTGACTCAGTGTCTCTGTGTCTCCATGTCTCAGTGTCTCAGTGTTTCAGTGTCTCTGAGTCTCAGAGTCTCAGTGTCTCAGTGTCTCTGTGTCTCAGTGTCTCTGTGTCTCTGAGTCTCAGAGTCTCAGTGTCTCTGTGTCTCAGAGTCTCAGTGTCTCTGTGTCTCTATGTCTCAGTGTCTCAGTGTCTCAGTGTCTCTGAGTCTCAGAGTCTCAGAGTCTCAGTGTCTCAGTGTCTCTGTGTCTCAGTGTCTCAGTGTCTCTGAGTCTCAGAGTCTCAAAGTCTCAGTGTCTCAGTGTCTCAGTGCCTATGAGTCTCAGAGTCTCAAAGTCTCAGTGTCTCAGTGTCTCAGTGTCTCAGTGCCTATGAGTCTCAGAGTCTCAGAGTCTCAGTGTCTCTGTGTCTCAGTGTCTCTGTGTCTCAGTGTCTCAGTTCTCAGTGTCTCAGTGTCTCTGTGTCTCAGTGTCTTAGTGTCTCAGTGACTCAGTGTCTCTGTGTCTCTATGTCTCAGTGTCTCAGTGTTTCAGTGTCTCTGAGTCTCAGTGTCTCAGTGTCTCAGTGTATCTGTGTCTCAGTGTCTTTGTGTCTCTGAGTCTCAGAGTCTCAGTGTCTCTGTGTCTCATAGTCTCAGTGTCTCTGTGTCTCTATGTCTCAGTGTCTCAGTGTCTCAGAGTCTCAGAGTCTCAGTGTCTCAGTGTCTCAGTGTCTCTGTGTCTCAGTGTCTCAGTGTCTCTGAGTCTCAGAGTCTCAAAGTCTCAGTGTCTCAGTGTCTCAGTGTCTCAGTGCCTCTGAGTCTCAGAGTCTCAGAGTCTCAGTGTCTCTGTGTCTCAGTGTCTCTGTGTCTCAGTGTCTCTGTGTCTCAGTGTCGCAGTTCTCAGTGTCACAGTGTCTCTGTGTCTCACTGTCTCAGTGTCTCTGAGTCTCAGAGTCTCTGTGTCTCTATGTCTCAGTGTCTCAGTGTCTCTGTGTCTCAGAGTCTCAGTGTCTCTGTGTCTCTATGTCTCAGTGTCTCAGTGTCGCTGAGTCTTAGAGTCTCAGTGTCTCAGTGTCTCAGTGTCTCTGTGTCTCAGTGTCTCAGTGTCTCTGTGTCTCAGTGTCTCTGTGTCTCAGTGTCTAAGTGTCTCTGAGTCTCAGAGTCTCAGTGTCTCTGTGTCTCAGTGTCTCAGTGTCTCTGAGTCTCAGAGTCTCAGTGTCTCTGTGTGTCAGAGTCTCAGTGTCTCTGTGTGTCAGTGTCTCAGCGTCTCTGTGTCTCAGTGTCTCAGCGTCTCTGCGTCTCTGTGTCTCAGTTTCTCTGTGTCTTAGTGTCTCTGTGTCTCAGAGTCTCAGTGTCTCTGTGTCTCCGAGTCTCAGTGTCTTGGTGTCTCAGTGTCGCAGCGTGCCTGTGTCTGTGTGTCTCAGTGTCTCAGCGTCTCTGTGTCTCTGTGTCTCAGTGTCTCTGTGTCTCAGTGTCTCTGTGTCTCAGTGTCTCAGTGTCTCTGAGTCTCAGAGTCTCAGAGTCTCAGTGTCACTGTGTCTCAGTGTCTCTGTGTCTCAGTGTCTCTGTGTCTCAGGGTGTCAGTTCTCAGTGTCTCAGTGTCTCTGTGTCTCAGTGTCTCAGTGTCTCTGAGTCTCAGAGTCTCAGTGTCTCTGTGTCTCAGAGTCTCAGTGTCTCTGTGTCTCTATGTCTCAGTGTCTCAGTGTCTCAGTGTCTCTGAGTCTCAGAGTCTCAGTGTCTCTGTGTCTCAGTGTCTCAGCGTCTCTGTGTCTCAGTGTCTCTGTGTCTCAGTGTCTCTGTGTCTCAGTGTCTCAGTGTCTCAGAGTCTCAGATTCTCAGAGTCTCTGTGTCTCAGTGTCTCTGTGTCTCAGTGTCTCAGTGTCTCTGAGTCTCAGAGTCTCTGTGTCTCTGTGTCTCAGTGTCTCAGTGTCTCTGTGTCTCAGAGTCTCAGTGTCTCTGTGTCTCAGAGTCTCAGTGTCTCAGTGACTCAGCGTCTCTGTGTCTCTGTGTCTCAGTGTCTCAGCGTCTCTGTGTCGCTGTGTCTCAGTGTCTCAGTGTCTCAGTGTCTCTTTGTCTCAGAGTCTCAGAGTCTCAGAGTCTCAGTGTCACTGTGTCTCAGTGTCTCTGTCTCTCAGAGTCTCTGTGTCTCAGTGTCTCAGTTCTCAGTGTCTCAGTGTCTCAGTGTCTCTGAGTCTCAGAGTCTCAGAGTCTCAGTGTCTCTGTGTCTCAGAGTCTCAGTGTCTCTGTGTCTCTATGTCTCAGTGTCTCAGTGTCTCTGAGTCTCAGATTCTCAGTGTCTCTGTGCCTCAGTGTCTCAGCGTCTCTGTGTCTCTGTGTCTCAGTGTCTCCGTGTCTCAGTGCCTCTGAGTCTCAGAGTCTCAAAGTCTCAGTGTCTCAGTGTCTCAGTGTCTCAGTGCCTCAGTGTCTCAGTGCCGCTGAGCCTCAGAGTCTCAGAGTCTCAGTGTCTCAGTGTCTCTGTGTCTCAGTGTCTCTGTGTCTCAGTGTCTCAGTTCACAGTGTCTCAGTGTCTCTGTGTCTCAGTGTCTCAGTGTCTCTGAGTCTCAGAGTTTCTGTGTCTCTATGTCTCAGTGTCTCTGTGTCTCAGAGTCTCAGTGTCTCTGTGTCTCTATGTCTCCGAGTCTCAGCGCCTCAGTGTCTCTGAGTCTCAGAGTCTCAGTGTCTCAGTGGCTCAGTGGCTCAGTGTCACTGTGTCTCAGTGTCTCAGTTCTCTGTGTCTCAGTGTCCCTGTGTCTCAGTGTCTAAGGGTCTCAGAGTCTCAGAGTCTCAGTGTCTCTGTGTCTCTGTGTCTCAGTGTCTCAGTGTCTCTGAGTCTCAGAGTCTCAGTGTCTCTGTGTCTCAGAGTCTCAGTGTCTCTGTGTGTCAGTGTCTCATCGTCTCTGTGTCTCTGTGTCTCAGTGTCTCAGCGTCTCTGCGTCTCAGTGTCTCTGTGTCTCAGTGTCTCAGTGTCTCAGAGTCCCAGTGTCTCTGTGTCTCAGAGTCTCAGTGTCTCTGTGTCTCTATGTCTCAGTGTCTCAGTGTCTCCGAGTCTCAGAGTCTCAGTGTCTCAGTGTCTCAGTGTCTCTGTGTCTCAGTGTCTCTGTGTCTCAGTGTCTCAGTGTCTCTGTGTCTCAGTGTCTCTGTGTCTCTGTGTCTCAGTGTCTCTGTGTCTCTGTGTCTCAGTGTCTCTGTGTCTCAGTGTCTCATTGTCTCAGTGTCTCTGAGTCTCAGTGTCTCAGTGTCTCAGTGTCTCTGTGTCTCTGTGTCACAGTGTCTCAGTGTCTCTGTGTCTCTGTGTCTCAGTGTCTCTGTGTCTCTGTGTCTCAGTGTCACAGTGTCTCAGATTCTCAGTGTCTCTGTGTCTCTGTGTCTCAGAGTCTCAGTGTCTCTGTGTCTCTATGTCTCAGTGTCTCAGTGTCTCAGTGTCTCAGTGTCTCCGAGTCTCAGAGTCTCAGTGTCTCTGTGTCTCAGTGTCTCAGTGTCTCAGTGTCTCTGAGTCTCAGTGTCTCTGTGTCTCAGTGTCTCCGTGTCTCTGTGTCTCAGTGTCTCTGTGTCTCAGTGTCTCAGTGTCTCTGAGTCTCAGTGTCTCTGTGTCTCTGTGTCTCTGTGTCTCAGTGTCTCAGTGTCTCAGTGTCTCATTGTCTCTGTGTCTCAGTGTCTCTGTGTCTCAGTGTCGCAGTGTCTCTGTGTCTCAGTGTCTCTGTGTGTCTGTGTCTCAGTGTCTCAGTGTCTCTGAGTCTCAGTGTCTCAGTGTCTCAGTGTCTCTGTGTCTCAGTGTCTCTGTGTCTCTGTGTCTCAGTGTCTCTGAGTCTCAGAGTCTCTGTGTCTCAGTGTCTCAGAGTCTCAGAGTCTCAGTGTCTCAGTGTCTCTGTGTCTCAGTGTCTCTGTGTCTCAGTGTCTCAGTGTCTCAGTGTCTCTGAGTCTCAGTGTCTCTGCGTCTCAGTGTCTCAGTGTCTCTGTGTCTCTGTGTCTCAGCGTCTCTGTGTCTCAGTGTCTCTGTGTCTCAGTGTCTCTGTGTCTCAGTGTCTCAGTGTCTCTGAGTCTCTGTGTCTCAGTGTCTCAGTGTCTCAGTGTCTCAGCGTCTCTGTGTCTCTGTGTCTCAGTGTCTCAGTGTCTCTGTGTCTCTGTGTCTCTGTGTCTCAGTGTCTATGTGTCTCAGTGTATCTGTGTCTCAGAGTCTCTGTGTCTCAGTGTCTCTGTGTCTCAGTGTCTCAGTATCTCTGAGTCTCAGAGTCTCAGAGTCTCAGTGACTCTGTGTCTCAGTGTCTCTGTGTCTCAGTGTCTCAGAGTCTCAGAGTCTCAGTGTCTCTGTGTCTCAGTGTCTCAGTGTCTCAGTGTCTCTGTGTCTCAGTGTCTCTGTGTCTCAGTGTCTCAGTGTCACAGTGTGTCTGAGTATCAGTGTCTCAGTGTCTCTGTGTCTCTGTGTCTCAGTGTCTCAGTGTCTCAGTGTCTCTGTGTCTCAGTGTCTCTGTGTCTCTGTGTCTCAGTGTCTCAGTGTCTCTGAGTCTCAGTGTCTCTGTGTCTCAGTGTCTCTGTGTCTCTGTGTCTCAGTGTCTCTGTGTCTCTGTGTCTCAGTGTCTCAGTGTCTCTGAGTCTCAGTGTCTCTGTGTCTCAGTGTCTCTGTGTCTCAGTGTCTCTGTGTCTCTGTGTCTCAGTGTCACAGTGTCTCTGTGTCTCTGTGTCTCAGTGTCTCTGTGTCTCTGTGTCTCAGTGTCTCAGTGTCTCAAAGTCTCAGAGTCTCAGTGTCTCTGTGTCTCAGTGTCTCTGTGTCTCAGTGTTTCAGTGTCTCAGAGTCTCAGAGTCTCAGTGTCTCTGTGTCTCAGTGTCTCAGTGTCTCTGTGTCTCAGTGTCTCTGTGTCTCAGTGTCTCAGTGTCTCTGTGTCTCTGTGTCTCAGTGTCTCTGTGTCTCTGTGTCTCAGTGTCTCAGTGTCTCTGAGTCTCAGTGTCTCTGTGTCTCAGTGTCTCTGTGTCTCTGTGTCTCAGTGTCACATTGTCTCTGTGTCTCTGTGTCTCAGTGTCTCTGTGTCTCTGTGTCTCAGTGTCTCAGTGTCTCAAAGTCTCAGTGTCTCTGAGTCTCAGTGTCTCTGTGTCTCAGTGTCTCTGTGTCTCAGTGTCTCAGTGTCTCTGTGTCTCTGTGTCTCAGTGTCACAGTGTCTCTGTGTCTCTGTGTCTCAGTGTCTCAGAGTCTCAGAGTCTCAGTGTCTCAGTGTCTCAGTGTCTCTGTGTCTCAGTGTCTCTGTGTCTCAGTGTCTCTGTGTCTCAGTGTCTCTGAGTCTCAGTGTCTCTGTGTCTCTGTGTCTCAGTGTCTCTGTGTCTCTGTGTCTCAGTGTCACAGTGTCTCTGTGTCTCTGTTTCTCTGTGTCTCAGTGTCTCAGTGTCTCTGTGTCTCAGTGTCTCTGTGTCTCTGAGTCTCTGTGTCTCAGTGTCTCAGTGTCTCTGTGTCTCAGTGTCTCTGTGTCTCTGTGTCTCAGTGTCTCTGTGTCTCAGTGTCTCAGTGTCTCTGAGTCTCAGAGTCTCAGTGTCTCTGTGTCTCAGAGTCTCAGTGTCTCTGTGTCTCTATGTCTCAGTGTCTCAGTGTCTCTGTGTCTCTGAGTCTCAGAGTCTCAGTTTCTCTGTGTCTCAGTGTCTCTGTGTCTCAGTGTCTCTGTGTCTCAGTGTCACAGTGTCTCAGTGTCTCTGTGTCTCTGTGTCTCAGTGTCTCTGAGTCTCAGAGTCTCAGTGTCTCAGTGTCTCTATGTCTCAGTGTCTCAGTGTCTCCGAGTCTCAGAGTCTCAGTGTCTCTGTCTCTCAGTGTCTCAGTGTCTCAGTGTCTCTGAGTCTCAGTGTCTCTGTGTCTCAGTGTCTCCGTGTCACTGTGTCTCAGTGTCTCTGTGTCTCAGTGTCTCAGTGTCTCAGTGTCTCTGAGTCTCAGTGTCTCTGTGTCTCAGTGTCTCCGTGTCTCTGTGTCTCTGTGTCTCTGTGTCTCTGTGTCTCAGTGTCTCAGTGTCTCAGTGTCTCAGTGTCTCTGAGTCTCAGTGTCTCTGTGTCTCAGTGTCTCTGTGTCTCTGTGTCTCAGTGTCACAGTGTCTCAGTGTCTCAGTGTCTCATTGTCTCTGTGTCTCAGTGTCTCTGTGTCTCAGTGTCGCAGTGTCTCTGTGTCTCAGTGTCTCATTGTCTCTGTGTCTCAGTGTCTCTGTGTCTCAGTGTCTCAGTGTCTCTGTGTCTCAGTGTCTCTGTGGCTCTGTGTCTCAGAGTCTCAGTGTCTCTGTGTCTCTATGTCTCAGTGTCTCAGTGTCTCCGAGTCTCAGAGTCTCAGTGTCTCTGTGCCTCAGTGTCTCAGTGTCTCAGTGTCTCTGAGTCTCAGTGTCTCAGTGTCTCAGTGTCTCAGTGTCTCTGTGTCTCAGTGTCTCTGTGTCTCTGTGTCTCAGTGTCTCTGTGTCTCAGTGTCTCTGTGTCTCTGTGTCTCAGTGTCACAGTGTCTCAGTGTCTCAGTGTCTCAGTGTCTCCGAGTCTCAGTGTCTCAGTGTCTCAGTGTCTCTGAGTCTCAGTGTCTCTGTGTCTCTGTGTCTCAGTGTCTCAGTGTCTCAGTGTCTCAGTGTCTCAGTGTCTCTGAGTCTCAGTGTCTCTGTGTCTCAGTGTCTCTGTGTCTCTGAGTCTCAGTGTCACAGTGTCTCAGTGTCTCAGTGTCTCATTGTCTCTGTGTCTCAGTGTCTCTGTGTCTCAGAGTCTCAGTGTCTCTGTGTCTCAGTGTCTCTGTGTCTCTGTGTCTCAGTGTCTCAGTGTCTCTGAGTCTCAGTGTCTCAGTGTCTCTGTGTCTCTGTGTCTCAGTGTCTCAGTGTCTCTGTGTCTCAGTGTCTCAGTGTCTCAGTGTCTCATTGTCTCTGTGTCTCAGTGTCTCTGTGTCTCAGTGTCTCTGTGTCTCAGTGTCTCAGTGTCTCTGAGTCTCAGTGTCTCTGTGTCTCAGTGTCTCAGTGTCTCTGTGTCTCAGTGTCTCTGTGTCTCAGTGTCTCAGTGTCTCTGAGTCTCAGTGTCTCTGTGTCTCAGTGTCTCTGTGTCTCAGTGTCTCAGTGTCTCAGTGTCTCAGTGTCTCAGTGTCTCTGTGTCTCAGAGTCTCAGTGTCTCTGTGTCTCAGTGTCTCTGTGACTCAGTGTCTCTGTGTCTCTGTGTCTCAGTGTCACACTGTCTCAGTGTCTCAGAGTCTCAGTGTCTCTGTGTCTCTGTGTCTCAGAGTCTCAGTGACTCTGTGTCTCTATGTCTCAGTGTCTCAGTGTCTCCGAGTCTCAGAGTCTCAGTGTCTCTGTGTCTCAGTGTCTCAGTGTCTCTGAGTCTCAGTGTATCTGTGTCTCAGTGTCTCAGTGTCTCTGTGTCTCAGTGTCTCTGTGTCTCAGTGTCACAGTGTCTCAGTGTCTCAGTGTCTCATTGTCTCTGTGTCTCAGTGTCTCTGTGTCTCAGTGTCTCAGTGTCTCTGTGTCTCAGTGTCTGTGTGTCTCAGTGTCTCAGTGTCTCTGAGTCTCAGTGTCTCAGTGTCTCAGTGCTTCAGTGTCTCTGTGTCTCAGTGTCTCTGTGTCTCTGTGTCTCAGTGTCTCAGTGTCTCAGTGTCTCTGTGTCTCAGTGTCTCAGTGTCTCAGTGTCTCTGTGTCTCAGTGTCTCAGTGTCTCTGTGTCTCAGTGTCTCTGTGTCTCAGTGTCTCTGAGTCTCAGTGTCTCTGTGTCTCTGTGTCTCAGTGTCACAGTGTCTCAGTGTCTCTGTGTCTCAGTGTCTCTGTGTCTCTGTGTCTCAGTGTCTCAGTGTCTCTGAGTCTCAGTGTCTCAGTGTCTCAGTGCCTCAGTGTCTCTGTGTCTCAGTGTCTCAGTGTCTCAGTGTCTCTGTGTCTCTGTGTCTCAGTGTCACAGTGTCTCAGTGTCTCAGTGTCTCATTGTCTCTGTGTCTCAGTGTCTCTGAGTCTCAGTGTCTCAGTGTCTCAGTGCCTCAGTGTCTCTGTGTCTCAGTGTCTCTGAGTCTCAGTGTCTCTGTGTCTCAGTGTCTCTGTGTCTCAGTGTCTCTGTGTCTCTGTGTCTCAGTGTCACAGTGTCTCAGTGTCTCAGTGTCTCATTGTCTCTGTGTCTCAGTGTCTCTGTGTCTCAGTGTCTCAGTGTCTCTGTGTCTCAGTGTCTCTGTGTCTCAGTGTCTCAGTGTCTCTGAGTCTCAGTGTCTCAGTGTCTCAGTGCCTCAGTGTCTCTGTGTCTCAGTGTCTCTGTGTCTCAGTGTCTCAGTGTCTCAGTGTCTCTGTGTCTCTGTGTCTCAGTGTCACAGTGTCTCAGTGTCTCAGTGTCTCATTGTCTCTGTGTCTCAGTGTCTCAGTGTCTCTGAGTCTCAGTGTCTCAGTGTCTCAGTGCCTCAGTGTCTCTGTGTCTCAGTGTCTCTGTGTCTCTGTGTCTCAGTGTCTCAGTGTCTCTGTGTCTCTGTGTCTCAGTGTCACAGTGTCTCAGTGTCTCAGTGTCTCATTGTCTCTGTGTCTCAGTGTCTCTGTGTCTCAGTGTCTCAGTGTCTCTGTGTCTCAGTGTCTCAGTGTCTCATTGTCTCTGTGTCTCAGTGTCTCAGTGTCTCTGAGTCTCAGTGTCTCAGTGTCTCAGTGCCTCAGTGTCTCTGTGTCTCAGTGTCTCAGTGTCTCAGTGTCTCAGTGTCTCTGTGTCTCAGTGTCACAGTGTCTCAGTGTCTCAGTGTCTCATTGTCTCTGTGTCTCATTGTCTCAGTGTCTCAGTGTCTCAGTGTCTCAGTGTCTCTGTGTCTCAGTGTCTCTGAGTCTCTGTGTCTCAGTGTCTCAGTGTCTCTGTGTCTCAGTGTCTCAGTGTCTCTGAGTCTCTGTGTCTCAGTGTCTCTGAGTCTCTGTGTCTCAGTGTCTCTGTGTCTCTGTGTCTCTGTGTCTCAGTGTCACAGTGTCTCAGTGTCTCAGTGTCTCATTGTCTCTGTGTCTCAGTGTCTCTGTGTCTCAGTGTCTCAGTGTCTCTGTGTCTCAGTGTCTCAGTGTCTCATTGTCTCTGTGTCTCAGTGTCTCTGTGTCTCAGTGTCTCAGTGTCTCTGTGTCTCAGTGTCTCAGTGTCTCTGAGTCTCAGTGTCTCAGTGTCTCAGTGTGTCAGTGTCTCTGTGTCTCAGTGTCTCTGTGTCTCTGTGTCTCAGTGTCTCAGTGTCTCTGTGTCTCAGTGTCTCTGCGTCTCTGTGTCTCAGTGTCACAGTGTCTCAGTGTCTCAGTGTCTCAGTGTCTCTGTGTCTCAGTGTCTCTCTGTCTCAGTGTCTCAGTGTCTCAGTGTCTCTGTGTCTCAGTGTCTCAGTGTCTCTGAGTCTCTGAGTCTCAGTGTCTCAGTGTCTCTGTGTCTCTGCGTCTCAGTGTCTCTGAGTCTCAGAGTGTCAGGGTCTCAGTGTCTCTGTGTCTCAGTGTCTCTGTTTCTCAGTGTCTCTGTGTCTCTGTGTCTCAGTGTCACAGTGTCTCAGTGTCTCAGTGTCTCAGTGTCTCAGTGTCTCTGTGTCTCAGTGTCACAGTGTCTCAGTGTCTCAGTGTCTCATTGTCTCTGTGTCACAGTGTCTCTGTGTCTCAGTGTCTCAGTGTCTCTGTGTCTCCGAGTCTCAGAGTCTCAGTGTCTCTGTGTCTCAGTGTCTCAGTGTCTCAGTGTCTCTGAGTCTCAGTGTCTCTGTGTCTCAGTGTCTCCGTGTCTCTGTGTCTCAGTGTCTCTGTGTCTCTGTGTCTCAGTGTCTCAGTGTCTCAGTGTCTCTGAGTCTCAGTGTCTCTGTGTCTCAGTGTCTCCGTGTCTCTGTGTCTCAGTGTCTCTGTGTCTCAGTGTCTCAGTGTCTCAGTGTCTCTGAGTCTCAGTGTCTCTGTGTCTCAGTGTCTCTGTGTCTCTGTGTCTCAGTGTCACAGTGTCTCAGTGTCTCAGTGTCTCATTGTCTCTGTGTCTCAGTGTCTCTGTGTCTCAGTGTCGCAGTGTCTCTGTGTCTCAGTGTCTCATTGTCTCTGTGTCTCAGTGTCTCTGTGTCTCAGTGTCTCAGTGTCTCTGTGTCTCAGTGTCTCTGTGTCTCTGTGTCTCAGAGTCTCAGTGTCTCTGTGTCTCTATGTCTCAGTGTCTCAGTGACTCCGAGTCTCAGAGTCTCAGTGTCTCTGTGCCTCAGTGTCTCAGTGTCTCAGTGTCTCTGAGTCTCAGTGTCTCTGTGTCTCAGTGTCTCAGTGTCTCTGTGTCTCTGTGTCTCAGTGTCTCTGTGTCTCAGTGTCTCTGAGTCTCAGTGTCTCTGTGTCTCTGTGTCTCAGTGTCACAGTGTCTCAGTGTCTCATTGTCTCTGTGTCTCAGTGTCTCAGTGTCACAGTGTCTCAGTGTCTCAGAGTCTCAGTGTCTCTGTGTCTCTGTGTCTCAGAGTCTCAGTGTCTCTGTGTCTCTATGTCTCAGTGTCTCAGTGTCTCCGAGTCTCAGAGTCTCATTGTCTCAGTGTCTCAGTGTCTCTGAGTCTCAGTGTCTCTGTGTCTCTGTGTCTCAGTGTCTCAGTGTCTCTGTGTCTCAGTGTCTCTGTGTCTCTGTGTCTCAGTGTCTCTGTGTCTCAGTGTCTCAGTGTCTCTGAGTCTCAGTGTCTCTGTGTCTCAGTGTCTCTGTGTCTCTGAGTCTCAGTGTCACAGTGTCTCAGTGTCTCAGTGTCTCATTGTCTCTGTGTCTCAGTGTCTCAGTGTCTCTGTGTCTCTGTGTCTCTGTGTCTCTGTGTCTCAGTGTCTCAGTGTCTCTGAGTCTCAGTGTCTCAGTGTCTCTGTGTCTCAGTGTCTCAGTGTCTCTGTGTCTCTGTGTCTCAGTGTCTCAGTGTCTCATTGTCTCTGTGTCTCAGTGTCTCTGTGTCTCAGTGTCTCTGTGTCTCAGTGTCTCAGTGTCTCAGTGTCTCTGAGTCTCAGTGTCTCTGAGTCTCAGTGTCTCTGTGTCTCAGTGTCTCTGTGTCTCTGTGTCTCAGTGTCTCTGTGTCTCAGTGTCTCAGTGTCTCAGTGTCTCTGAGTCTCAGTGTCTCTGTGTCTCTGTGTCTCAGTGTCACAGTGTCTCAGTGTCTCAGTGTCTCATTGTCTCTGTGTCTCAGTGTCTCTGTGTCTCAGTGTCGCAGTGTCTCTGTGTCTCAGTGTCTCATTGTCTCTGTGTCTCAGTGTCTCTGTGTCTCAGTGTCTCAGTGTCTCTGTGTCTCAGTGTCTCTGTGTCTCTGTGTCTCAGAGTCTCAGTGTCTCTGTGTCTCTATGTCTCAGTGTCTCAGTGTCTCCGAGTCTCAGAGTCTCAGTGTCTCTGTGCCTCAGTGTCTCAGTGTCTCAGTGTCTCTGAGTCTCAGTGTCTCTGTGTCTCAGTGTCTCAGTGTCTCTGTGTCTCTGTGTCTCAGTGTCTCTGTGTCTCAGTGTCTCTGAGTCTCAGTGTCTCTGTGTCTCAGTGTCTCAGTGTCTCATTGTCTCTGTGTCTCAGTGTCTCAGTGTCACAGTGTCTCAGTGTCTCAGAGTCTCAGTGTCTCTGTGTCTCTGTGTCTCAGAGTCTCAGTGTCTCTGTGTCTCTATGTCTCAGTGTCTCAGTGTCTCCGAGTCTCAGAGTCTCAGTGTCTCAGTGTCTCAGTGTCTCTGAGTCTCAGTGTCTCAGTGTCTCTGTGTCTCTGTGTCTCTGTGTCTCTGTGTCTCAGTGTCTCAGTGTCTCAGTGTCTCAGTGTCTCTGAGTCTCAGTGTCTCTGTGTCTCAGTGTCTCTGTGTCTCTGAGTCTCAGTGTCACAGTGTCTCAGTGTCTCAGTGTCTCATTGTCTCTGTGTCTCAGTGTCTCTGTGTCTCAGTGTCTCAGTGTCTCTGTGTCTCAGTGTCTCTGTGTCTCAGTGTCTCAGTGTCTCTGAGTCTCAGTGTCTCAGTGTCTCAGTGTCTCTGTGTCTCAGTGTCTCAGTGTCTCAGTGTCTCAGTGTCTCAGTGTCTCATTGTCTCTGTGTCTCAGTGTCTCTGTGTCTCAGTGTGTCAGTGTCTCAGTGTCTCTGAGTCTCAGTGTCTCTGTGTCTCAGTGTCTCTGTGTCTCAGTGTCTCTGAGTCTCAGTGTCTCTGTGTCTCAGTGTCTCTGTGTCTCAGTGTCTCAGTGTCTCAGTGTCTCTGTGTCTCTGTGTCTCAGAGTCTCAGTGTCTCAGTGTCTCAGTGTCTCATTGTCTCTGTGTCTCAGTGTCTCTGTGTCTCAGTGTCTCAGTGTCTCTGTGTCTCAGTGTCTCAGTGTCTCAGTGTCTCTGTGTCTCAGTGTCTCAGTGTCTCTGAGTCTCAGTGTCTCAGTGTCTCAGTGCCTCAGTGTCTCTGTGTCTCAGTGTCTCTGTGTCTCAGTGTCTCAGTGTCTCTGTGTCTCTGTGTCTCAGTGTCACAGTGTCTCAGTGTCTCAGTGTCTCATTGTCTCTGTGTCTCAGTGTCTCTGTGTCTCAGTGTCTCTGTGTCTCAGTGTCTCAGTGTCTCTGTGTCTCAGTGTCTCTGAGTCTCTGTGTCTCAGTGTCTCAGTGTCTCTGTGTCTCTGTGTCTCAGTGTCTCTGAGTCTCTGTGTCTCAGTGTCTCTGAGTCTCAGTGTCTCTGTGTCTCAGTGTCTCTGTGTCTCAGTGTCTCTGTGTCTCTGTGTCTCAGTGTCACAGTGTCTCAGTGTCTCAGTGTCTCATTGTCTCTGTGTCTCAGTGTCTCTGTGTCTCAGTGTCTCAGTGTCTCAGTGTCTCATTGTCTCTGTGTCTCAGTGTCTCTGTGTCTCAGTGTCTCAGTGTCTCTGTGTCTCAGTGTCTCAGTGTCTCTGAGTCTCAGTGTCTCAGTGTGTCAGTGTGTCAGTGTCTCTGTGTCTCAGTGTCTCTGTGTCTCTGTGTCTCAGTGTCTCAGTGTCTCAGTGTCTCTGTGTCTCAGTGTCTCTGCGTCTCTGTGTCTCAGTGTCACAGTGTCTCAGTGTCTCAGTGTCTCAGTGTCTCTGTGCCTCAGTGTCTCTCTGTCTCAGTGTCTCAGTGTCTCAGTGTCTCTGTGTCTCAGTGTCTCAGTGTCTCTGAGTCTCTGTGTCTCAGTGTCTCAGTGTCTCTGTGTCTCTGCGTCTCAGTGTCTCTGAGTCTCAGAGTCTCAGAGTCTCAGTGTCTCTGTGTCTCAGTGTCTCTGTTTCTCAGTGTCTCTGTGTCTCTGTGTCTCAGTGTCACAGTGTCTCAGTGTCTCTGTGTCTCAGTGTCTCTGTGTCTCAGTGTCTCAGTGTCTCAGTGTCTCTGTGTCTCTGTGTCTCAGTGTCACAGTGTCTCAGTGTCTCATTGTCTCTGTGTCACAGTGTCTCAGTGTCTCAGTGTCTCAGTGTCTCAGTGTCTCTGTGTCTCAGTGTCTCTGAGTCTCAGTGTCTCTCTGTCTCAGTGTCTCAGTGTCTCTGTGTCTCAGTGTCTCAGTGTCTCTGAGTCTCTGTGTCTCAGTGTCTCAGTGTCTCTGTGTCTCAGTGTCTCTGTTTCTCAGTGTCTCTGTGTCTCTGTGTCTCAGTGTCACAGTGTCTCAGTGTCTCAGTGTCTCTGTGTCTCAGTGTCTCTGTGTCTCAGTGTCTCAGTGTCTCTGTGTCTCTGTGTCTCTGTGTCACAGTGTCTCAGTGTCTCATTGTCTCTGTGTCTCAGTGTCTCTGTGTCTCTGTGTCTCAGTGTCTCAGTGTCTCAGTGTCTCTGTGTCTCAGTGTCACAGTGTCTCAGTGTGTCAGTGTCTCATTGTCTCTGTGTCTCAGTGTCTCTGTGTCTCAGTGTCTCAGTGTCTCTGTGTCTCAGTGTCTCTGTGTCTCAGTGTCTCAGTGTCTCTGAGTCTCAGTGTCTCAGTGTCTCAGTGCCTCAGTGTCTCTGTGTCTCAGTGTCTCTGTGTCTCTGTGTCTCAGTGTCTCAGTGTCTCTGTGTCTCTGTGTCTCAGTGTCACAGTGTCTCAGTGTCTCAGTGTCTCATTGTCTCTGTGTCTCAGTGTCTCTGTGTCTCAGTGTCTCAGTGTCTCAGTGTCTCTGTGACTCAGTGTCTCAGTGTCTCTGAGTCTCTGTGTCTCAGTGTCTCAGTGTCTCAGTGTCTCAGTGTCTCAGTGTCTCTGAGTCTCTGTGTCTCAGTGTCTCTGAGTCTCAGTGTCTCTGTGTCTCAGTGTCTCTGTGTCTCTGTGTCTCAGTGTCACAGTGTCTCAGTGTCTCAGTGTCTCAATGTCTCAGTGTCTCAGTGTCTCAGTGTCTCAGTGTCTCTGAGTCTCTGTGTCTCAGTGTCTCAGTGTCTCTGTGTCTCAGTGTCTCAGTGTCTCTGAGTCTCTGTGTCTCAGTGTCTCTGAGTCTCAGTGTCTCTGTGTCTCAGTGTCTCTGTGTCTCAGTGTCTCTGTGTCTCTGTGTCTCAGTGTCACAGTGTCTCAGTGTCTCAGTGTCTCAATGTCTCTGTGTCTCAGTGTCTCTGTGTCTCAGTGTCTCTGTGTCTCAGTGTCTCAGTGTCTCTGAGTCTCAGTGTCTCAGTGTCTCAGTGTGTCAGTGTCTCTGTGTCTCTGTGTCTCAGTGTCTCAGTGTCTCTGTGTCTCAGTGTCTCTGCGTCTCTGTGTCTCAGTGTCACAGTGTCTCAGTGTCTCAGTGTCTCTGTGTCTCAGTGTCTCTCTGTCTCAGTGTCTCAGTGTCTCAGTGTCTCTGTGTCTCAGTGTCTCAGTGTCTCTGAGTCTCTGTGTCTCAGTGTCTCAGTGTCTCTGTGTCTCTGCGTCTCAGTGTCTCAGTGTCTCAGTGTCTCTGTGTCTCAGTGTCTCAGTGTCTCTGTGTCTCAGTGTCTCAGTGTCTCTGAGTCTCAGTGTCTCAGTGTCTCAGTGCCTCAGTGTCTCTGTGTCTCTGTGTCTCAGTGTCTCAGTGTCTCAGTGTCTCAGTGTCTCATTGTCTCTGTGTCTCAGTGTCTCAGTGTCTCTGTGTCTCAGTGTCTCAGTGTCTCTGTGTCTCAGTGTCTCAGTGTCTCTGTGTCTCAGTGTCTCTGAGTCTCTGTGTCTCAGTGTCTCAGTGTCTCTGTGTCTCAGTGTCTCAGTGTCTCTGAGTCTCTGTGTCTCAGTGTCTCTGTTTCTCAGTGTCTCAGTGTCTCTGTGTCTCAGTGTCTCTGAGTCTCTGTGTCTCAGTGTCTCTGTGTCTCAGTGTCTCAGTGTCTCTGAGTCTCTGTGTCTCAGTGTCTCTGAGTCTCAGTGTCTCTGTGTCTCAGTGTCTCTGTGTCTCTGTGTCTCAGTGTCACAGTGTCTCAGTGTCTCAGTGTCTCATTGTCTCTGTGTCTCAGTGTCTCAGTGTCTCAGTGTCTCTGTGTCTCAGTGTCTCAGTGTCTCTGAGTCTCAGTGTCTCAGTGTCTCAGTGTGTCAGTGTCTCTGTGTCTCAGTGTCTCAGTGTCTCAGTGTCTCTGTGTCTCATTGTCTCTGCGTCTCTGTGTCTCAGTGTCACAGTGTCTCAGTGTCTCAGTGTCTCTGTGTCTCAGTGTCTCTCTGTCTCAGTGTCTCAGTGTCTCTGTGTCTCAGTGTCTCAGTGTCTCTGAGTCTCTGTGTCTCAGTGTCTCAGTGTCTCTGTGTCTGTGCGTCTCAGTGTCTCTGAGTCTCAGAGTCTCAGAGTCTCAGTGTCTCTGTGTCTCAGTGTCTCTGTGTCTCAGTGTCTCTGTGTCTCTGTGTCTCAGTGTCACAGAGTCTCAGAGTCTCAGTGTCTCTGTGTCTCAGTGTCTCTGTGTCTCAGTGTCTCTGTGTCTCTGGGTCTCAGTGTCACAGTGTCTCTGTGTGTCAGTGTCTCTGTGTCTCAGTGTCTCAGTGTCTCAGTGTCTCTGTGTCTCTGTGTCTCAGTGTCACAGTGTCTCAGTGTCTCAGTGTCTCATTGTCTCTGTGTCTCAGTGTCTCTGTGTCTCAGTGTCTCAGTGTCTCAGTGTCTCTGAGTCTCAGTGTCTCAGTGTCTCAGTGCCTCAGTGTCTCTGTGTCTCAGTGTCTCTGTGTCTCAGTGTCTCAGTGTCTCAGTGTCTCTGCGTCTCTGTGTCTCAGTGTCACAGTGTCTCAGTGTCTCAGTGTCTCTGTGTCTCAGTGTCTCTCTGTCTCAGTGTCTCAGTGTCTCTGTGTCTCAGTGTCTCAGTGTCTCTGAGTCTCTGTGTCTCAGTGTCTCAGTGTCTCTGTGTCTCTGCGTCTCAGTGTCTCTGAGTCTCAGAGTCTCAGTGTCTCTGTGTCTCAGTGTCTCTGTGTCTCTGTGTCTCAGTGTCACAGAGTCTCAGAGTCTCAGTGTCTCTGTGTCTCAGTGTCTCTGTGTCTCAGTGTCTCTGTGTCTCTGTGTCTCAGTGTCACAGTGTCTCAGTGTCTCAGTGTCTCAGTGTCTCAGTGTCTCTGTGTCTCTGTGTCACAGTGTCTCAGTCTCTGTGTCTCATTGTCTCTGTGTCTCAGTGTCTCTGTGTCTCAGTGTCTCAGTGTCTCAGTGTCTCTGTGTCTCAGTGTCTCTGAGTCTCAGTGTCTCTGTGTCTCAGTGTTTCTGTGTCTCTGTGTCTCAGTGTCACAGTGTCTCAGTGTCTCAGTGTCTCATTGTCTCTGTGTCTCAGTGTCTCTGTGTCTCAGTGTCTCAGTGTCTCTGTGTCTCAGTGTCTCAGTGTCTCAGTGCCTCAGTGTCTCAGTGTCTCAGTGTCTCAGTGTCTCAGTGTCTCTGTGTCTCTGTGTCTCAGTGTCACATTGTCTCAGTGTCTCAGTGTCTCATTGTCTCTGTGTCTCAGTGTCTCTGTGTCTCAGTGTCTCAGTGTCTCTGTGTCTCAGTGTCTCAGTGTCTCAGTGTCTCAGTGTCTCTGTGTCTCAGTGTCTCAGTGTCTCTGAGTCTCTGTGTCTCGGTGTCTCTGAGTCTCAGTGTCTCTGTGTCTCAGTGTCTCTGTGTCTCAGTGTCTCTGTGTCTCTGTGTCTCAGTGTCACAGTGTCTCAGTGTCTCAGTGTCTCATTGTCTCTGTGTCTCAGTGTCTCTGTGTCTCAGTGTCTCAGTGTCTCTGAGTCTCAGTGTCTCAGTGTCTTAGTGTGTCAGTGTCTCTGTGTCTCAGTGTCTCTGTGTCTCTGTGTCTCAGTGTCTCAGTGTCTCTGTGTCTCTGTGTCTCTGCGTCTCAGTGTCACAGTGTCTCAGTGTCTCAGTGTCTCTGTCTCTCAGTGTCTCTCTGTCTCAGTGTCTCAGTGTCTCAGTGTCTCTGTGTCTCAGTGTCTCTGAGTCTCTGTGTCTCAGTGTCTCAGTGTCTCTGTGTCTCTGCGTCTCAGTGTCTCTGAGTCTCAGAGTCTCAGAGTCTCAGTGTCTCTGTGTCTCTGTGTCTCAGTGTCACAGTGTCTCAGTGTCTCAGTGTCTCAGTGTCTCTGTGTCTCTGTGCCTCAGTGTCTCAGTGTCTCAGTGTCTCTGTGTCTCAGTGTCTCAGTGTCTCAGTGTCTCAGTGTCTCTGTGTCTCAGTGTCTCAGTGTCTCTGAGTCTCTGTGTCTCAGTGTCTCAGTGTCTCAGTGTCTCTGTGTCTCAGTGTCTCAGTGTCTCTGAGTCTCTGTGTCTCAGTGTCTCTGATTCTCAGTGTCTCTGTGTCTCAGTGTCTCTGTGTCTCTGTGTCTCAGTGTCACAGTGTCTCAGTGTCTCAGTGTCTCAATGTCTCAGTGTCTCAGTGTCTCAGTGTCTCAGTGTCTCTGAGTCTCAGTGTCTCTGTGTCTCAGTGTCTCTGTGTCTCAGTGTCTCTGTGTCTCTGTGTCTCAGTGTCACAGTGTCTCAGTGTCTCAGTGTCTCAATGTCTCTGTGTCTCAGTGTCTCTGAGTCTCAGTGTCTCTGTGTCTCAGTGTCTCTGTGTCTCAGTGTCTCTGTGTCTCTGTGTCTCAGTGTCACAGTGTCTCAGTGTCTCAGTGTCTCAATGTCTCAGTGTCTCAGTGTCTCAGTGTCTCTGTGTCTCAGTGTCTCAGTGTCTCTGAGTCTCAGTGTCTCAGTGTGTCAGTGTCTCTGTGTCTCAGTGTCTCTGAGTCTCTGTGTCTCAGTGTCTCAGTGTCTCTGTGTCTCTGCGTCTCAGTGTCTCAGTGTCTCAGTGTCTCTGTGTCTCAGTGTCTCAGTGTCTCTGTGTCTCAGTGTCTCAGTGTCTCTGAGTCTCAGTGTCTCAGTGTCTCAGTGCCTCAGTGTCTCTGTGTCTCAGTGTCTCTGTGTCTCAGTGTCTCTGTGTCTCTGTGTCTCAGTGTCACTGTGTCTCAGTGTCTCAGTGTCTCATTGTCTCTGTGTTTCAGTGTCTCTGTGTCTCAGTGTCTCAGTGTCTCTGTGTCTCAGTGTCTCTGTGTCTCACTGTCTCAGTGTCTCTGTGTCTCAGTGTCTCTGAGTCTCTGTGTCTCAGTGTCTCAGTGTCTCAGTGTCTCAGTGTCTCTGTGTCTCTGCGTCTCAGTGTCTCAGTGTCTCAGTGTCTCTGTGTCTCAGTGTCTCAGTGTCTCTGTGTCTCAGTGTCTCAGTGTCTCTGAGTCTCAGTGTCTCAGTGTCTCAGTGCCTCAGTGTCTCTGTGTCTCAGTGTCTCTGTGTCTCAGTGTCTCTGTGTCTCTGTGTCTCAGTGTCACTGTGTCTCAGTGTCTCAGTGTCTCATTGTCTCTGTGTTTCAGTGTCTCTGTGTCTCAGTGTCTCAGTGTCTCTGTGTCTCAGTGTCTCTGTGTCTCACTGTCTCAGTGTCTCTGTGTCTCAGTGTCTCTGAGTCTCTGTGTCTCAGTGTCTCAGTGTCTCTGTGTCTCAGTGTCTCAGTGTCTCTGAGTCTCTGTGTCTCAGTGTCTCTGAGTCTCAGTGTCTCTGTGTCTCAGTGTCTCTGTGTCTCTGTGTCTCAGTGTCACAGTGTCTCAGTGTCTCAGTGTCTCATTGTCTCTGTGTCTCAGTGTCTCTGTGTCTCAGTGCCTCTGTGTCTCAGTGTCTCAGTGTCTCTGAGTCTCAGTGTCTCAGTGTCTCAGTGTGTCAGTGTCTCTGTGTCTCAGTGTCTCTGTGTCTCTGTGTTTCAGTGTCTCAGAGTCTCAGTGTCTCTGTGTCTCAGTGTCTCTGTGTCTCTGTGTCTCAGTGTCACAGAGTCTCAGAGTCTCAGTGCCTCTGTGTCTCAGTGTCTCTGTGTCTCAGTGTCTCTGTGTCTCTGTGTCTCAGTGTCACAGTGTCTCAGTGTCTCAGTGTCTCAGTGTCTCTGTGTCTCAGTGTCACAGTGTCTCAGTGTCTCAGTGTCTCATTGTCTCTGTGTCTCAGTGTCTCTGTGTCTCAGTGTCTCAGTGTCTCAGTGTCTCTGTGTCTCAGTGTCTCTGAGTCTCAGTGTCTCTGTGTCTCAGTGTCTCTGTGTCTCTGTGTCTCAGTGTCACAGTGTCTCAGTGTCTCAGTGTCTCATTGTCTCTGTGTCTCAGTGTCTCTGTGTCTCAGTGTCTCAGTGTCTCTGTGTCTCAGTGTCTCTGTGACTCAGTGTCTCAGTGTCTCTGAGTCTCAGTGTCTCAGTGTCTCAGTGCCTCAGTGTCTCTGTGTCTCAGTGTCTCTGTGTCTCAGTGTCTCAGTGTCTCAGTGTCTCTGCGTCTCTGTGTCTCAGTGTCACAGTGTCTCAGTGTCTCAGTGTCTCAGTGTCTCTCTGTCTCAGTGTCTCAGTGTCTCTGTGTCTCAGTGTCTCTGTGTCTCTGAGTCTCTGTGTCTCAGTGTCTCAGTGTCTCTGTGTCTCTGCGTCTCAGTGTCTCTGAGTATCAGAGTCTCAGAGTCTCAGTGTCTCTGTGTCTCAGTGTCTCTTTATCTCAGTGTCTCTGTGTCTCAGTGTCACAGAGTCGCAGAGTCTCAGTGTCTCTGTGTCTCAGTGTCTCTGTGTCTCTGTGTCTCTGTGTCTCTGTGTCTCAGTGTCACAGTGTCTCAGTGTCTCAGTGTCTCTGTGTCTCAGTGTCTCAGTGTCTCTGTGTCTCTGTGTCTCAGTGTCACAGTGTCTCAGTGTCTCAGTGTCTCATTGTCTCTGTGTCTCTCTGTCTCAGTGTCTCAGTGTCTCTGTGTCTCAGTGTCTCTGTGTCTCTGAGTCTCTGTGTCTCAGTGTCTCAGTGTCTCTGTGTCTCTGCGTCTCAGTGTCTCTGAGTCTCAGAGTCTCAGAGTCTCAGTGTCTCTGTGTCTCAGTGTCTCTTTGTCTCAGTGTCTCTGTGTCTCAGTGTCACAGAGTCTCAGAGTCTCAGTGTCTCTGTGTCTCAGTGTCTCTGTGTCTCAGTGTCTCTGTGTCTCTGTGTCTCAGTGTCACAGTGTCTCAGTGTCTCAGTGTCTCTGTGTCTCAGTGTCTCAGTGTCTCTGTGTCTCTGTGTCTCAGTGTCACAGTGTCTCAGTGTCTCAGTGTCTCTGTGTCTCAGTGTCTCAGTGTCTCTGTGTCTCTGTGTCTCAGTGTCACAGTGTCTCAGTGTCTCAGTGTCTCATTGTCTCTGTGTCTCAGTGTCTCTGTGTCTCAGTGTCTCTGTGTCTCAGTGTCTCTGAGTCTCAGTGTCTCTGTGTCTCAGTGTCTCTGTGTCTCTGTGTCTCAGTGTCACAGTGTCTCAGTGTCTCAGTGTCTCATTGTCTCTGTGTCTCAGTGTCTCAGTGTCTCAGTGTCTCTGTGTCTCAGTGTCTCTGTGTCTCAGTGTCTCAGTGTCCCTGAGTCTCAGTGTCTCAGTGTCTCAGTGCCTCAGTGTCTCTGTGTCTCAGTGTCTCAGTGTCTCAGTGTCTCTGTGTCTCTGTGTCTCAGTGTCACAGTGTCTCAGTGTCTCAGTGTCTCATTGTCTCTGTGTCTCAGTGTCTCTGTGTCTCAGTGTCACAGTGTCTCAGTGTCTCTGTGTCTCAGTGTCTCTGTGTCTCAGTGTCTCAGTGTCTCAGTGTCTCAGTGTCTCTGTGTCTCAGTGTCTCAGTGTCTCTGAGTCTCTGTGTCTCAGTGTCTCAGTGTCTCTGTGTCTCAGTGTCTCAGTGTCTCAGTGTCTCTGTGTCTCAGTGTCACTGTGTCTCAGTGTCTCAGTGTCTCTGAGTCTCTGTGTCTCAGTGTCTCTGTGTCTCAGTGTCTCAGTGTCTCAGTGTCTCTGTGTCTCAGTGTCTCAGTGTCTCTGAGTCTCAGAGTCTCAGTGTCTCTGTGTCTCAGAGTCTCAGTGTCTCTGTGTCTCTATGTCTCAGTGTCTCAGTGTCTCCGAGTCTCAGAGTCTCAGTGTCTCTGTGTCTCAGTGTCTCTGTGTCTCAGTGTCTCTGTGTCTCAGTGTCTCAGTGTCTCTGTGCCTCAGTGTCTCTGTTTTTCTGTGTCTCAGTGTCTCAGTGTCTCTGTGTCTCATTGTCTCTGTGTCTCAGTGTCTCTGTGTCTCAGTGTCTCAGTGTCTCAGTGTCTCTGTGTCTCAGTGTCTCAATGTCTCTGTGTCTCAGTGTCTCTCTGTCTCTGTGTCTCAGTGTCTCAGTGTCTCAGTGTCTCTGTGCCTCAGTGTCTCTGCGTCTCTGTGTCTCAGTGTCACAGTGTCTCAGTGTCTCAGTGTCTCTGTGTCTCAGTGTCTCTCTGTCTCAGTGTCTCAGTGTCTCAGTGTCTCTGTGTCTCAGTGTCTCAGTGTCTCTGAATCTCTGTGCCTCAGTGTCTCAGTGTCTCTGCGTCTCAGTGTCTCTGAGTCTCAGAGTCTCAGAGTCTCAGTGTCTCTGTGTCTCAGTGTCTCTGTGTCTCTGTGTCTCAGTGTCACAGTGTCTCAGTGTCTCAGTGTCTCTGTGTCTCAGTGTCTCAGTGTCTCAGTGTCTCAGTGTCTCTGTGTCTCAGTGTCTCAATGTCTCTGTGTCTCAGTGTCTCTGAGTCTCTGTGTCTCAGTGTCTCAGTGTCTCTGTGTCTCAGTGTCTCAGTGTCTCTGAGTCTCTGTGTCTCAGTGTCTCTGAGTCTCACTGTCTCTGTGTCTCAGTGTCTCTGTGTCTCAGTGTCTCTGTGTCTCTGTGTCTCAGTGTCACAGTGTCTCAGTGTCTCAGTGTCTCATTGTCTCTGTGTCTCAGTGTCTCTGTGTCTCAGTGTCTCAGTGTCTCTGAGTCTCAGTGTCTCAGTGTCTCAGTGTGTCAGTGTCTCTGTGTCTCAGTGTCTCAGTGTCTCAGTGTCTCAGTGTCTCTGTGCCTCAGTGTCTCTGCGTCTCTGTGTCTCAGTGTCTCAGTGTCTCAGTGTCTCTGTGTCTCAGTGTCTCTCTGTCTCAGTGTCTCAGTGTCTCAGTGTCTCTGTGTCTCAGTGTCTCAGTGTCTCTGAGTCTCTGTGTCTCAGTGTCTCAGTGTCTCTGTGTCTCTGCGTCTCAGTGTCTCTGAGTCTCAGAGTCTCAGAGTCTCAGTGTCTCTGTGTCTCAGTGTCTCTGTGTCTCTGTGTCTCAGTGTCACAGTGTCTCAGTGTCTCAGTGTCTCGATGTCTCAGTGTCTCTGTGTCTCATTGTCTCAGTGTCTCAGTGTCTCTGTGTCTCTGTGTCTCAGTGTCACAGTGTCTCAGTGTCTCATTGTCTCTGTGTCTCAGTGTCTCAGTGTCTCTGAGTCTCAGTGTCTCAGTGTCTCAGTGTGTCAGTGTCTCTGTGTCTCTGTGTCTCAGTGTCACAGTGTCTCAGTGTCTCATTGTCTCTGTGTCTCAGTGTCTCAGTGTCTCTGAGTCTCAGTGTCTCAGTGCCTCAGTGTGTCAGTGTCTCTGTGTCTCTGTGTCTCTGTGTCTCAGTGTCTCAGTGTCTCTGTGTCTCAGTGTCTCTGCGTCTCTGTGTCTCAGTGTCTCTGATTCTCAGTGTCTCTGTGTCTCAGTGTCTCTGTGTCTCTGTGTCTCAGTGTCACAGTGTCTCAGTGTCTCAATGTCTCTGTGTCTCAGTGTCTCAGTGTCTCAGTGTCTCAGTGTCTCTGAGTCTCAGTGTCTCTGTGTCTCAGTGTCTCTGTGTCTCAGTGTCTCTGTGTCTCTGTGTCTCAGTGACACAGTGTCTCAGTGTCTCAGTGTCTCAATGTCTCTGTGTCTCAGTGTCTCTGAGTCTCAGTGTCTCTGTGTCTCAGTGTCTCTGTGTCTCTGTGTCTCAGTGTCACAGTGTCTCAGTGTCTCAGTGTCTCAATGTCTCTGTGTCTCAGTGTCTCAGTGTCTCAGTGTCTCTGTGTCTCAGTGTCTCAGTGTCTCTGAGTCTCAGTGTCTCAGTGTGTCAGTGTCTCTGTGTCTCAGTGTCTCTGAGTCTCTGTGTCTCAGTGTCTCAGTGTCTCTGTGTCTCTGCGTCTCAGCGTCTCAGTGTCTCAGTGTCTCAGTGTCTCAGTGTCTCTGTGTCTCAGTGTCTCAGTGTCTCTGAGTCTCAGTGTCTCAGTGTCTCAGTGCCTCAGTGTCTCTGTGTCTCAGTGTCTCTGTGTCTCAGTGTCTCAGTGTCTCAGTGTCTCTGTGTCTCTGTGTCTCAGTGTCACAGTGTCTCAGTGTCTCAGTGTCTCATTGTCTCTGTGTTTCAGTGTCTCTGTGTCTCAGTGTCTCAGTGTCTCTGTGTCTCAGTGTCTCTGTGTCTCACTGTCTCAGTGTCTCTGTGTCTCAGTGTCTCAGTGTCTCTGAGTCTCTGTGTCTCAGTGTCTCTGAGTCTCAGTGTCTCTGTGTCTCAGTGTCTCTGTGTCTCTGTGTCTCAGTGTCACAGTGTCTCAGTGTCTCAGTGTCTCATTGTCTCTGTGTCTCAGTGTCTCTGTGTCTCAGTGTCTCAGTGCCTCTGTGTCTCAGTGTCTCAGTGTCTCTGAGTCTCAGTGTCTCAGTGTCTCAGTGTGTCAGTGTCTCTGTGTCTCAGTGTCTCTGTGTCTCTGTGTTTCAGTGTCTCAGAGTCTCAGTGTCTCTGTGTCTCAGTGTCTCAGTGTCTCTGAGTCTCTGTGTCTCAGTGTCTCAGTGTCTCTGTGTCTCTGCGTCTCAGTGTCTCTGAGTCTCAGAGTCTCAGAGTCTCAGTGTCTCTGTGTCTCAGTGTCTCTGTGTCTCTGTGTCTCAGTGTCACAGTGTCTCAGTGTCTCAGTGTCTCGATGTCTCAGTGTCTCTGTGTCTCATTGTCTCAGTGTCTCAGTGTCTCTGTGTCTCTGTGTCTCAGTGTCACAGTGTCTCAGTGTCTCATTGTCTCTGTGTCTCAGTGTCTCAGTGTCTCTGAGTCTCAGTGTCTCAGTGTCTCAGTGTGTCAGTGTCTCTGTGTCTCTGTGTCTCAGTGTCACAGTGTCTCAGTGTCTCATTGTCTCTGTGTCTCAGTGTCTCAGTGTCTCTGAGTCTCAGTGTCTCAGTGCCTCAGTGTGTCAGTGTCTCTGTGTCTCTGTGTCTCTGTGTCTCAGTGTCTCAGTGTCTCTGTGTCTCAGTGTCTCTGCGTCTCTGTGTCTCAGTGTCTCTGATTCTCAGTGTCTCTGTGTCTCAGTGTCTCTGTGTCTCTGTGTCTCAGTGTCACAGTGTCTCAGTGTCTCAATGTCTCTGTGTCTCAGTGTCTCAGTGTCTCAGTGTCTCAGTGTCTCTGAGTCTCAGTGTCTCTGTGTCTCAGTGTCTCTGTGTCTCAGTGTCTCTGTGTCTCTGTGTCTCAGTGTCACAGTGTCTCAGTGTCTCAGTGTCTCAATGTCTCTGTGTCTCAGTGTCTCTGAGTCTCAGTGTCTCTGTGTCTCAGTGTCTCTGTGTCTCTGTGTCTCAGTGTCACAGTGTCTCAGTGTCTCAGTGTCTCAATGTCTCTGTGTCTCAGTGTCTCAGTGTCTCAGTGTCTCTGTGTCTCAGTGTCTCAGTGTCTCTGAGTCTCAGTGTCTCAGTGTGTCAGTGTCTCTGTGTCTCAGTGTCTCTGAGTCTCTGTGTCTCAGTGTCTCAGTGTCTCTGTGTCTCTGCGTCTCAGCGTCTCAGTGTCTCAGTGTCTCAGTGTCTCTGTGTCTCAGTGTCTCAGTGTCTCTGAGTCTCAGTGTCTCAGTGTCTCAGTGCCTCAGTGTCTCTGTGTCTCAGTGTCTCTGTGTCTCAGTGTCTCAGTGTCTCAGTGTCTCTGTGTCTCTGTGTCTCAGTGTCACAGTGTCTCAGTGTCTCAGTGTCTCATTGTCTCTGTGTTTCAGTGTCTCTGTGTCTCAGTGTCTCAGTGTCTCTGTGTCTCAGTGTCTCTGTGTCTCACTGTCTCAGTGTCTCTGTGTCTCAGTGTCTCTGAGTCTCTGTGTCTCAGTGTCTCTGTGTCTCAGTGTCTCAGTGTCTCTGAGTCTCTGTGTCTCAGTGTCTCTGAGTCTCAGTGTCTCTGTGTCTCAGTGTCTCTGTGTCTCTGTGTCTCAGTGTCACAGTGTCTCAGTGTCTCAGTGTCTCATTGTCTCTGTGTCTCAGTGTCTCTGTGTCTCAGTGTCTCAGTGCCTCTGTGTCTCAGTGTCTCAGTGTCTCTGAGTCTCAGTGTCTCAGTGTCTCAGTGTGTCAGTGTCTCTGTGTCTCAGTGTCTCTGTGTCTCTGTGTTTCAGTGTCTCAGAGTCTCAGTGTCTCTGTGTCTCAGTGTCTCTGTGTCTCAGTGTCTCTGTGTCTCTGTGTCTCAGTGTCACAGAGTCTCAGAGTCTCAGTGCCTCTGTGTCTCAGTGTCTCTGTGTCTCAGTGTCTCTGTGTCTCTGTGTCTCAGTGTCACAGTGTCTCTGTGTCTCAGTGTCTCTGTGTCTCAGTGTCTCAGTGTCTCTGTGTCTCTGTGTCTCAGTGTCACAGTGTCTCAGTGTCTCAGTGTCTCATTGTCTCTGTGTCTCAGTGTCTCTGTGTCTCAGTGTCTCAGTGTCTCAGTGTCTCTGTGTCTCAGTGTCTCTGAGTCTCAGTGTCTCTGTGTCTCAGTGTCTCTGTGTCTCTGTGTCTCAGTGTCACAGTGTCTCAGTGTCTCAGTGTCTCATTGTCTCTGTGTCTCAGTGTCTCTGTGTCTCAGTGTCTCAGTGTCTCTGTGTCTCAGAGTCTCTGTGTCTCAGTGTCTCAGTGTCTCTGAGTCTCAGTGTCTCAGTGTCTCAGTGCCTCAGTGTCTCTGTGTTTCAGTGTCTCTGTGTCTCAGTGTCTCAGTGTCTCAGTGTCTCTGCGTCTCTGTGTCTCAGTGTCACAGTGTCTCAGTGTCTCAGTGTCTCAGTGTCTCTCTGTCTCAGTGTCTCAGTGTCTCTGTGTCTAAGTGTCTCTGTGTCTCTGAGTCTCAGTGTCTCAGTGTCTCTGTGTCTCTGCGTCTCAGTGTCTCTGAGTCTCAGAGTCTCAGAGTCTCAGTGTCTCTGTGTCTCAGTGTCTCTTTGTCTCAGTGTCTCTGTGTCTCTGTGTCTCAGTGTCACAGAGTCTCAGAGTCTCAGTGTCTCTGTGTCTCAGTGTCTCTGTGTCTCAGTGTCTCTGTGTCTCTGTGTCTCAGTGTCACAGTGTCTCAGTGTCTCAGTGTCTCTGTGTCTCAGTGTCTCAGTGTCTCTGTGTCTCTGTGTCTCAGTGTCACAGTGTCTCAGTGTCTCAGTGTCTCATTGTCTCTGTGTCTCAGTGTCTCTGTGTCTCAGTGTCTCTGTGTCTCAGTGTCTCTGAGTCTCAGTGTCTCTGTGTCTCAGTGTCTCTGTGTCTCTGTGTCTCAGTGTCACAGTGTCTCAGTGTCTCAGTGTCTCATTGTCTCTGTGTCTCAGTGTCTCTGTGTCTCAGTGTCTCTGTGTCTCAGTGTCTCTGTGTCTCTGAGTCTCAGTGTCTCAGTGTCTCAGTGCCTCAGTGTCTCTGTGTCTCAGTGTCTCAGTGTCTCTGTGTCTCTGTGTCTCAGTGTCACAGTGTCTCAGTGTCTCAGTGTCTCATTGTCTCTGTGTCTCAGTGTCTCTGTGTCTCAGTGTCTCAGTGTCTCTGTGTCTCAGTGTCTCAGTCTCTCAGTGTCTCAGTGTCTCAGTGTCTCTGTGTCTCTGTGTCTCATTGTCTCAGTGTCTCTGAGTCTCTGTGTCTCAGTGTCTCTGTGTCTCTGTGTCTCAGTGTCTCAGTGTCTCTGTGTCTCAGTGTCACTGTGTCTCAGTGTCTCAGTGTCTCTGAGTCTCAGAGTCTCAGTGTCTCTGTGTCTCTGTGTCTCAGAGTCTCAGTGTCTCTGTGTCTCTATGTCTCAGTGTCTCAGTGTCTCCGAGTCTCAGAGTCTCAGTGTCTCTGTGTCTCAGTGTCTCAGTGTCTCAGTGTCTCTGTGTCTCAGTGTCTCTGTGTCTCAGTGTCTCAGTGTCTCTGTGTCTCAGTGTCTCTGTGTTTCTGTGTCTCAGTGTCTCAGTGTCTCTGTGTCTCATTGTCTCTTTGTCTCAGTGTCTCTGTGTCTCAGTGTCTCAGTGTCTCAGTGTCTCTGTGTCTCAGTGTCTCAATGTCTCTGTGTCTCAGTGTCTCTCTGTCTCTGTGTCTCTGTGTCTCAGTGTCTCAGTGTCTCAGTGTCTCTGTGCCTCAGTGTCTCTGCGTCTCTGTGTCTCAGTGTCACAGTGTCTCAGTGTCTCAGTGTCTCTGTGTCTCAGTGTCTCTCTGTCTCAGTGTCTCAGTGTCTCAGTGTCTCTGTGTCTCAGTGTCACAGTGTCTCAGTGTCTCAGTGTCTCATTGTCTCTGTGTCTCAGTGTCTCTGTGTCTCAGTGTCTCAGTGCCTCTGTGTCTCAGTGTCTCAGTGTCTCAGTGTCTCTGAGTCTCAGTGTCTCAGTGTCTCAGTGTGTCAGTGTCTCTGTGTCTCAGTGTCTCTGTGTCTCTGTGTTTCAGTGTCTCAGAGTCTCAGTGTCTCTGTGTCTCAGTGTCTCTGTGTCTCAGTGTCTCTGTGTCTCTGTGTCTCAGTGTCACAGAGTCTCAGAGTCTCAGTGCCTCTGTGTCTCAGTGTCTCTGTGTCTCAGTGTCTCTGTGTCTCTGTGTCTCAGTGTCACAGTGTCTCTGTGTCTCAGTGTCTCTGTGTCTCAGTGTCTCAGTGTCTCTGTGTCTCTGTGTCTCAGTGTCACAGTGTCTCAGTGTCTCAGTGTCTCATTGTCTCTGTGTCTCAGTGTCTCTGTGTCTCAGTGTCTCAGTGTCTCAGTGTCTCTGTGTCTCAGTGTCTCTGAGTCTCAGTGTCTCTGTGTCTCAGTGTCTCTGTTTCTCTGTGTCTCAGTGTCACAGTGTCTCAGTGTCTCAGTGTCTCATTGTCTCTGTGTCTCAGTGTCTCTGTGTCTCAGTGTCTCAGTGTCTCTGTGTCTCAGAGTCTCTGTGTCTCAGTGTCTCAGTGTCTCTGAGTCTCAGTGTCTCAGTGTCTCAGTGCCTCAGTGTCTCTGTGTTTCAGTGTCTCTGTGTCTCAGGGTCTCAGTGTCTCAGTGTCTCTGCGTCTCTGTGTCTCAGTGTCACAGTGTCTCAGTGTCTCAGTGTCTCAGTGTCTCTCTGTCTCAGTGTCTCAGTGTCTCTGTGTCTAAGTGTCTCTGTGTCTCTGAGTCTCTGTGTCTCAGTGTCTCAGTGTCTCTGTGTCTCTGCGTCTCAGTGTCTCTGAGTCTCAGAGTCTCAGAGTCTCAGTGTCTCTGTGTCTCAGTGTCTCTTTGTCTCAGTGTCTCTGTGTCTCTGTGTCTCAGTGTCACAGAGTCTCAGAGTCTCAGTGTCTCTGTGTCTCAGTGTCTCTGTGTCTCAGTGTCTCTGTGTCTCTGTGTCTCAGTGTCACAGTGTCTCAGTGTCTCAGTGTCTCTGTGTCTCAGTGTCTCAGTGTCTCTGTGTCTCTGTGTCTCAGTGTCACAGTGTCTCAGTGTCTCAGTGTCTCATTGTCTCTGTGTCTCAGTGTCTCTGTGTCTCAGTGTCTCTGTGTCTCAGTGTCTCTGAGTCTCAGTGTCTCTGTGTCTCAGTGTCTCTGTGTCTCAGTGTCACAGTGTCTCAGTGTCTCAGTGTCTCATTGTCTCTGTGTCTCAGTGTCTCTGTGTCTCAGTGTCTCTGTGTCTCAGTGTCTCTGTGTCTCTGAGTCTCAGTGTCTCAGTGTCTCAGTGCCTCAGTGTCTCTGTGTCTCAGTGTCTCAGTGTCTCTGTGTCTCTGTGTCTCAGTGTCACAGTGTCTCAGTGTCTCAGTGTCTCATTGTCTCTGTGTCTCAGTGTCTCTGTGTCTCAGTGTCTCAGTGTCTCTGTGTCTCAGTGTCTCAGTCTCTCAGTGTCTCAGTGTCTCAGTGTCTCTGTGTCTCTGTGTCTCATTGTCTCAGTGTCTCTGAGTCTCTGTGTCTCAGTGTCTCTGTGTCTCTGTGTCTCAGTGTCTCAGTGTCTCTGTGTCTCAGTGTCACTGTGTCTCAGTGTCTCAGTGTCTCTGAGTCTCAGAGTCTCAGTGTCTCTGTGTCTCTGTGTCTCAGAGTCTCAGTGTCTCTGTGTCTCTATGTCTCAGTGTCTCAGTGTCTCCGAGTCTCAGAGTCTCAGTGTCTCTGTGTCTCAGTGTCTCAGTGTCTCAGTGTCTCTGTGTCTCAGTGTCTCTGTGTCTCAGTGTCTCAGTGTCTCTGTGTCTCAGTGTCTCTGTGTTTCTGTGTCTCAGTGTCTCAGTGTCTCTGTGTCTCATTGTCTCTGTGTCTCAGTGTCTCTGTGTCTCAGTGTCTCAGTGTCTCAGTGTCTCTGTGTCTCAGTGTCTCAATGTCTCTGTGTCTCAGTGTCTCTCTGTCTCTGTGTCTCTGTGTCTCAGTGTCTCAGTGTCTCAGTGTCTCTGTGCCTCAGTGTCTCTGCGTCTCTGTGTCTCAGTGTCACAGTGTCTCAGTGTCTCAGTGTCTCTGTGTCTCAGTGTCTCTCTGTCTCAGTGTCTCAGTGTCTCAGTGTCTCTGTGTCTCAGTGTCTCAGTGTCTCTGAATCTCTGTGTCTCAGTGTCTCAGTGTCTCTGTGTCTCTGCGTCTCAGTGTCTCTGAGTCTCAGAGTCTCAGAGTCTCAGTGTCTCTGTGTCTCAGTGTCTCTGTGTCTCTGTGTCTCAGTGTCACAGTGTCTCAGTGTCTCAGTGTCTCTGTGTCTCAGTGTCTCTGTGTCTCAGTGTCTCAGTGTCTCAGTGTCTCAGTGTCTCTGTGTCTCAGTGTCTCAATGTCTCTGTGTCTCAGTGTCTCTGAGTCTCTGTGTCTCAGTGTCTCAGTGTCTCTGTGTCTCAGTGTCTCAGTGTCTCTGAGTCTCTGTGTCTCAGTGTCTCTGAGTCTCACTGTCTCTGTGTCTCAGTGTCTCTGTGTCTCAGTGTCTCTGTGTCTCTGTGTCTCAGTGTCACAGTGTCTCAGTGTCTCAGTGTCTCATTGTCTCTGTGTCTCAGTGTCTCTGTGTCTCAGTGTCTCAGTGTCTCAGTGTCTCTGAGTCTCAGTGTCTCAGTGTCTCAGTGTGTCAGTGTCTCTGTGTCTCAGTGTCTCTGTGTCTCTGTGTCTCAGTGTCTCAGTGTCTCAGTGTCTCTGTGCCTCAGTGTCTCTGCGTCTCTGTGTCTCAGTGTCTCAGTGTCTCAGTGTCTCTGTGTCTCAGTGTCTCTCTGTCTCAGTGTCTCAGTGTCTCAGTGTCTCTGTGTCTCAGTGTCTCAGTGTCTCTGAGTCTCTGTGTCTCAGTGTCTCAGTGTCTCTGTGTCTCTGCGTCTCAGTGTCTCTGAGTCTCAGAGTCTCAGACTCTCAGTGTCTCTGTGTCTCAGTGTCTCTGTGTCTCTGTGTCTCAGTGTCACAGTGTCTCAGTGTCTCAGTGTCTCTGTGTCTCAGTGTCTCTGTGTCTCATTGTCTCAGTGTCTCAGTGTCTCAGTGTCTCTGTGTCTCTGTGTCTCAGTGTCACAGTGTCTCAGTGTCTCATTGTCTCTGTGTCTCAGTGTCTCAGTGTCTCAGTGTCTCTGAGTCTCAGTGTCTCAGTGTCTCAGTGTGTCAGTGTCTCTGTGTCTCTGTGTCTCTGTGTCTCAGTGTCACAGTGTCTCAGTGTCTCATTGTCTCTGTGTCTCAGTGTCTCAGTGTCTCTGAGTCTCAGTGTCTCAGTGTCTCAGTGTGTCAGTGTCTCTGTGTCTCTGTGTCTCTGTGTCTCAGTGTCTCAGTGTCTCTGTGTCTCAGTGTCTCTGCGTCTCTGTGTCTCAGTGTCACAGTGTCTCAGTGTCTCAGTGTCTCTGTGTCTCAGTGTCTCTCTGTCTCAGTGTCTCAGTGTCTCAGTGTCTCTGTGTCTCAGTGTCTCAGTGTCTCTGAGTCTCTGTGTCTCAGTGTCTCAGTGTCTCTGTGTCTCTGCGTCTCAGTGTCTCTGAGTCTCAGAGTCTCTGAGTCTCAGTGTCTCTGTGTCTCAGTGTCTCTGTGTCTCTGTGTCTCAGTGTCACAGTGTCTCAGAGTCACAGTGTCTCTGTGTCTCAGTGTCTCAGTGTCTCTGTGTCTCAGTGTCTCTGTGTCTCTGTGTCTCAGTGTCTCTAAGTCTCAGTGTCTCAGTGTCTCTCTGTCTCAGTGTCTCAGTGTCTCAGTGTCTCTGTGTCTCAGTGTCTCAGTGTCTCTGAGTCTCTGTGTCTCAGTGTCTCAGTGTCTCTGTGTCTCTGCGTCTCAGTGTCTCTGAGTCTCAGAGTCTCAGAGTCTCAGTGTCTCTGTGTCTCAGTGTCTCTGTGTCTCTGTGTCTCAGTGTCACAGTGTCTCAGAGTCACAGTGTCTCTGTGTCTCAGTGTCTCAGTGTCTCTGTGTCTCAGTGTCTCTGTGTCTCTGTGTCTCAGTGTCTCTGAGTCTCAGTGTCTCAGTGTCTCTGAGTCTCTGTGTCTCAGTGTCTCTGTGTCTCAGTGTCTCTGTGTCTCAGTGTCACTGTGTCTCAGTGTCTCAGTGTCTCTGAGTCTCTGTGTCTCAGTGTCTCTGTGTCTCAGTGTCTCAGTGTCTCAGTGTCTCTGTGTCTCAGTGTCTCATTGTCTCTGAGTCTCAGAGTCTCAGTGTCTCTGTGTCTCTGTGTCTCAGAGTCTCAGTGTCTCTGTGTCTCTATGTCTCAGTGTCTCAGTGTCTCCGAGTCTCAGAGTCTCAGTGTCTCTGTGTCTCAGTGTCTCAGTGTCTCAGTGTCTCAGTGTCTCTGTGTCTCTGTGTTTCTGTGTCTCAGTGTCTCAGTGTCTCAGTGTCTCATTGTCTCTGTGTCTCAGTGTCTCAGTGTCTCAGTGTCTCAGTGTCTCTGTGTCTCAGTGTCTCTGAGTCTCTGTGTCTCAGTGTCTCAGTGTCTCAGTGTCTCAGTGTCTCTGTGTCTCAGTGTCTCTGTGTTTCTGTGTCTCAGTGTCTCAGTGTCTCAGTGTCTCATTGTCTCTGTGTCTCAGTGTCTCAGTGTCTCAGTGTCTCTGTGTCTCAGTGTCTCTGAGTCTCTGTGCCTCAGTGTCTCAGTGTCTCAGTGTCTCTGTGTCTCAGTGCCTCAGTGTCTCAGTGTCTCTGTGTCTCAGTGTCTCAGTGTCTCTGTGTCTCAGTGTCTCTGTGTTTCTGTGTCTCAGTGTCTCAGTGTCTCAGTGTCTCTGTGTCTCAGTGTCTCAGTGTCTCAGTGTCTCTGTGTCTCAGTGTCTCTGAGTCTCTGTGTCTCAGTGTCTCAGTGTCTCAGTGTCTCTGTGTCTCAGTGTCTCAGTGTCTCTGAGTCTCTGTGTCTCAGTGTCTCTGAGTCTCAGTGTCTCTGTGTCTCAGTGTCTCTGTGTCTCTGTGTCTCAGTGTCACAGTGTCTCAGTGTCTCAGTGTCTCATTGTCTCTGTGTCTCAGTGTCTCTGTGTCTCAGTGTGTCAGTGTCTCTGTGTCTCAGTGTCTCTGCGTCTCTGTGTCTCAGTGTCACAGTGTCTCAGTGTCTCAGTGTCTCTGTGTCTCAGTGTCTCTCTGTCTCAGTGTCTCAGTGTCTCAGTGTCTCTGTGTCTCAGTGTCTCTGAGTCTCTGTGTCTCAGTGTCTCAGTGTCTCTGTGTCTCTGCGTCTCAGTGTCTCTGAGTCTCAGAATCTCAGAGTCTCAGTGTCTCTGTGTCTCAGTGTCTCTGTGTTTCAGTGTCTCTGTGTCTCAGTGTCTCAGTGTCTCTGTGTCTCTGTGTCTCAGTGTCTCAGTGTCTCTGTGTCTCTGTGTCTCTGTGTCACAGTGTCTCAGTGTCTCAGTGTCTCATTGTCTCTGTGTCTCAGTGTCTCTGTGTCTCAGTGTCTCAGTGTCTCAGTGTCTCTGTGTCTCAGTGTCTCTGTGTCTCAGTGTCTCAGTGTCTCAGTGTCTCATTGTCTCAGTGTCTCAGTGTCTCAGTGTCTCTGTGTCTCAGTGTCTCAGTGTCTCTGAGTCTCAGTGTCTCAGTGTCTCAGTGCCTCAGTGTCTCTGTGTCTCAGTGTCTCAGTGTCTCTGAGTCTCAGTGTCTCAGTGTCTCAGTGCCTCAGTGTCTCTGTGTCTCAGTGTCTCAGTGTCTCAGTGTCTCTGTGTCTCTGTGTCTCAGTGTCACAGTGTCTCAGTGTCTCAGTGTCTCATTGTCTCTGTGTCTCAGTGTCTCTGTGTCTCAGTGTCTCAGTGTCTCAGTGTCTCAGTGTCTCAGTGTCTCTGTGTCTCAGTGTCTCTGAGTCTCTGTGTCTCAGTGTCTCAGTGTCTCAGTGTCTCTGTGTCTCAGTGTCTCAGTGTCTCTGAGTCTCTGTGTCTCAGTGTCTCTGTGTCTCTGTGTCTCAGTGTCACAGTGTCTCAGTGTCTCAGTGTCTCATTGTCTCTGTGTCTCAGTGTCTCTGTGTCTCATTGTCTCAGTGTCTCTGTGTCTCAGTGTCTCAGTGTCTCTGAGTCTCAGTGTCTCAGTGTGTCAGTGTCTCTGTGTCTCAGTGTCTCTGTGTCTCTGTGTCTCAGTGTCTCAGTGTCTCAGTGTCTCTGTGTCTCAGTGTCTCTGCGTCTCTGTGTCTCAGTGTCACAGTGTCTCAGTGTCTCAGTGTCTCTGTGTCTCAGTGTCTCTCTGTCTCAGTGTCTCAGTGTCTCTGTGTCTCAGTGTCTCAGTGTCTCAGTGTCTCTGAGTCTCTGTGTCTCAGTGTCTCAGTGTCTCTGAGTCTCTGTGTCTCAGTGTCTCAGTGTCTCAGAGTCTCAGAGTCTCAGTGTCTCTGTGTCTCAGTGTCTCTGTGTCTCTGTGTCTCTGTGTCTCAGTGTCACAGTGTCTCAGTGTCTCAGTGTCTCTGTGTCTCAGTGTCTCAGTGTCTCTGTGTCTCTGTGTCTCTGTGTCTCAGTGTCTCTGTGTCTCTATGTCTCAGTGTCTCATTGTCTCCGTGTCTCAGAGTCTCAGTGTCTCAGTGTCTCAGTGTCTCAGTGTCTCTGTACCTCAGTGTCTCTGTGTCTCAGTGTCTCAGTGTCTCTGTGTCTCAGTGTCTCTGTGTTTCTGTGTCTCAGTGTCTCAGTGTATCTGTGTCTCAGTGTCTCAGTGTCTCAGTGTCTCTGAGTCTCAGTGTCTCTGTGTCTCAGTGTCTCTGTGTCTCAGTGTCTCAGTGTCTCTGTGTCTCAGTGTCTCTGTGTCTCTGTGTCTCTGTGTCTCTGTGTTTCAGTGTCTCAGTGTCTCTGAGTCTCTGTGTCTCAGTGTCTCTGTGTCTCAGTGTCTCAGAGTTTCTGAGTCTCAGTGTCTCTGTGTCTCTGTGTCTCAGAGTCTCAGTGTCTCTGTGTCTCTGTGTCTCAGAGTCTCAGTGTCTCTGTGTCTCTATGTCTCAGTGTCTCAGTGTCTCTGAGTCTCAGAGTCTCAGTGTCTCTGTGTCTCAGTGTCTCAGTGTCTCTGTGTCTCAGTGTCTCTGTGTCTCAGTGTCTCAGTGTCTCTGTGTCTCAGTGTCTCTGTGTTTCTGTGTCTCAGTGTCTCAGTGTCTCTGTGTCTCATTGTCTCAGTGTCTCAGTGTCTCAGTGTCTCTGAGTCTCAGTGTCTCTGTGTCTCAGTGTCTCTGTGTCTCTGTGTCTCAGTGTCTCAGTGTCTCTGAGTCTCAGTGTCTCAGTGTCTCTGTGTCTCAGTGTCTCTGTGTCTCTGTGTTTCAGTGTCTCACTGTCTCTGAGTCTCTGTGTCTCAGTGTCTCTGTGTCTCAGTGTCTCAGTGTCTCTGAGTCTCAGTGTCTCTGTGTCTCTGTGTCTCAGTGTCTCTGTGTCTCTGTGTCTCAGTGTCACAGTGTCTCAGTGTCTCTGTGTCTCAGTGTCTCTGTGTCTCTGTGTCTCCGTGTCTCAGTGTCTCTGTGTCTCAGTGTCTCAGTGTCTCTGTGTCTCAGTGTCTCTGTGTCTCTGTGTCTCAGTGTCTCAGTGTCTCAGTGTCTCTGAGTCTCAGAGTCTCAGAGTCTCAGTGTCTCTGTGTCTCAGAGTCTCTGTGTCTCTGTGTCTCAGTGTCTCAGCGTCTCTGTGTATGTGTGTCGCAGTGTCTCAGCGTCTCTGTGTCTCTGTGTCTCAGTGTCTCTGTGTCACAGTGTCTCTGTGTCTCAGTGTCTCAGTGTCTCAGTGTCTTTGTGTCTCAGTGTCTCAGTGTCTCTGAGTCTCAGAGTCTCAGTGTCACTGTGTCTCAGTGTCTCTGTGTCTCAGTGTCTCTGTGTCTCAGTGTCTCAGTTCTCAGTGTCTCAGTGTCTCAGTGTCTCTGAGTCTCAGAGTCTCAGTGTCTCTGTGTCTCTGTGTCTCAGAGTCTCAGTGTCTCTGTGTCTCTATGTCTCAGTGTCTCAGTGTCTCCGAGTCTCAGAGTCTCAGTGTCTCAGTGTCTCAGTGTCTCAGTGTCTCTGTGTCTCAGTGTCTCAGTGTCTCAGTGTCTCTGTGTCTCAGTGTCTCAGTGTCTCAGTGTCTCTGAGTCTCAGTGTCTCTGTGTCTCAGTGTCACAGTGTCTCAGTGTCTCTGTGTCTCTGTGTCTCAGAGTCTCAGTGTCTCTGTGTCTCAGTGTCTCTGTGTCTCTGTGTCTCAGTGTCACAGTGTCTCAGTGTCTCAGAGTCTCAGTGTCTCAGTGTCCCTGTGTCTCTGTGTCTCAGAGTCTCAGTGTCTCTGTGTCTCTATGTCTCAGTGTCTCAGTGTCTCCGTGTCTCAGTGTCTCAGTGTCTCAGTGTCTCTGTGTCTCAGTGTCTCTGTTTCTCAGTGTCTCAGTGTCTCTGTGTCTCTGTGTCTCAGTGTCTCAGTGTCTCTGAGTCTCAGTGTCTCGGTGTCTCGGTGTCTCAGTGTCTCAGTGTCTCTGAGTCTCAGTGTCTCAGTGTCTCAGTGTCTCTGTGTCTCAGTGTCTCTGAGTCTCTGTGTCTCAGTGTCTCAGTGTCTCAGTGTCTCAGTGTCTCTGTGTCTCAGTGTCTCAGTGTCTCTGTGTCTCTGTGTCTCAGTGTCTCTGTGTCTCAGTGTCTCTGAGTCTCTGTGTCTCAGTGTCTCAGTGTCTCAGTGTCTCAGTGTCTCTGAGTCTCAGAGTCTCAGTGTCTCTGTGTCTCTGTGTCTCTGTGTCTCAGAGTCTCAGAGTCTCAGTGTCTCTGTGTCTCAGTGTCTCAGTGTCTCTGTGTCTCTGTGTCTCGGTGTCTCAGTGTCTCTGTGTCTCAGTGTCTCTGTGTTTCTGTGTCTCTGTGTCTCAGTGTCTCTGTGTCTCAGTGTCTCTGAGTCTCAGTGTCTCTGTGTCTCAGTGTCTCAGTGTCTCTGTGTCTCAGTGTCTCAGTGTCTCTGTGTCTCAGTGTCTCAGTGTCTCTGAGTCTCTGTGTCTCAGTGTCTCAGTGTCTCAGTGTCTCTGAGTCTCAGTGTCTCTGTGTCTCTGTGTCTCAGTGTCTCTGTGTCTCTGTGTCTCAGAGTCACAGTGTCTCAGTGTCTCTGTGTCTCAGTGTCCCTGTGTCTCCGTGTCTCAGTGTCTCAGTGTCTCTGAGTCTCTGTGTCTCAGTGTCTCAGTGTCTCAGTGTCTCAGTGTCTCTGTGTCTCAGTGGTTTCTGTGTCTCTGTGTCTCAGTGTCTCAGTGTCTCTGAGTCTCAGAGTCTCAGAGTCTCAGTGTCTCTGTGCCTCAGTGTCTCTGTGTCTCAGTGCCTCTATGTCTCAGTGTCTCAGTGTCTCTGAGTCTCAGAGTCTCAGAGTCTCAGAGTCTCAGTGTCTCTGTGTCTCAGTGTCTCAGTGTCTCGAGTCTCAGAGTCTCAGTGTCTCAGTGTCTCAGTGTCTCAGTGACTCTGAGTCTCAGAGTCTCAGAGTCTCAGTGTCTCAGTGTCTCAGTGTCTCAGTGTCTCTGTGTCTCAGTGTCTCTGTGTCTCTGTGTCTCAGTGTCTCAGTGTCTCTGAGTCTCAGTGTCTCTGAGTCTCAGAGTCTCAGTGTCTCAGTGTCTCAGTGTCTCAGTGTCTCTGTGTCTCAGTGGTCTCAGTGTCTCTGTGTCTCAGTGTCTCTGTGTCTCTGTGTCTCTGTGTCTCAGTGTCGTGCTCAGTGTCTCTGGAGTCTCAGAGTCTCAGTGTCTCAGTGTCTCTGTGTCTCAGTGTCTCAGTGTCTCAGTGTCTCAGAGTCTCAGAGTCTCAGTGTCTCAGTGTCTCTGTGTCTCAGTGTCTCAGTGTCTCTGTGTCTCAGTGTCTCTGTGTCTCTGTGTCTCTGTGTCTCAGTGTCTCTGAGTCTCAGTGTCTCTGAGTCTCAGAGTCTCAGTGTCTCAGTGTCTCAGTGTCTCAGTGTCTCTGAGTCTCAGAGTCTCAGAGTCTCAGTGTCTCTGTGTCTCAGTGTCTCTGTGTCTCAGTGTCTCAGTGTCTCTGAGTCTCAGAGTCTCAGTGTCTCAGTGTCTCTGTGTCTCAGTGTCTCAGTGTCTCTGAGTCTCAGAGTCTCAGAGTCTCATTGTCTCAGTGTCTCAGTGTCTCAGTGTCTCTGTGTCTCAGTGTCTCTGTGTCTCTGTGTCTCTGTGTCTCAGTGTCTCAGTGTCTCTGAGTCTCAGTGTCTCTGAGTCTCAGAGTCTCAGTGTCTCAGTGTCTCTGTGTCTCAGTGTCTCAGTGTCTCAGTGTCTCTGTGTCTCAGAGTCTCAGAGTGTCAGTGTCTCAGTGTCTCAGTGTCTCTGTGTCTCAGTGTCTCAGTGTCTCTGTGTCTCAGTGTCTCTGTGTCTCTGTGCCTCTGTGCCTCAGTGTCTCTGAGTCTCAGTGTCTCTGTGTCTCTGTGTCTCAGTGTCTCAGTGTCTCTGAGTCTCAGTGTCTCTGTGTCTCAGTGTCTCAGTGTCTCTGAGTCTCAGAGTCTCAGTGTCTCGGTGTCTCTGTGTCTCAGTGTCTCAGTGTCTCTGAGTCTCAGAGTCTCAGAGTCTCAGTGTCTCAGTGTCTCTGTGTCTCAGTGTCTCTGTGTCTCAGTGTCTCTGTGTCTCTGTGTCTCAGTGTCTCAGTGTCTCTGAGTCTCAGTGTCTCTGAGTCTCAGAGTCTCAGTGTCTCAGTGTCTCAGTGTCTCAGTGTCACTGTGTCTCAGTGTCTCAGTGTCTCTGTGTCTCAGTGTCTCTGTGTCTCTGTGTCTCTGTGTCTCTGTGTCTCAGTGTCTCTGAGTCTCAGAGTCTCAGTGTCTCAGTGTCTCTGTGTCTCAGTGTCTCAGTGTCTCTGAGTCTCAGAGTCTCAGAGTCTCAGTGTCTCAGTGTCTCAGTGTCTCTGTGTCTCAGTGTCTCAGTGTCTCTGTGTCTCAGTGTCTCTGTGTCTCTGTGTCTCTGTGTCTCAGTGTCTCTGAGTCTCAGTGTCTCTGAGTCTCAGAGTCTCAGTGTCTCAGTGTCTCTGTGTCTCAGTGTCTCAGTGTCTCAGTGTCTCTGAGTCTCAGAGTCTCAGAGTCTCAGTGTCTCAGTGTCTCTGTGTCTCAGTGTCTCAGTGTCTCTGTGTCTCAGTGTCTCTGTGTCTCAGTGTCTCAGTGTCTCTGAGTCTCAGAGTCTCAGTGTCTCAGTGTCTCTGTGTCTCAGTGTCTCAGTGTCTCTGTGTCTCAGTGTCTCTGTGTCTCTGTGTCTCTGTGTCTCAGTGTCTCAGTGTCTCTGAGTCTCATTGTCTCATTGTCTCAGTGTCTCTGTGTCTCAGTGTCTCAGTGTCTCTGAGTCTCAGAGTCTCAGAGTCTCAGTGTCTCAGTGTGTCAGTGTCTCTGTGTCTCAGTGTCTCAGTGTCTCTGTGTCTCAGTGTCTCTGTGTCTCTGTGTCTCTGTGTCTCAGTGTCTCAGTGTCTCTGAGTCTCAGTGTCTCTGAGTCTCAGGTCTCAGTATCTCAGTGTCTCTGTGTCTCAGTGTCTCAGTGTTTCAGTGTCTCTGTGTCTCAGAGTCTCAGTGACTCAGTGTCTCTGTGTCTCTGTGTCTCAGTGTCTCAGAGTCTCTGTGTCTCAGTGCCTCTGTGTCTCAGTGTCTCTGTTCCTCAGTGTCTCAGTGTCTGTGTGTCTCTGTGTCTCAGAGTCTCAGTGCCTCTGTGTCTCAGTGTCTCTGTTCCTCAGTATCTCAGTGTCTCAGTGTCTCAGAGTCTCAGTGTCCCAGTGTCTCAGTGTCTCAGTGTATCAGAGTCTCAGTGTCTCTGTGTCTCAGTGTCTCAGTGTCTCTGTGTCTCAGAATCTCAGTGTATCTGTGTCTCAGTGTCTCAGAGTCTCAGTGTCTCTGTGACTAAGTGTCTCAGTGTCTCGGAGTCTCAGTGTCTCAGTGTCTCAGTGTCTCAGTGTATCAGAGTCTCAGTGTCTCTGTGTCTCAGTGTCTCTGTGTCTCAGTGTGTCATAGTCTTAGTGTCTCAGTGTCTCTGTGTCTCAGTGCCTCTGTGTCTCAGTGTCTCAGTGTCTCTGTCTCTCAGTGTCTCTGTGTCTCAGTGTCTCCGTGTCTCTGTGTCTCAGTGTCTCAGTGTCTCTTTGTTTCAGTGTCACAGTCCATCTGTGACTAAGTGTCTCAGTGTCTCTGTGTCTCAGAGTCTCAGTGTCTGAGTGACTCAGTGTCTCTGTGCCTCAGTGTCCCAGTGTCTCTGTGTCTCAGTGTCTCAGTGTCACTGTGTCTCAGTGTCTCAGTGTCTCTGTGTCTCAGTGTCTCGGTGTATCTGCATCTCTGTGTCTCTGTGTCTCAGTGTCACTGACTCTCTGAGTCTCAGTGTCTAAGTGACTCAGTGTCTCAGTGTATCAGTGTCTCAGTGTCTCGCGTCTCAGTGTCTCAGAGTCTCAGTGTCTCTGTGTCACAGTGCCTCAGTGTCTCTGTGTCTCAGTTTCTCAGAGTCTCTGTGTCTCAGTGTCCCTTTGTCTCAGTGTCTCAGTGTCTCTGTGTCTCAGTGTCTCTGTGTCACAGTGTCTCTGTGTCTCTGTGTCTCAGTGTCTCTGTGTCTCTGTGTCACAGTGTCTCTGTGTCTCTGTGTCTCAGTGTCTCTGTGTCTCAGTGTCCCAGTGTCTCAGTGTCTCTGTGTCACTCTCAGTGTCTCAGTGTCTCAGTGTCTCTGTGTCTCAGTGTCTCTGTGTCTCTGTGTCTCAGTGTCTCTGAGTCTCAGTGTCTCTGTGTCTCAGTGTCTCAGTGTCTCTGTGTCTCAGTGTCTCTGTGTCTCTGTGTCTCAGTGTCTCAGTGTCTCTGAGTCTCAGTGTCTCTGTGTCTCAGTGTCTCAGTGTCTCTGAGTCTCAGTGTCTCAGTGTCTCTGTGTTTCAGTGTCTCAGTGTCTCAGAGTCTCAGAGTCTCAGTGTCTCAGTGTCTCTGTGTCTCAGTGTCTCAGTGTCTCAGTGTCTCTGTGTCTCTGTGTCTCTGTGTCTCAGTGTCTCAGTGTCTCTGAGTCTCAGTGTCTCTGAGTCTCAGAGTCTCAGTGTCTCAGTGTCTCTGTGTCTCTGTGTCTCAGTGTCTCAGTGTCTCTGAGTCTCAGAGTCTCAGAGTCTCAGTGTCTCTGTGTCTCAGTGTCTCTGTGTCTCTGTGTCTCAGTGTCTCAGTGTCTCTGAGTCTCAGTGTCTCAGTGTCTCAGTGTCTCAGTGTCTCTGTGTCTCTGTGTCTCAGTGTCTCTGAGTCTCAGTGTCTCAGTGTCTCAGTGTCTCAGTGTCTCTGTGTCTCTGTGTCTCAGTGTCTCAGTGCCTCTGAGTCTCAGTGTCTCTGTGTCTCAGTGTCTCTGTGTCTCAGTGTCTCTGTGTCTCTGTGTCTCAGTGTCTCAGTGTCTCTGAGTCTCAGAGTCTCAGTGTCTCTGTGTCTCAGTGTCTCAGTGTCTCTGTGTCTCAGTGTCTCTGTGTCTCTGTGTCTCAATGTCTCAGTGTCTCTGAGTCTCAGTGTCTCTGTGTCTCTGTGTATCTGTGTCTCAGTGTCTCAGTGTCTCTGAGTCTCAGAGTCTCAGTGTCTCTGTGTCTCAGAGTCTCAGTGTCTTTGTGTCTCAGTGTCTCAGAGTCTCTGGGTCTCTGTGTCTCAGTGTTTCAGCGTCTCTGCGTCTCTGTGTCTCAGTGTCTCTGTGTCTCAGAGTCTCAGTGTCTCTGTGTCTCAGAGTCTCAGTGTCTTTGTGTCTCAGTGTCTCAGCGTCTCTGGGTCTCTGTGTCTCAGTGTTTCAGCGTCTCTGCGTCTCTGTGTCTCAGTGTCTCTGTGTCTCAGTGTCTCAGTGTCTCTGTGTCTCATAGTCTCAGTGCCTCTGTGTCTCTGTGTCTCTGTGTCTCTGTGTCTCAGTGTCTCTGAGTCTCAGTGTCTCTGAGTCTCAGAGTCTCAGTGTCTCAGTGTCTCTGTGTCTCAGTGTCTCAGTGTCTCAGTGTCTCTGTGTCTCAGAGTCTCAGAGTCTCAGTGTCTCAGTGTCTCAGTGTCTCTGTGTCTCAGTGTCTCAGTGTCTCTGTGTCTCAGTGTCTCTGTGTCTCTGTGTCTCAGTGTCTCTGAGTCTCAGTGTCTCTGTGTCTCAGTGTCTCTGTGTCTCAGTGTCTCAGTGTCTCTGTGTCTCTGTGTCTCTGTGTCTCAGTGTCTCTGAGTCTCAGTGTCTCTGTGTCTCAGTGTCTCAGTGTCTCTGAGTCTCAGAGTCTCAGTGTCTCAGTGTCTCTGTGTCTCAGTGTCTCAGTGTCTCTGAGTCTCAGTGTCTCTGAGTCTCAGAGTCTCAGAGTCTCAGTGTCTCAGTGTCTCAGTGTCTCAGTGTCTCTGTGTCTCAGTGTCTCTGTGTCTCAGTGTCTCTGTGTCTCTGTGTCTCAGTGTCTCAGTGTCTCTGAGTCTCAGTGTCTCAGTGTCTCAGTGTCTCAGTGTCTCAGTGTCACTGTGTCTCAGTGTCTCAGTGTCTCTGTGTCTCTGTGTCTCTGTGTCTCAGTGTCTCAGTGTCTCTGAGTCTCAGAGTCTCAGTGTCTCAGTGTCTCTGTGTCTCAGTGTCTCAGTGTCTCTGAGTCTCAGAGTCTCAGAGTCTCAGAGTCTCAGTGTCTCAGTGTCTCAGTGTCTCTGTGTCTCTGTGTCTCAGTGTCTCAGAGTCTCAGAGTCTCAGAGTCTCAGTGTCTCAGTGTCTCAGTGTCTCTGTGTCTCTGTGTCTCAGTGTCTCAGTGTCTCTGAGTCTCAGTGTCTCTGTGTCTCAGTGTCTCAGTGTCTCTGTGTCTCTGTGTCTCAGTGTCTCAGTGCCTCTGAGTCTCAGTGTCTCTGTGTCTCAGTGTCTCTGTGTCTCAGTGTCTCTGTGTCTCTGTGTCTCAGTGTCTCTGAGTCTCAGAGTCTCAGTGTCTCAGTGTCTCAGTGTCTCAGTGTCTCTGTGTCTCAGTGTCTCTGTGTCTCTGTGTCTCAGTGTCTCTGAGTCTCAGTGTCTCTGTGTCTCAGTGTCTCAGTGTCTCTGTGTCTCAGTGTCTCTGTGTCTCTGTGTCTCAGTGTCTCAGTTTCTCTGAGTCTCAGTGTCTCTGTGTCTCAGTGTCTCAGTGTCTCTGAGTCTCAGAGTCTCAGTGTCTCAGTGTCTCTGTGTTTCAGTGTCTCAGTGTCTCAGAGTCTCAGAGTCTCAGTGTCTCAGTGTCTCTGTGTCTCAGTGTCTCAGTGTCTCTGTGTCTCAGTGTCTCTGTGTCTCTGTGTCTCTGTGTCTCAGTGTCTCAGTGTCTCTGAGTCTCAGTGTCTCTGAGTCTCAGAGTCTCAGTGTCTCAGTGTCTCTGTGTCTCTGTGTCTCAGTGTCTCAGTGTCTCTGAGTCTCAGAGTCTCAGAGTCTCAGTGTCTCTGTGTCTCAGTGTCTCAGTGTCTCTGTGTCTCTGTGTCTCAGTGTCTCAGTGTCTCTGAGTCTCTGTGTCTCAGTGTCTCAGTGTCTCAGTGTCTCTGTGTCTCAGTGTCTCTGAGTCTCAGTGTCTCTGTGTCTCAGTGTCTCAGTGTCTCAGTGTCTCTGTGTCTCTGTGTCTCAGTGTCTCAGTGCCTCTGAGTCTCAGTGTCTCTGTGTCTCAGTGTCTCTGTGTCTCAGTGTCTCTGTGTCTCTGTGTCTCAGTGTCTCTGAGTCTCAGAGTCTCAGTGTCTCTGTGTCTCAGTGTCTCAGTGTCTCTGTGTCTCAGTGTCTCTGTGTCTCTGTGTCTCAATGTCTCAGTGTCTCTGAGTCTCAGTGTCTCTGTGTCTCTGTGTCTCAGTGTCTCAGTGTCTCTGAGTCTCAGAGTCTCAGTGTCTCTGTGTCTCAGAGTCTCAGTGTCTTTGTGTCTCAGTGTCTCAGAGTCTCTGGGTCTCTGTGTCTCAGTGTTTCAGCGTCTCTGCGTCTCTGTGTCTCAGTGTCTCTGTGTCTCAGAGTCTCAGTGTCTCTGTGTCTCAGAGTCTCAGTGTCTTTGTGTCTCAGTGTCTCAGCGTCTCTGGGTCTCTGTGTCTCAGTGTTTCAGCGTCTCTGCGTCTCTGTGTCTCAGTGTCTCTGTGTCTCAGTGTCTCAGTGTCTCTGTGTCTCATAGTCTCAGTGCCTCTGTGTCTCAGTGTCTCTGTGTCTCTGTGTCTCTGTGTCTCAGTGTCTCTGAGTCTCAGTGTCTCTGAGTCTCAGAGTCTCAGTGTCTCAGTGCCTCAGTGTCTCAGTGTCTCAGTGTCTCTGTGTCTCAGAGTCTCAGAGTCTCAGTGTCTCAGTGTCTCAGTGTCTCTGTGTCTCAGTGTCTCAGTGTCTCTGTGTCTCAGTGTCTCTGTGTCTCTGTGTCTCAGTGTCTCTGAGTCTCAGTGTCTCTGTGTCTCAGTGTCTCTGTGTCTCAGTGTCTCAGTGTCTCTGTGTCTCTGTGTCTCTGTGTCTCAGTGTCTCAGTGTCTCTGAGTCTCAGTGTCTCTGTGTCTCAGTGTCTCAGTGTCTCTGAGTCTCAGAGTCTCAGTGTCTCAGTGTCTCTGTGTCTCAGTGTCTCAGTGTCTCTGAGTCTCAGAGTCTCAGAGTCTCAGTGTCTCAGTGTCTCAGTGTCTCAGTGTCTCTGTGTCTCAGTGTCTCTGTGTCTCAGTGTCTCAGTGTCTCTGAGTCTCAGTGTCTCTGAGTCTCAGAGTCTCAGTGTCTCAGTGTCTCAGTGTCTCAGTGTCTCAGTGTCACTGTGTCTCAGTGTCTCTGTGTCTCTGTGTCTCTGTGTCTCAGTGTCTCAGTGTCTCTGAGTCTCAGAGTCTCAGTGTCTCAGTGTCTCTGTGTCTCAGTGTCTCAGTGTCTCTGAGTCTCAGAGTCTCAGAGTCTCAGTGTCTCAGTGTCTCAGTGTCTCTGTGTCTCAGTGTCTCTGTGTCTCTGTGTCTCTGTGTCTCTGTGTCTCAGTGTCTCAGTGTCTCTGAGTCTCAGTGTCTCTGAGTCTCAGAGTCTCAGTGTCTCAGTGTCTCAGTGTCTCAGTGTCTCAGTGTCTCTGAGTCTCAGAGTCTCAGTGTCTCAGTGTCTCAGTGTCTCAGTGTCTCTGTGTCTCAGTGTCTCTGTGTCTCAGTGTCTCATTGTCTCTGAGTCTCAGAGTCTCAGTGTCTCAGTGTCTCTGTGTCTCAGTGTCTCAGTGTCTCTGTGTCTCAGTGTCTCTGTGTCTCTGTGTCTCTGTGTCTCAGTGTCTCAGTGTCTCAGTGTCTCTGAGTCTCATTGTCTCAGTGTCTCAGTGTCTCTGTGTCTCAGTGTCTCTGAGTCTCAGAGTCTCAGTGTCTCAGTGTCTCAGTGTCTCAGTGTCTCAGTGTCTCTGTGTCTCTGTGTCTCTGTGTCTCAGTGTCTCAGTGTCTCTGAGTCTCAGTGTCTCTGAGTCTCAGTGTCTCAGTGTCTCAGTGTCTCAGTGTCTCTGAGTCTCAGAGTCTCAGAGTCTCAGTGTCTCAGTGTCTCAGTGTCTCTGTGTCTCAGTGTCTCTGTGTCTCAGTGTCTCAGTGTCTCAGAGTCTCTGTGTCTCAGTGTCTCTGTGTCTCAGTGTCTCTGAGTCTCAGAGTCTCAGAGTCTCAGTGTCTAAGTGTCTCAGTGTCTCTGTGTCTCAGTGTCTCTGTGTCTCTGTGTCTCTGTGTCTCAGTGTCTCTGAGTCTCAGTGTCTCTGAGTCTCAGAGTCTCAGTGTCTCAGTGTCTCTGTGTCTCAGTGTCTCAGTGTCTCAGTGTCTCTGTGTCTCAGAGTCTCAGAGTCTCAGTGTCTCAGTGTCTCAGTGTCTCTGTGTCTCAGTGTCTCTGTGTCTCTGTGTCTCAGTGTCTCTGAGTCTCAGTGTCTCAGTGTCTCAGTGTCTCTGTGTCTCTGTGTCTCAGTGTCTCAGTGTCTCTGAGTCTCAGTGTCTCTGTGTCTCAGTGTCTCTGTGTCTCAAAATCTCAGTGTCTCAGTGTCTCAGTGTCTCAGTGCCTCAGTGTCTCAGTGCCGCTGAGTCTCAGAGTCTCAGTGTCTCTGAGTCTCAGTGTCTCTGTGTCTCAGTGTCTCAGTGTCTCTGAGTCTCAGAGTCTCAGTGTCTCAGTGTCTCTGTGTCTCAGTGTCTCAGTGTCTCTGAGTCTCAGAGTCTCAGAGTCTCAGTGTCTCAGTGTCTCTGTGTCTCAGTGTCTCAGTGTCTCTGAGTCTCAGAGTCTCAGAGTCTCAGTGTCTCAGTGTCTCTGTGTCTCTGTGTCTCAGTGTCTCTGAGTCTCAGTGTCTCTGAGTCTCAGAGTCTCAGTGTCTCTGTGTCTCTGTGTCTCAGTGTCTCAGTGTCTCTGAGTCTCAGAGTCTCAGTGTCTCTGTGTCTCAGTGTCTCTGTGTCTCAGTGTCTCTGTGTCTCTGTGTCTCAGTGTCTCAGTGTCTCTGAGTCTCAGTGTCTCAGTGTCTCAGTGTCTCTGTGTCTCTGTGTCTCAGTGCCTCTGAGTCTCAGTGTCTCTGTGTCTCAGTGTCTCTGTGTCTCAGTGTCTCTGTGTCTCTGTGTCTCAGTGTCTCTGAGTCTCAGAGTCTCAGTGTCTCTGTGTCTCAGTGTCTCAGTGTCTCAGTGTCTCAGTGTCTCAGTGTCTCTGTGTCTCAGTGTCTCTGTGTCTCTGTGTCTCAGTGTCTCTGAGTCTCAGTGTCTCTGTGTCTCAGTGTCTCAGTGTCTCTGTGTCTCAGTGTCTCTGTGTCTCTGTGTCTCAGTGTCTCAGTGTCTCTGAGTCTCAGTGTCTCTGTGTCTCAGTGTCTCAGTGTCTCTGAGTCTCAGAGTCTCAGTGTCTCAGTGTCTCTGTGTTTCAGTGTCTCAGTGTCTCTGAGTCTCAGAGTCTCAGAGTCTCAGTGTCTCAGTGTCTCTGTGTCTCTGTGTCTCAGTGTCTCAGTGTCTCTGTGTCTCAGTGTCTCTGTGTCTCTGTGTCTCAGTGTCTCAGTGTCTCTGAGTCTCAGTGTCTCTGAGTCTCAGAGTCTCAGTGTCTCTGTGTCTCTGTGTCTCAGTGTCTCAGTGTCTCTTAGTCTCAGAGTCTCAGAGTCTCAGTGTCTCTGTGTCTCAGTGTCTCTGTGTCTCTGTGTCTCTGTGTCTCAGTGTCTCTGAGTCTCAGTGTCTCTGTGTCTCAGTGTCTCAGTGTCTCTGTGTCTCTGTGTCTCAGTGTCTCAGTGTCTCTGAGTCTCAGTGTCTCTGTGTCTCAGTGTCTCAGTGTCTCAGTGTCTCTGTGTCTCAGTGTCTCAGTGCCTCTGAGTCTCAGTGTCTCTGTGTCTCAGTGTCTCTGTGTCTCAGTGTCTCTGTGTCTCTGTGTCTCAGTGTCTCTGAGTCTCAGAGTCTCAGTGTCTCTGTGTCTCAGTGTCTCAGTGTCTCTGTGTCTCAGTGTCTCTGTGTCTCTGTGTCTCAATGTCTCAGTGTCTCTGAGTCTCAGTGTCTCTGTGTCTCTGTGTCTCAGTGTCTCAGTGTCTCTGAGTCTCAGAGTCTCAGTGTCTCTGTGTCTCAGAGTCTCAGTGTCTTTGTGTCTCAGTGTCTCAGAGTCTCTGGGTCTCTGTGTCTCAGTGTTTCAGCGTCTCTGCGTCTCTGTGTCTCAGTGTCTCTGTGTCTCAGAGTCTCAGTGTCTCTGTGTCTCAGAGTCTCAGTGTCTTTGTGTCTCAGTGTCTCAGCGTCTCTGGGTCTCTGTGTCTCAGTGTTTCAGCGTCTCTGCGTCTCTGTGTCTCAGTGTCTCTGTGTCTCAGTGTCTCAGTGTCTCTGTGTCTCATAGTCTCAGTGCCTCTGTGTCTCAGAGTCTCAGTGTCTCTGTGTCTCCGTTTCTCAGCGTCTCTGTGTCTCAGTGTCTCTGTGTCTCAGTGTCTAAGTGTCTCTGAGTCTCAGAGTCTCAGTGTCTCTGTGTCTCAGTATCTCTGTGTCTCAGTGTCTCAGTGTCTCAGTGTCTCTGTGTCTGAGTGTCTCTGTGTCTCTGTGTCTCAGTGTCTCTGTGTGTCAGTGTCTCAGTGTCTCACTGTCTCTGTGCCTCAGTGTCTCTGTGTCTCAGTGTCTCTATGTCTCAGTGTCTCAGTGTCTCTGAGTCTCAGAGTCTCAGAGTCTCAGTGTCTCTGTGTCTCAGTGTCTCTGTGTCTCAGTGTCTCAGTGTCTCTGAGTCTCAGAGTCTCAGAGTCTCAGAGAAACTGAGACACTAAGACACTGAGTCTCAGAGTCTCAGAGTCTCAGTGTCTCTGTGTCTCAGTGTCTCTGTGTCTCAGTGTCTCAGTGTCTCAGTGTCTCTGAGTCTCAGTGTCTCTGTGTCTCAGTGTCTCTGTGTCTCTGTGTCTCAGTGTCTCAGTGTCTCTGTGTCTCAGTGTCTCTGTGTCTCAGTGTCTCAGTGTCTCAGTTTCTCTGTGTCTCAGTGTCTCTGTGTCTCAGTGTCTCAGTGTCTCTGAGTCTCAGTGTCTCAGTGTCTCAGTGTCTCTGTGTCTCAGTGTCTCTGTGTCTCTGTGTCTCAGTGTCTCTGTGTCTCTGTGTCTCTGAGTCTCAGAGTCTCAGTGTCTCTGTGTCTCAGAGTCTCAGTGTCTCTGTGTCTCTATGTCTCAGTGTCTCTGAGTCTCTGAGTCTCAGAGTCTCAGTGTCTCTGTGTCTCAGTGTCTCTGTGTCTCTGTGTCTCTGTGTCTCAGTGTCTCAGTGTCTCTGAGTCTCAGTGTCTCAGTGTCTCAGTGTCTCAGTGTATCTGTGTCTCAGTGTCTCTGTGTCTCTGAGTCTCAGTGTCTCTGTGTCTCAGTGTCTCTGTGTCTCTGAGTCTCAGAGGCTCAGTGTCTCTGTGTCTCATAGTCTCAGTGTCTCTGTGTCTCTATGTCTCAGTGTCTCAGTGTCTCAGTGTCTCTGAGTCTCAGTGTCTCTGTGTCTCAGTGTCTCTGTGTCTCTGTGTCTCAGTGTCTCAGTGTCTCTGTGTCTCAGTGTCTCAGTGTCTCTGTGTCTCAGTGTCTCTGTGTCGCTGTGTCTCAGTGTCTCAGTGTCTCTGTGTCTCAGTGTCTCAGTGTCTCTGTGTCTCAGTGTCTCTGTGTCTCTGCGTCTCAGTGTCACAGTGTCTCTCTGTCTCTGTGTCTCTGTGTCTCAGTGTCTCTGTGTCTCTGCGTCTCAGTGTCACAGTGTCTCAGTGTCTCAGTGTCTCTGTGTCTCAGTGTCTCTGTGTCTCTGTGTCTCTGTGTCTCAGTGTCTCAGTGTCTCTGAGTCTCAGTGTCTCTGTGTCTCAGTGTCTCAGTGTCTCTGAGTCTCAGAGTCTCAGTGTCTCAGTGTCTCTGTGTCTCAGTGTCTCAGTGTCTCTGAGTCTCAGAGGCTCAGAGTCTCAGTGTCTCAGTGTCTCTGTGTCTCAGTGTCTCTGTGTCTCAGTGTCTCTGTGTCTCTGTGTCTCAGTGTCTCAGTGTCTCTGAGTCTCAGTGTCTCTGAGTCTCAGAGTCTCAGTGTCTCAGTGTCTCAGTGTCACTGTGTCTCAGTGTCTCAGTGTCTCTGTGTCTCAGTGTCTCTGTGTCTCTTTGTCTCTGTGTCTCAGTGTCTCAGTGTCTCTGAGTCTCAGAGTCTCAGTGTCTCAGTGTCTCTGTGTCTCAGTGTCTCAGTGTCTCTGAGTCTCAGAGTCTCAGAGTCTCAGTGTCTCAGTGTCTCTGTGTCTCAGTGTCTCAGTGTCTCTGTGTCTCAGTGTCTCTGTGTCTCTGTGTCTCTGTGTCTCAGTGTCTCAGTGTCTCTGAGTCTCAGTGTCTCTGAGTCTCAGAGTCTCAGTGTCTCAGTGTCTCAGTGTCTCAGTGTCTCTGAGTCTCAGAGTCTCAGAGTCTCAGTGTCTCAGTGTCTCTGTGTCTCAGTGTCTCAGTGTCTCTGTGTCTCAGTGTCTCTGTGTCTCTGTGTCTCAGTGTCTCTGAGTCTCAGTGTCTCTGAGTCTCAGAGTCTCAGAGTCTCAGTGTCTCAGTGTCTCTGTGTCTCAGTGTCTCAGTGTCTCTGAGTCTCAGAGGCTCAGAGTCTCAGTGTCTCAGTGTCTCTGTGTCTCAGTGTCTCTGTGTCTCTGTGTCTCAGTGTCTCAGTGTCTCTGAGTCTCAGTGTCTCTGAGTCTCAGAGTCTCAGTGTCTCAGTGTCTCAGTGTCACTGTGTCTCAGTGTCTCAGTGTCTCTGTGTCTCAGTGTCTCTGTGTCTCTTTGTCTCTGTGTCTCAGTGTCTCAGTGTCTCTGAGTCTCAGAGTCTCAGTGTCTCAGTGTCTCTGTGTCTCAGTGTCTCAGTGTCTCTGAGTCTCAGAGTCTCAGAGTCTCAGTGTCTCAGTGTCTCAGTGTCTCTGTGTCTCAGTGTCTCAGTGTCTCTGTGTCTCAGTGTCTCTGTGTCTCTGTGTCTCTGTGTCTCAGTGTCTCAGTGTCTCTGAGTCTCAGTGTCTCTGAGTCTCAGAGTCTCAGTGTCTCAGTGTCTCAGTGTCTCAGTGTCTCTGAGTCTCAGAGTCTCAGAGTCTCAGTGTCTCAGTGTCTCTGTGTCTCAGTGTCTCAGTGTCTCTGTGTCTCAGTGTCTCTGTGTCTCTGTGTCTCAGTGTCTCTGAGTCTCAGTGTCTCTGAGTCTCAGAGTCTCAGTGTCTCAGTGTCTCTGTGTCTCTGTGTCTCAGTGTCTCAGTGTCTCTGAGTCTCAGAGTCTCAGAGTCTCAGTGTCTCTGTGTCTCAGTGTCTCTGTGTCTCTGTGTCTCTGTGTCTCAGTGTCTCAGTGTCTCTGAGTCTCAGTGTCTCTGTGTCTCAGTGTCTCAGTGTCTCTGTGTCTCTGTGTCTCAGTGTCTCAGTGCCTCTGAGTCTCAGTGTCTCTGTGTCTCAGTGTCTCTGTGTCTCAGTGTCTCTGTGTCTCTGTGTCTCAGTGTCTCTGAGTCTCAGAGTCTCAGTGTCTCTGTGTCTCAGTGTCTCAGTGTCTCAGTGTCTCTATGTCTCAGTGTCTCAGTGTCTCTGTGTCTCAGTGTCTCTGTGTCTCTGTGTCTCAGTGTCTCTGAGTCTCAGTGTCTCTGTGTCTCAGTGTCTCAGTGTCTCTGTGTCTCAGTGTCTCTGTGTCTCTGTGTCTCAGTGTCTCAGTGTCTCTGAGTCTCAGTGTCTCTGTGTCTCAGTGTCTCAGTGTCTCTGAGTCTCAGAGTCTCAGTGTCTCAGTGTCTCTGTGTTTCAGTGTCTCAGTGTCTCTGAGTCTCAGAGTCTCAGAGCCTCAGTGTCTCAGTGTCTCTGTGTCTCTGTGTCTCAGTGTCTCAGTGTCTCTGTGTCTCAGTGTCTCTGTGTCTCTGTGTCTCAGTGTCTCAGTGTCTCTGAGTCTCAGTGTCTCTGAGTCTCAGAGTCTCAGTGTCTCAGTGTCTCTGTGTCTCTGTGTCTCAGTGTCTCAGTGTCTCTGTGTCTCAGAGTCTCAGAGTCTCAGTGTCTCTGTGTCTCAGTGTCTCTGTGTCTCTGTGTCTCTGTGTCTCTGTGTCTCAGAGTCTCAGTGTCTCAGTGTCTCAGTGTCTCAGTGTCTCTGTGTCTCAGTGTCTCAGTGTCTCTGTGTCTCAGTGTCTCTGTGTTTCTGTGTCTCAGTGTCTCTGAGTCTCAGTGTCTCTGTGTCTCAGTGTCTCAGTGTCTCTGTGTCTCAGTGTCTCTGTGTCTCTGTGTCTCAGTGTCTCAGTGTCTCTGAGTCTCAGTGTCTCTGTGTCTCAGTGTCTCAGTGTCTCTGAGTCTCAGAGTCTCAGTGTCTCAGTGTCTCTGTGTTTCAGTGTCTCAGTGTCTCTGAGTCTCAGAGTCTCAGAGTCTCAGTGTCTCAGTGTCTCTGTGTCTCAGTGTCTCTGAGTCTCAGTGTCTCAGTGTCTCAGTGTCTCTGTGTCTCTGTGTCTCAGTGTCTCAGTGTCTCTGAGTCTCAGTGTCTCTGTGTCTCAGTGTCTCAGTGTCTCTGTGTCTCAAAGTCTCAGTGTCTCAGTGTCTCAGTGTCTCAGTGCCTCAGTGTCTCAGTGCCGCTGAGTCTCAGAGTCTCAGTGTCTCTGAGTCTCAGTGTCTCTGTGTCTCAGTGTCTCAGTGTCTCTGAGTCTCAGAGTCTCAGTGTCTCAGTGTCTCTGTGTCTCAGTGTCTCAGTGTCTCTGAGTCTCAGAGTCTCAGAGTCTCAGTGTCTCAGTGTCTCTGTGTCTCAGTGTCTCAGTGTCTCTGTGTCTCAGTGTCTCTGTGTCTCTGTGTCTCAGTGTCTCAGTGTCTCTGAGTCTCAGTGTCTCTGAGTCTCAGAGTCTCAGTGTCTCAGTGTCTCTGTGTCTCTGTGTCTCAGTGTCTCAGTGTCTCTGAGTCTCAGAGTCTCAGAGTCTCAGTGTCTCTGTGTCTCAGTGTCTCTGTGTCTCTGTGTCTCTGTGTCTCAGTGTCTCAGTGTCTCTGAGTCTCAGTGTCTCTGTGTCTCAGTGTCTCAGTGTCTCTGTGTCTCTGTGTCTCAGTGTCTCAGTGCCTCTGAGTCTCAGTGTCTCTGTGTCTCAGTGTCTCTGTGTCTCAGTGTCTCTGTGTCTCTGTGTCTCAGTGTCTCTGAGTCTCAGAGTCTCAGTGTCTCAGTGTCTCAGTGTCTCAGTGTCTCAGTGTCTCTGTGTCTCAGTGTCTCTGTGTCTCTGTGTCTCAGTGTCTCTGAGTCTCAGTGTCTCTGTGTCTCAGTGTCTCAGTGTCTCTGTGTCTCAGTGTCTCTGTGTCTCTGTGTCTCAGTGTCTCAGTGTCTCTGAGTCTCAGTGTCTCTGTGTCTCAGTGTCTCAGTGTCTCTGAGTCTCAGTGTCTCAGTGTCTCTGTGTTTCAGTGTCTCAGTGTCTCAGAGTCTCAGAGTCTCAGTGTCTCAGTGTCTCTGTGTCTCAGTGTCTCAGTGTCTCAGTGTCTCTGTGTCTCTGTGTCTCTGTGTCTCAGTGTCTCAGTGTCTCTGAGTCTCAGTGTCTCTGAGTCTCAGAGTCTCAGTGTCTCAGTGTCTCTGTGTCTCTGTGTCTCAGTGTCTCAGTGTCTCTGAGTCTCAGAGTCTCAGAGTCTCAGTGTCTCTGTGTCTCTGTGTCTCTGTGTCTCAGTGTCTCAGTGTCTCTGAGTCTCAGTGTCTCAGTGTCTCAGTGTCTCAGTGTCTCTGTGTCTCTGTGTCTCAGTGTCTCTGAGTCTCAGTGTCTCAGTGTCTCAGTGTCTCAGTGTCTCTGTGTCTCTGTGTCTCAGTGTCTCAGTGCCTCTGAGTCTCAGTGTCTCTGTGTCTCAGTGTCTCTGTGTCTCAGTGTCTCTGTGTCTCTGTGTCTCAGTGTCTCAGTGTCTCTGAGTCTCAGAGTCTCAGTGTCTCTGTGTCTCAGTGTCTCAGTGTCTCTGTGTCTCAGTGTCTCTGTGTCTCTGTGTCTCAATGTCTCAGTGTCTCTGAGTCTCAGTGTCTCTGTGTCTCTGTGTCTCTGTGTCTCAGTGTCTCAGTGTCTCTGAGTCTCAGAGTCTCAGTGTCTCTGTGTCTCAGAGTCTCAGTGTCTTTGTGTCTCAGTGTCTCAGAGTCTCTGGGTCTCTGTGTCTCAGTGTTTCAGCGTCTCTGCGTCTCTGTGTCTCAGTGTCTCTGTGTCTCAGAGTCTCAGTGTCTCTGTGTCTCAGAGTCTCAGTGTCTTTGTGTCTCAGTGTCTCAGCGTCTCTGGGTCTCTGTGTCTCAGTGTTTCAGCGTCTCTGCGTCTCTGTGTCTCAGTGTCTCTGTGTCTCAGTGTCTCAGTGTCTCTGTGTCTCATAGTCTCAGTGCCTCTGTGTCTCTGTGTCTCTGTGTCTCTGTGTCTCAGTGTCTCTGAGTCTCAGTGTCTCTGAGTCTCAGAGTCTCAGTGTCTCAGTGTCTCTGTGTCTCAGTGTCTCAGTGTCTCAGTGTCTCTGTGTCTCAGAGTCTCAGAGTCTCAGTGTCTCAGTGTCTCAGTGTCTCTGTGTCTCAGTGTCTCAGTGTCTCTGTGTCTCAGTGTCTCTGTGTCTCTGTGTCTCAGTGTCTCTGAGTCTCAGTGTCTCTGTGTCTCAGTGTCTCTGTGTCTCAGTGTCTCAGTGTCTCTGTGTCTCTGTGTCTCTGTGTCTCAGTGTCTCTGAGTCTCAGTGTCTCTGTGTCTCAGTGTCTCAGTGTCTCTGAGTCTCAGAGTCTCAGTGTCTCAGTGTCTCTGTGTCTCAGTGTCTCAGTGTCTCTGAGTCTCAGTGTCTCTGAGTCTCAGAGTCTCAGAGTCTCAGTGTCTCAGTGTCTCAGTGTCTCAGTGTCTCTGTGTCTCAGTGTCTCTGTGTCTCAGTGTCTCTGTGTCTCTGTGTCTCAGTGTCTCAGTGTCTCTGAGTCTCAGTGTCTCAGTGTCTCAGTGTCTCAGTGTCTCAGTGTCACTGTGTCTCAGTGTCTCAGTGTCTCTGTGTCTCTGTGTCTCTGTGTCTCAGTGTCTCAGTGTCTCTGAGTCTCAGAGTCTCAGTGTCTCAGTGTCTCTGTGTCTCAGTGTCTCAGTGTCTCTGAGTCTCAGAGTCTCAGAGTCTCAGAGTCTCAGTGTCTCAGTGTCTCAGTGTCTCTGTGTCTCTGTGTCTCAGTGTCTCAGAGTCTCAGAGTCTCAGAGTCTCAGTGTCTCAGTGTCTCAGTGTCTCTGTGTCTCTGTGTCTCAGTGTCTCAGTGTCTCTGAGTCTCAGTGTCTCTGTGTCTCAGTGTCTCAGTGTCTCTGTGTCTCTGTGTCTCAGTGTCTCAGTGCCTCTGAGTCTCAGTGTCTCTGTGTCTCAGTGTCTCTGTGTCTCAGTGTCTCTGTGTCTCTGTGTCTCAGTGTCTCTGAGTCTCAGAGTCTCAGTGTCTCAGTGTCTCAGTGTCTCAGTGTCTCTGTGTCTCAGTGTCTCTGTGTCTCTGTGTCTCAGTGTCTCTGAGTCTCAGTGTCTCTGTGTCTCAGTGTCTCAGTGTCTCTGTGTCTCAGTGTCTCTGTGTCTCTGTGTCTCAGTGTCTCAGTTTCTCTGAGTCTCAGTGTCTCTGTGTCTCAGTGTCTCAGTGTCTCTGAGTCTCAGAGTCTCAGTGTCTCAGTGTCTCTGTGTTTCAGTGTCTCAGTGTCTCAGAGTCTCAGAGTCTCAGTGTCTCAGTGTCTCTGTGTCTCAGTGTCTCAGTGTCTCTGTGTCTCAGTGTCTCTGTGTCTCTGTGTCTCTGTGTCTCAGTGTCTCAGTGTCTCTGAGTCTCAGTGTCTCTGAGTCTCAGAGTCTCAGTGTCTCAGTGTCTCTGTGTCTCTGTGTCTCAGTGTCTCAGTGTCTCTGAGTCTCAGAGTCTCAGAGTCTCAGTGTCTCTGTGTCTCAGTGTCTCAGTGTCTCTGTGTCTCTGTGTCTCAGTGTCTCAGTGTCTCTGAGTCTCTGTGTCTCAGTGTCTCAGTGTCTCAGTGTCTCTGTGTCTCAGTGTCTCTGAGTCTCAGTGTCTCTGTGTCTCAGTGTCTCAGTGTCTCAGTGTCTCTGTGTCTCTGTGTCTCAGTGTCTCAGTGCCTCTGTGTCTCAGTGTCTCTGTGTCTCAGTGTCTCTGTGTCTCTGTGTCTCAGTGTCTCTGAGTCTCAGAGTCTCAGTGTCTCTGTGTCTCAGTGTCTCAGTGTCTCTGTGTCTCAGTGTCTCTGTGTCTCTGTGTCTCAATGTCTCAGTGTCTCTGAGTCTCAGTGTCTCTGTGTCTCTGTGTCTCAGTGTCTCAGTGTCTCTGAGTCTCAGAGTCTCAGTGTCTCTGTGTCTCAGAGTCTCAGTGTCTTTGTGTCTCAGTGTCTCAGAGTCTCTGGGTCTCTGTGTCTCAGTGTTTCAGCGTCTCTGCGTCTCTGTGTCTCAGTGTCTCTGTGTCTCAGAGTCTCAGTGTCTCTGTGTCTCAGAGTCTCAGTGTCTTTGTGTCTCAGTGTCTCAGCGTCTCTGGGTCTCTGTGTCTCAGTGTTTCAGCGTCTCTGCGTCTCTGTGTCTCAGTGTCTCTGTGTCTCAGTGTCTCAGTGTCTCTGTGTCTCATAGTCTCAGTGCCTCTGTGTCTCAGTGTCTCTGTGTCTCTGTGTCTCTGTGTCTCAGTGTCTCTGAGTCTCAGTGTCTCTGAGTCTCAGAGTCTCAGTGTCTCAGTGCCTCAGTGTCTCAGTGTCTCAGTGTCTCTGTGTCTCAGAGTCTCAGAGTCTCAGTGTCTCAGTGTCTCAGTGTCTCTGTGTCTCAGTGTCTCAGTGTCTCTGTGTCTCAGTGTCTCTGTGTCTCTGTGTCTCAGTGTCTCTGAGTCTCAGTGTCTCTGTGTCTCAGTGTCTCTGTGTCTCAGTGTCTCAGTGTCTCTGTGTCTCTGTGTCTCTGTGTCTCAGTGTCTCAGTGTCTCTGAGTCTCAGTGTCTCTGTGTCTCAGTGTCTCAGTGTCTCTGAGTCTCAGAGTCTCAGTGTCTCAGTGTCTCTGTGTCTCAGTGTCTCAGTGTCTCTGAGTCTCAGAGTCTCAGAGTCTCAGTGTCTCAGTGTCTCAGTGTCTCAGTGTCTCTGTGTCTCAGTGTCTCTGTGTCTCAGTGTCTCTGTGTCTCAGTGTCTCAGTGTCTCTGAGTCTCAGTGTCTCTGAGTCTCAGAGTCTCAGTGTCTCAGTGTCTCAGTGTCTCAGTGTCTCAGTGTCACTGTGTCTCAGTGTCTCTGTGTCTCTGTGTCTCTGTGTCTCAGTGTCTCAGTGTCTCTGAGTCTCAGAGTCTCAGTGTCTCAGTGTCTCTGTGTCTCAGTGTCTCAGTGTCTCTGAGTCTCAGAGTCTCAGAGTCTCAGTGTCTCAGTGTCTCAGTGTCTCTGTGTCTCAGTGTCTCTGTGTCTCTGTGTCTCTGTGTCTCTGTGTCTCAGTGTCTCAGTGTCTCTGAGTCTCAGTGTCTCTGAGTCTCAGAGTCTCAGTGTCTCAGTGTCTCAGTGTCTCAGTGTCTCAGTGTCTCTGAGTCTCAGAGTCTCAGTGTCTCAGTGTCTCAGTGTCTCAGTGTCTCTGTGTCTCAGTGTCTCTGTGTCTCAGTGTCTCATTGTCTCTGAGTCTCAGAGTCTCAGTGTCTCAGTGTCTCTGTGTCTCAGTGTCTCAGTGTCTCTGTGTCTCAGTGTCTCTGTGTCTCTGTGTCTCTGTGTCTCAGTGTCTCAGTGTCTCAGTGTCTCTGAGTCTCATTGTCTCAGTGTCTCAGTGTCTCTGTGTCTCAGTGTCTCTGAGTCTCAGAGTCTCAGTGTCTCAGTGTCTCAGTGTCTCAGTGTCTCAGTGTCTCTGTGTCTCTGTGTCTCTGTGTCTCAGTGTCTCAGTGTCTCTGAGTCTCAGTGTCTCTGAGTCTCAGTGTCTCAGTGTCTCAGTGTCTCAGTGTCTCTGAGTCTCAGAGTCTCAGAGTCTCAGTGTCTCAGTGTCTCAGTGTCTCTGTGTCTCAGTGTCTCTGTGTCTCAGTGTCTCAGTGTCTCAGAGTCTCTGTGTCTCAGTGTCTCTGTGTCTCAGTGTCTCTGAGTCTCAGAGTCTCAGAGTCTCAGTGTCTAAGTGTCTCAGTGTCTCTGTGTCTCAGTGTCTCTGTGTCTCTGTGTCTCTGTGTCTCAGTGTCTCTGAGTCTCAGTGTCTCTGAGTCTCAGAGTCTCAGTGTCTCAGTGTCTCTGTGTCTCAGTGTCTCAGTGTCTCAGTGTCTCTGTGTCTCAGAGTCTCAGAGTCTCAGTGTCTCAGTGTCTCAGTGTCTCTGTGTCTCAGTGTCTCTGTGTCTCTGTGTCTCAGTGTCTCTGAGTCTCAGTGTCTCAGTGTCTCAGTGTCTCTGTGTCTCTGTGTCTCAGTGTCTCAGTGTCTCTGAGTCTCAGTGTCTCTGTGTCTCAGTGTCTCTGTGTCTCAAAATCTCAGTGTCTCAGTGTCTCAGTGTCTCAGTGCCTCAGTGTCTCAGTGCCGCTGAGTCTCAGAGTCTCAGTGTCTCTGAGTCTCAGTGTCTCTGTGTCTCAGTGTCTCAGTGTCTCTGAGTCTCAGAGTCTCAGTGTCTCAGTGTCTCTGTGTCTCAGTGTCTCAGTGTCTCTGAGTCTCAGAGTCTCAGAGTCTCAGTGTCTCAGTGTCTCTGTGTCTCAGTGTCTCAGTGTCTCTGAGTCTCAGAGTCTCAGAGTCTCAGTGTCTCAGTGTCTCTGTGTCTCTGTGTCTCAGTGTCTCTGAGTCTCAGTGTCTCTGAGTCTCAGAGTCTCAGTGTCTCTGTGTCTCTGTGTCTCAGTGTCTCAGTGTCTCTGAGTCTCAGAGTCTCAGTGTCTCTGTGTCTCAGTGTCTCTGTGTCTCAGTGTCTCTGTGTCTCTGTGTCTCAGTGTCTCAGTGTCTCTGAGTCTCAGTGTCTCAGTGTCTCAGTGTCTCTGTGTCTCTGTGTCTCAGTGCCTCTGAGTCTCAGTGTCTCTGTGTCTCAGTGTCTCTGTGTCTCAGTGTCTCTGTGTCTCTGTGTCTCAGTGTCTCTGAGTCTCAGAGTCTCAGTGTCTCTGTGTCTCAGTGTCTCAGTGTCTCAGTGTCTCAGTGTCTCAGTGTCTCTGTGTCTCAGTGTCTCTGTGTCTCTGTGTCTCAGTGTCTCTGAGTCTCAGTGTCTCTGTGTCTCAGTGTCTCAGTGTCTCTGTGTCTCAGTGTCTCTGTGTCTCTGTGTCTCAGTGTCTCAGTGTCTCTGAGTCTCAGTGTCTCTGTGTCTCAGTGTCTCAGTGTCTCTGAGTCTCAGAGTCTCAGTGTCTCAGTGTCTCTGTGTTTCAGTGTCTCAGTGTCTCTGAGTCTCAGAGTCTCAGAGTCTCAGTGTCTCAGTGTCTCTGTGTCTCTGTGTCTCAGTGTCTCAGTGTCTCTGTGTCTCAGTGTCTCTGTGTCTCTGTGTCTCAGTGTCTCAGTGTCTCTGAGTCTCAGTGTCTCTGAGTCTCAGAGTCTCAGTGTCTCTGTGTCTCTGTGTCTCAGTGTCTCAGTGTCTCTTAGTCTCAGAGTCTCAGAGTCTCAGTGTCTCTGTGTCTCAGTGTCTCAGTGTCTCTGAGTCTCAGTGTCTCTGTGTCTCAGTGTCTCAGTGTCTCAGTGTCTCTGTGTCTCAGTGTCTCAGTGCCTCTGAGTCTCAGTGTCTCTGTGTCTCAGTGTCTCTGTGTCTCAGTGTCTCTGTGTCTCTGTGTCTCAGTGTCTCTGAGTCTCAGAGTCTCAGTGTCTCTGTGTCTCAGTGTCTCAGTGTCTCTGTGTCTCAGTGTCTCTGTGTCTCTGTGTCTCAATGTCTCAGTGTCTCTGAGTCTCAGTGTCTCTGTGTCTCTGTGTCTCAGTGTCTCAGTGTCTCTGAGTCTCAGAGTCTCAGTGTCTCTGTGTCTCAGAGTCTCAGTGTCTTTGTGTCTCAGTGTCTCAGAGTCTCTGGGTCTCTGTGTCTCAGTGTTTCAGCGTCTCTGCGTCTCTGTGTCTCAGTGTCTCTGTGTCTCAGAGTCTCAGTGTCTCTGTGTCTCAGAGTCTCAGTGTCTTTGTGTCTCAGTGTCTCAGCGTCTCTGGGTCTCTGTGTCTCAGTGTTTCAGCGTCTCTGCGTCTCTGTGTCTCAGTGTCTCTGTGTCTCAGTGTCTCAGTGTCTCTGTGTCTCATAGTCTCAGTGCCTCTGTGTCTCAGAGTCTCAGTGTCTCTGTGTCTCCGTTTCTCAGCGTCTCTGTGTCTCAGTGTCTCTGTGTCTCAGTGTCTAAGTGTCTCTGAGTCTCAGAGTCTCAGTGTCTCTGTGTCTCAGTATCTCTGTGTCTCAGTGTCTCAGTGTCTCAGTGTCTCTGTGTCTGAGTGTCTCTGTGTCTCTGTGTCTCAGTGTCTCTGTGTGTCAGTGTCTCAGTGTCTCACTGTCTCTGTGCCTCAGTGTCTCTGTGTCTCAGTGTCTCTATGTCTCAGTGTCTCAGTGTCTCTGAGTCTCAGAGTCTCAGAGTCTCAGTGTCTCTGTGTCTCAGTGTCTCTGTGTCTCAGTGTCTCAGTGTCTCTGAGTCTCAGAGTCTCAGAGTCTCAGAGAAACTGAGACACTAAGACACTGAGTCTCAGAGTCTCAGAGTCTCAGTGTCTCTGTGTCTCAGTGTCTCTGTGTCTCAGTGTCTCAGTGTCTCAGTGTCTCTGAGTCTCAGTGTCTCTGTGTCTCAGTGTCTCTGTGTCTCTGTGTCTCAGTGTCTCAGTGTCTCTGTGTCTCAGTGTCTCTGTGTCTCAGTGTCTCAGTGTCTCAGTTTCTCTGTGTCTCAGTGTCTCTGTGTCTCAGTGTCTCAGTGTCTCTGAGTCTCAGTGTCTCAGTGTCTCAGTGTCTCTGTGTCTCAGTGTCTCTGTGTCTCTGTGTCTCAGTGTCTCTGTGTCTCTGTGTCTCTGAGTCTCAGAGTCTCAGTGTCTCTGTGTCTCAGAGTCTCAGTGTCTCTGTGTCTCTATGTCTCAGTGTCTCTGAGTCTCTGAGTCTCAGAGTCTCAGTGTCTCTGTGTCTCAGTGTCTCTGTGTCTCTGTGTCTCTGTGTCTCAGTGTCTCAGTGTCTCTGAGTCTCAGTGTCTCAGTGTCTCAGTGTCTCAGTGTATCTGTGTCTCAGTGTCTCTGTGTCTCTGAGTCTCAGTGTCTCTGTGTCTCAGTGTCTCTGTGTCTCTGAGTCTCAGAGGCTCAGTGTCTCTGTGTCTCATAGTCTCAGTGTCTCTGTGTCTCTATGTCTCAGTGTCTCAGTGTCTCAGTGTCTCTGAGTCTCAGTGTCTCTGTGTCTCAGTGTCTCTGTGTCTCTGTGTCTCAGTGTCTCAGTGTCTCTGTGTCTCAGTGTCTCAGTGTCTCTGTGTCTCAGTGTCTCTGTGTCGCTGTGTCTCAGTGTCTCAGTGTCTCTGTGTCTCAGTGTCTCAGTGTCTCTGTGTCTCAGTGTCTCTGTGTCTCTGCGTCTCAGTGTCACAGTGTCTCTCTGTCTCTGTGTCTCTGTGTCTCAGTGTCTCTGTGTCTCTGCGTCTCAGTGTCACAGTGTCTCAGTGTCTCAGTGTCTCTGTGTCTCAGTGTCTCTGTGTCTCTGTGTCTCTGTGTCTCAGTGTCTCAGTGTCTCTGAGTCTCAGTGTCTCTGTGTCTCAGTGTCTCAGTGTCTCTGAGTCTCAGAGTCTCAGTGTCTCAGTGTCTCTGTGTCTCAGTGTCTCAGTGTCTCTGAGTCTCAGAGGCTCAGAGTCTCAGTGTCTCAGTGTCTCTGTGTCTCAGTGTCTCTGTGTCTCAGTGTCTCTGTGTCTCTGTGTCTCAGTGTCTCAGTGTCTCTGAGTCTCAGTGTCTCTGAGTCTCAGAGTCTCAGTGTCTCAGTGTCTCAGTGTCACTGTGTCTCAGTGTCTCAGTGTCTCTGTGTCTCAGTGTCTCTGTGTCTCTTTGTCTCTGTGTCTCAGTGTCTCAGTGTCTCTGAGTCTCAGAGTCTCAGTGTCTCAGTGTCTCTGTGTCTCAGTGTCTCAGTGTCTCTGAGTCTCAGAGTCTCAGAGTCTCAGTGTCTCAGTGTCTCTGTGTCTCAGTGTCTCAGTGTCTCTGTGTCTCAGTGTCTCTGTGTCTCTGTGTCTCTGTGTCTCAGTGTCTCAGTGTCTCTGAGTCTCAGTGTCTCTGAGTCTCAGAGTCTCAGTGTCTCAGTGTCTCAGTGTCTCAGTGTCTCTGAGTCTCAGAGTCTCAGAGTCTCAGTGTCTCAGTGTCTCTGTGTCTCAGTGTCTCAGTGTCTCTGTGTCTCAGTGTCTCTGTGTCTCTGTGTCTCAGTGTCTCTGAGTCTCAGTGTCTCTGAGTCTCAGAGTCTCAGAGTCTCAGTGTCTCAGTGTCTCTGTGTCTCAGTGTCTCAGTGTCTCTGAGTCTCAGAGGCTCAGAGTCTCAGTGTCTCAGTGTCTCTGTGTCTCAGTGTCTCTGTGTCTCTGTGTCTCAGTGTCTCAGTGTCTCTGAGTCTCAGTGTCTCTGAGTCTCAGAGTCTCAGTGTCTCAGTGTCTCAGTGTCACTGTGTCTCAGTGTCTCAGTGTCTCTGTGTCTCAGTGTCTCTGTGTCTCTTTGTCTCTGTGTCTCAGTGTCTCAGTGTCTCTGAGTCTCAGAGTCTCAGTGTCTCAGTGTCTCTGTGTCTCAGTGTCTCAGTGTCTCTGAGTCTCAGAGTCTCAGAGTCTCAGTGTCTCAGTGTCTCAGTGTCTCTGTGTCTCAGTGTCTCAGTGTCTCTGTGTCTCAGTGTCTCTGTGTCTCTGTGTCTCTGTGTCTCAGTGTCTCAGTGTCTCTGAGTCTCAGTGTCTCTGAGTCTCAGAGTCTCAGTGTCTCAGTGTCTCAGTGTCTCAGTGTCTCTGAGTCTCAGAGTCTCAGAGTCTCAGTGTCTCAGTGTCTCTGTGTCTCAGTGTCTCAGTGTCTCTGTGTCTCAGTGTCTCTGTGTCTCTGTGTCTCAGTGTCTCTGAGTCTCAGTGTCTCTGAGTCTCAGAGTCTCAGTGTCTCAGTGTCTCTGTGTCTCTGTGTCTCAGTGTCTCAGTGTCTCTGAGTCTCAGAGTCTCAGAGTCTCAGTGTCTCTGTGTCTCAGTGTCTCTGTGTCTCTGTGTCTCTGTGTCTCAGTGTCTCAGTGTCTCTGAGTCTCAGTGTCTCTGTGTCTCAGTGTCTCAGTGTCTCTGTGTCTCTGTGTCTCAGTGTCTCAGTGCCTCTGAGTCTCAGTGTCTCTGTGTCTCAGTGTCTCTGTGTCTCAGTGTCTCTGTGTCTCTGTGTCTCAGTGTCTCTGAGTCTCAGAGTCTCAGTGTCTCTGTGTCTCAGTGTCTCAGTGTCTCAGTGTCTCTATGTCTCAGTGTCTCAGTGTCTCTGTGTCTCAGTGTCTCTGTGTCTCTGTGTCTCAGTGTCTCTGAGTCTCAGTGTCTCTGTGTCTCAGTGTCTCAGTGTCTCTGTGTCTCAGTGTCTCTGTGTCTCTGTGTCTCAGTGTCTCAGTGTCTCTGAGTCTCAGTGTCTCTGTGTCTCAGTGTCTCAGTGTCTCTGAGTCTCAGAGTCTCAGTGTCTCAGTGTCTCTGTGTTTCAGTGTCTCAGTGTCTCTGAGTCTCAGAGTCTCAGAGCCTCAGTGTCTCAGTGTCTCTGTGTCTCTGTGTCTCAGTGTCTCAGTGTCTCTGTGTCTCAGTGTCTCTGTGTCTCTGTGTCTCAGTGTCTCAGTGTCTCTGAGTCTCAGTGTCTCTGAGTCTCAGAGTCTCAGTGTCTCAGTGTCTCTGTGTCTCTGTGTCTCAGTGTCTCAGTGTCTCTGTGTCTCAGAGTCTCAGAGTCTCAGTGTCTCTGTGTCTCAGTGTCTCTGTGTCTCTGTGTCTCTGTGTCTCTGTGTCTCAGAGTCTCAGTGTCTCAGTGTCTCAGTGTCTCAGTGTCTCTGTGTCTCAGTGTCTCAGTGTCTCTGTGTCTCAGTGTCTCTGTGTTTCTGTGTCTCAGTGTCTCTGAGTCTCAGTGTCTCTGTGTCTCAGTGTCTCAGTGTCTCTGTGTCTCAGTGTCTCTGTGTCTCTGTGTCTCAGTGTCTCAGTGTCTCTGAGTCTCAGTGTCTCTGTGTCTCAGTGTCTCAGTGTCTCTGAGTCTCAGAGTCTCAGTGTCTCAGTGTCTCTGTGTTTCAGTGTCTCAGTGTCTCTGAGTCTCAGAGTCTCAGAGTCTCAGTGTCTCAGTGTCTCTGTGTCTCTGTGTCTCAGTGTCTCAGTGTCTCAGTGTCTCTGTGTCTCTGTGTCTCTGTGTCTCAGTGTCTCAGTGTCTCTGAGTCTCAGTGTCTCTGAGTCTCAGAGTCTCAGTGTCTCAGTGTCTCTGTGTCTCTGTGTCTCAGTGTCTCAGTGTCTCTGTGTCTCAGAGTCTCAGAGTCTCAGTGTCTCAGTGTCTCAGTGTCGCTGTGTCTCAGTGTCTCAGTGTCTCTGTGTCTCAGAGTCTCAGTGTCTCAGTGTCTCTGTGTCTCAGTGTCTCAGTGTCTCTGTGTCTCAGTGTCTCAGTGTCTCTGTGTCTCAGTGTCTCAGTGTCTCTGTGTCTCAGTGTCTCTGAGTCTCAGTGTCTCAGTGTCTCTGAGTCTCAGAGTCTCAGAGTCTCAGTGTCTCAGTGTCTCTGTGTCTCTGTGTCTCTGTGTCTCAGTGTCTCAGTGTCTCTGTGTCTCAGTGTCTCTGTGTCTCTGTGTCTCAGTGTCTCTGAGTTTCAGTGTCTCTGAGTCTCAGAGTCTCAGTGTCTCAGTGTCTCTGTGTCTCAGTGTCTCAGTGTCTCTTAGTCTCAGAGTCTCAGAGTCTCAGAGTCTCAGTGTCTCTGTGTCTCAGTGTCTCTGTGTCTCTGTGTCTCTGTGTCTCAGTGTCTCAGTGTCTCTGAGTCTCAGTGTCTCTGTGTCTCAGTGTCTCAGTGTCTCTGTGTCTCTGTGTCTCAGTGTCTCTGTGTCTCAGTGTCTAAGTGTCTCTGAGTCTCAGAGTCTCAGTGTCTCTGTGTCTCAGTATCTCTGTGTCTCCGTGTCTCAGTGTCTCAGTGTCTCTGTGTCTGAGTGTCTCTGTGTCTCTGTGTCTCAGTGTCTCTGTGTGTCAGTGTCTCAGTGTCTCACTGTCTCTGTGCCTCAGTGTCTCTGTGTCTCAGTGTCTCTATGTCTCAGTGTCTCAGTGTCTCTGAGTCTCAGAGTCTCAGAGTCTCAGTGTCTCTGTGTCTCAGTGTCTCTGTGTCTCAGTGTCTCAGTGTCTCTGAGTCTCAGAGTCTCAGAGTCTCAGAGAAACTGAGACACTAAGACACTGAGTCTCAGAGTCTCAGCGTCTCAGTGTCTCTGAGTCTCAGTGTCTCTCTGTCTCAGTGTCTCAGTGTCTCAGTGTCTCTGAGTCTCAGTGTCTCTGTGTCTCAGTGTCTCTGTGTCTCTGTGTCTCAGTGTCTCAGTGTCTCTGTGTCTCAGTGTCTCTGTGTCTCAGTGTCTCAGTGTCTCAGTTTCTCTGTGTCTCAGTGTCTCTGTGTCTCAGTGTCTCAGTGTCTCTGAGTCTCAGTGTCTCAGTGTCTCAGTGTCTCTGTGTCTCAGTGTCTCTGTGTCTCTGTGTCTCAGTGTCTCTGTGTCTCTGTGTCTCTGAGTCTCAGAGTCTCAGTGTCTCTGTGTCTCAGAGTCTCAGTGTCTCTGTGTCTCTATGTCTCAGTGTCTCTGAGTCTCTGAGTCTCAGAGTCTCAGTGTCTCTGTGTCTCAGTGTCTCTGTGTCTCTGTGTCTCTGTGTCTCAGTGTCTCAGTGTCTCTGAGTCTCAGTGTCTCAGTGTCTCAGTGTATCTGTGTCTCAGTGTCTCTGTGTCTCTGAGTCTCAGTGTCTCTGTGTCTCAGTGTCTCTGTGTCTCTGAGTCTCAGAGGCTCAGTGTCTCTGTGTCTCATAGTCTCAGTGTCTCTGTGTCTCTATGTCTCAGTGTCTCAGTGTCTCAGTGTCTCTGAGTCTCAGTGTCTCTGTGTCTCAGTGTCTCTGTGTCTCTGTGTCTCAGTGTCTCAGTGTCTCTGTGTCTCAGTGTCTCAGTGTCTCTGTGTCTCAGTGTCTCTGTGTCTCTGTGTCTCAGTGTCTCAGTGTCTCTGTGTCTCAGTGTCTCAGTGTCTCTGTGTCTCAGTGTCTCTGTGTCTCTGCGTCTCAGTGTCACAGTGTCTCTCTGTCTCTGTGTCTCTGTGTCTCAGTGTCTCTGTGTCTCTGCGTCTCAGTGTCACAGTGTCTCAGTGTCTCAGTGTCTCTGTGTCTCAGTGTCTCTGTGTCTCTGTGTCTCAGTGTCTCAGTGTCACTGAGTCTCAGTGTCTCTGTGTCTCAGTGTCTCAGTGTCTCTGAGTCTCAGAGTCTCAGTGTCTCAGTGTCTCTGTGTCTCAGTGTCTCAGTGTCTCTGAGTCTCAGAGGCTCAGAGTCTCAGTGTCTCAGTGTCTCTGTGTCTCAGTGTCTCTGTGTCTCAGTGTCTCTGTGTCTCTGTGTCTCAGTGTCTCAGTGTCTCTGAGTCTCAGTGTCTCTGAGTCTCAGAGTCTCAGTGTCTCAGTGTCTCAGTGTCACTGTGTCTCAGTGTCTCAGTGTCTCTGTGTCTCAGTGTCTCTGTGTCTCTTTGTCTCTGTGTCTCAGTGTCTCAGTGTCTCTGAGTCTCAGAGTCTCAGTGTCTCAGTGTCTCTGTGTCTCAGTGTCTCAGTGTCTCTGAGTCTCAGAGTCTCAGAGTCTCAGTGTCTCAGTGTCTCAGTGTCTCTGTGTCTCAGTGTCTCAGTGTCTCTGTGTCTCAGTGTCTCTGTGTCTCTGTGTCTCTGTGTCTCAGTGTCTCAGTGTCTCTGAGTCTCAGTGTCTCTGAGTCTCAGAGTCTCAGTGTCTCAGTGTCTCTGTGTCTCAGTGTCTCAGTGTCTCTGAGTCTCAGAGTCTCAGAGTCTCAGTGTCTCAGTGTCTCTGTGTCTCAGTGTCTCAGTGTCTCTGTGTCTCAGTGTCTCTGTGTCTCTGTGTCTCAGTGTCTCTGAGTCTCAGTGTCTCTGAGTCTCAGAGTCTCAGTGTCTCAGTGTCTCTGTGTCTCAGTGTCTCAGTGTCTCTGAGTCTCAGAGTCTCAGAGTCTCAGTGTCTCTGTGTCTCAGTGTCTCTGTGTCTCTGTGTCTCTGTGTCTCAGTGTCTCAGTGTCTCTGAGTCTCAGTGTCTCTGTGTCTCAGTGTCTCAGTGTCTCTGTGTCTCTGTGTCTCAGTGTCTCAGTGCCTCTGAGTCTCAGTGTCTCTGTGTCTCAGTGTCTCTGTGTCTCAGTGTCTCTGTGTCTCTGTGTCTCAGTGTCTCTGAGTCTCAGAGTCTCAGTGTCTCTGTGTCTCAGTGTCTCAGTGTCTCAGTGTCTCTGTGTCTCAGTGTCTCAGTGTCTCTGTGTCTCAGTGTCTCTGTGTCTCTGTGTCTCAGTGTCTCTGAGTCTCAGTGTCTCAGTGTCTCAGTGTCTCTGTGTCTCAGTGTCTCTGTGTCTCTGTGTCTCAGTGTCTCAGTGTCTCTGAGTCTCAGTGTCTCTGTGTCTCAGTGTCTCAGTGTCTCTGAGTCTCAGAGTCTCAGTGTCTCAGTGTCTCTGTGTTTCAGTGTCTCAGTGTCTCTGAGTCTCAGAGTCTCAGAGTCTCAGTGTCTCTGTGTCTCTGTGTCTCAGTGTCTCAGTGTCTCTGTGTCTCAGTGTCTCTGTGTCTCTGTGTCTCTGTGTCTCAGTGTCTCAGTGTCTCTGAGTCTCTGAGTCTCAGAGTCTCAGAGTCTCAGTGTCTCAGTGTCTCTGTGTCTCTGTGTCTCAGTGTCTCAGTGTCTCTGTGTCTCAGTGTCTCTGTGTCTCTGTGTCTCTGTGTCTCAGTGTCTCAGTGTCTCTGAGTCTCAGTGTCTCTGAGTCTCAGAGTCTCAGTGTCTCAGTGTCTCTGTGTCTCTGTGTCTCAGTGTCTCAGTGTCTCTGTGTCTCAGAGTCTCAGAGTCTCAGTGTCTCTGTGTCTCAGTGTCTCTGTGTCTCTGTGTCTCTGTGTCTCAGTGTCTCAGTGTCTCTGAGTCTCAGTGTCTCTGTGTCTCAGTGTCTCAGTGTCTCTGTGTCTCTGTGTCTCAGTGTCTCAGTGCCTCTGAGTCTCAGTGTCTCTGTGTCTCAGTGTCTCTGTGTCTCAGTGTCTCTGTGTCTCTGTGTCTCAGTGTCTCTGAGTCTCAGAGTCTCAGTGTCTCTGTGTCTCAGTGTCTCAGTGTCTCAGTGTCTCTGTGTCTCAGTGTCTCAGTGTCTCTGTGTCTCAGTGTCTCTGTGTCTCTGTGTCTCAGTGTCTCTGAGTCTCAGTGTCTCTGTGTCTCAGTGTCTCAGTGTCTCTGTGTCTCAGTGTCTCTGTGTCTCTGTGTCTCAGTGTCTCAGTGTCTCTGAGTCTCAGTGTCTCTGTGTCTCAGTGTCTCAGTGTCTCTGAGTCTCAGAGTCTCAGTGTCTCCGTGTCTCTGTGTTTCAGTGTCTCAGTGTCTCTGAGTCTCAGAGTCTCAGAGTCTCAGTGTCTCAGTGTCTCTGTGTCTCAGTGTCTCAGTGTCTCTGTGTCTCAGTGTCTCTGTGTCTCTGTGTCTCTGTGTCTCAGTGTCTCAGTGTCTCTGAGTCTCAGTGTCTCTGAGTCTCAGAGTCTCAGTGTCTCAGTGTCTCTGTGTCTCAGTGTCTCAGTGTCTCTGTGTCTCAGAGTCTCAGAGTCTCAGTGTCTCAGTGTCTCAGTGTCTCTGTGTCTCAGTGTCTCAGTGTCTCTGTGTCTCAGAGTCTCAGTGTCTCAGTGTCTCAGTGTCTCTGTGTCTCAGTGTCTCTGTGTCTCAGTGTCTCAGTGTCTCTGTGTCTCAGTGTCTCAGTGTCTCTGTGTCTCAGTGTCTCTGAGTCTCAGTGTCTCAGTGTCTCTGAGTCTCAGAGTCTCAGAGTCTCAGTGTCTCAGTGTCTCTGTGTCTCAGTGTCTCAGTGTCTCTGTGTCTCAGTGTCTCTGTGTCTCTGTGTCTCAGTGTCTCAGTGTCTCTGAGTTTCAGTGTCTCTGAGTCTCAGAGTCTCAGTGTCTCAGTGTCTCTGTGTCTCTGTGTCTCAGTGTCTCAGTGTCTCTTAGTCTCAGAGTCTCAGAGTCTCAGTGTCTCTGTGTCTCAGTGTCTCTGTGTCTCTGTGTCTCTGTGTCTCAGTGTCTCAGTGTCTCTGAGTCTCAGTGTCTCTGTGTCTCAGTGTCTCAGTGTCTCAGTGTCTCTGTGTCTCTGTGTCTCAGTGTCTCAGTGTCTCTGAGTCTCAGTGTCTCTGTGTCTCAGTGTCTCAGTGTCTCTGTGTCTCTGTGTCTCAGTGTCTCAGTGCCTCTGAGTCTCAGTGTCTCTGTGTCTCAGTGTCTCTGTGTCTCAGTGTCTCTGTGTCTCTGTGTCTCAGTGTCTCTGAGTCTCAGAGTCTCAGTGTCTCTGTGTCTCAGTGTCTCAGTGTCTCTGTGTCTCAGTGTCTCTGTGTCTCTGTGTCTCAATGTCTCAGTGTCTCTGAGTCTCAGTGTCTCTGTGTCTCTGTGTCTCTGTGTCTCAGTGTCTCAGTGTCTCTGAGTCTCAGAGTCTCAGTGTCTCTGTGTCTCAGAGTCTCAGTGTCTTTGTGTCTCAGTGTCTCAGAGTCTCTGGGTCTCTGTGTCTCAGTGTTTCAGCGTCTCTGCGTCTCTGTGTCTCAGTGTCTCTGTGTCTCAGAGTCTCAGTGTCTTTGTGTCTCAGTGTCTCAGCGTCTCTGGGTCTCTGTGTCTCAGTGTTTCAGCGTCTCTGCGTCTCTGTGTCTCAGTGTCTCTGTGTCTCAGTGTCTCAGTGTCTCTGTGTCTCATAGTCTCAGTGCCTCTGTGTCTCAGAGTCTCAGTGTCTCTGTGTCTCCGTTTCTCAGCGTCTCTGTGTCTCAGTGTCTCTGTGTCTCAGTGTCTAAGTGTCTCTGAGTCTCAGAGTCTCAGTGTCTCTGTGTCTCAGTATCTCTGTGTCTCAGTGTCTCAGTGTCTCAGTGTCTCTGTGTCTGAGTGTCTCTGTGTCTCTGTGTCTCAGTGTCTCTGTGTGTCAGTGTCTCAGTGTCTCAGTGTCTCTGTGCCTCAGTGTCTCTGTGTCTCAGTGTCTCTATGTCTCAGTGTCTCAGTGTCTCTGAGTCTCAGAGTCTCAGAGTCTCAGTGTCTCTGTGTCTCAGTGTCTCTGTGTCTCAGTGTCTCAGTGTCTCTGAGTCTCAGAGTCTCAGAGAAACTGAGACACTAAGACACTGAGTCTCAGAGTCTCAGAGTCTCAGTGTCTCTGTGTCTCAGTGTCTCTGTGTCTCTGTGTCTCAGTGTCTCAGTGTCTCAGTGTCTCTGAGTCTCAGTGTCTCTGTGTCTCAGTGTCTCTGTGTCTCTGTGTCTCAGTGTCTCAGTGTCTCTGTGTCTCAGTGTCTCTGTGTCTCAGTGTCTCAGTGTCTCAGTTTCTCTGTGTCTCAGTGTCTCTGTGTCTCAGTGTCTCAGTGTCTCTGAGTCTCAGTGTCTCAGTGTCTCAGTGTCTCTGTGTCTCAGTGTCTCTGTGTCTCTGTGTCTCAGTGTCTCTGTGTCTCTGTGTCTCTGAGTCTCAGAGTCTCAGTGTCTCTGTGTCTCAGAGTCTCAGTGTCTCTGTGTCTCTATGTCTCAGTGTCTCTGAGTCTCTGAGTCTCAGTGTCTCTGTGTCTCTGTGTCTCTGTGTCTCTGTGTCTCAGTGTCTCAGTGTCTCTGAGTCTCAGTGTCTCAGTGTCTCAGTGTATCTGTGTCTCAGTGTCTCTGTGTCTCTGAGTCTCAGTGTCTCTGTGTCTCAGTGTCTCTGTGTCTCTGAGTCTCAGAGTCTCAGTGTCTCTGTGTCTCATAGTCTCAGTGTCTCTGTGTCTCTATGTCTCAGTGTCTCAGTGTCTCAGTGTCTCTGAGTCTCAGTGTCTCTGTGTCTCAGTGTCTCTGTGTCTCTGTGTCTCAGTGTCTCAGTGTCTCTGTGTCTCAGTGTCTCAGTGTCTCTGTGTCTCAGTGTCTCTGTGTCTCTGTGTCTCAGTGTCTCAGTGTCTCTGTGTCTCAGTGTCTCAGTGTCTCTGTGTCTCAGTGTCTCTGTGTCTCTGCGTCTCAGTGTCACAGTGTCTCTCTGTCTCTGTGTCTCTGTGTCTCAGTGTCTCTGTGTCTCTGCGTCTCAGTGTCACAGTGTCTCAGTGTCTCAGTGTCTCTGTGTCTCAGTGTCTCTGTGTCTCTGTGTCTCTGTGTCTCAGTGTCTCAGTGTCTCTGAGTCTCAGTGTCTCTGTGTCTCAGTGTCTCAGTGTCTCTGAGTCTCAGAGTCTCAGTGTCTCAGTGTCTCTGTGTCTCAGTGTCTCAGTGTCTCTGAGTCTCAGAGTCTCAGAGTCTCAGTGTCTCAGTGTCTCTGTGTCTCAGTGTCTCTGTGTCTCAGTGTCTCTGTGTCTCTGTGTCTCAGTGTCTCAGTGTCTCTGAGTCTCAGTGTCTCTGAGTCTCAGAGTCTCAGTGTCTCAGTGTCTCAGTGTCACTGTGTCTCAGTGTCTCAGTGTCTCTGTGTCTCAGTGTCTCTGTGTCTCTGTGTCTCTGTGTCTCAGTGTCTCAGTGTCTCTGAGTCTCAGAATCTCGGTGTCTCAGTGTCTCTGTGTCTCAGTGTCTCAGTGTCTCTGAGTCTCAGAGTCTCAGAGTCTCAGTGTCTCAGTGTCTCAGTGTCTCTGTGTCTCAGTGTCTCAGTGTCTCTGTGTCTCAGTGTCTCTGTGTCTCTGTGTCTCTGTGTCTCAGTGTCTCAGTGTCTCTGAGTCTCAGTGTCTCTGAGTCTCAGAGTCTCAGTGTCTCAGTGTCTCTGTGTCTCAGTGTCTCAGTGTCTCTGAGTCTCAGAGTCTCAGAATCTCAGTGTCTCAGTGTCTCTGTGTCTCAGTGTCTCAGTGTCTCTGTGTCTCAGTGTCTCTGTGTCTCAGTGTCTCAGTGTCTCTGAGTCTCAGTGTCTCTGAGTCTCAGAGTCTCAGTGTCTCAGTGTCTCTGTGTCTCTGTGTCTCAGTGTCTCAGTGTCTCTGAGTCTCAGAGTCTCAGAGTCTCAGTGTCTCTGTGTCTCAGTGTCTCTGTGCCTCTGTGTCTCTGTGTCTCTGTGTCTCAGTGTCTCAGTGTCTCTGAGTCTCAGTGTCTCTGTGTCTCAGTGTCTCAGTGTCTCTGTGTCTCTGTGTCTCAGTGTCTCAGTGCCTCTGAGTCTCAGTGTCTCTGTGTCTCAGTGTCTCTGTGTCTCAGTGTCTCTGTGTCTCTGTGTCTCAGTGTCTCTGAGTCTCAGAGTCTCAGTGTCTCTGTGTCTCAGTGTCTCAGTGTCTCTGTGTCTCAGTGTCTCAGTGTCTCTGTGTCTCAGTGTCTCTGTGTCTCTGTGTCTCAGTGTCTCTGAGTCTCAGTGTCTCTGTGTCTCAGTGTCTCAGTGTCTCTGTGTCTCAGTGTCTCTGTGTCTCTGTGTCTCAGTGTCTCAGTGTCTCTGAGTCTCAGTGTCTCTGTGTCTCAGTGTCTCAGTGTCTCTGAGTCTCAGAGTCTCAGTGTCTCAGTGTCTCTGTGTTTCAGTGTCTCAGTGTCTCTGAGTCTCAGAGTCTCAGAGTCTCAGTGTCTCAGTGTCTCTGTGTCTCTGTGTCTCAGTGTCTCAGTGTCTCTGTGTCTCAGTGTCTCTGTGTCTCTGTGTCTCTGTGTCTCAGTGTCTCAGTGTCTCTGAGTCTCAGTGTCTCTGAGTCTCAGAGTCTCAGTGTCTCAGTGTCTCTGTGTCTCTGTGTCTCAGTGTCTCAGTGTCTCTGTGTCTCAGAGTCTCAGAGTCTCAGTGTCTCAGTGTCTCAGTGTCTCTGTGTCTCAGTGTCTCAGTGTCTCTGTGTCTCAGTGTCTCTGTGTCTCTGTGTCTCAGTGTCTCTGAGTCTCAGTGTCTCTGTGTCTCAGTGTCTCTGTGTCTCAGTGTCTCAGTGTCTCTGTGTCTCAGTTTCTCTGTGTCTCTGTGTCTCTGTGTCTCAGTGTCTCAGTGTCTCTGAGTCTCAGTGTCTCTGTGTCTCAGTGTCTCAGTGTCTCTGAGTCTCAGAGTCTCAGTGTCTCAGTGTCTCTGTGTCTCAGTGTCTCAGTGTCTCTGAGTCTCAGAGTCTCAGTGTCTCAGTGTCTCAGTGTCTCAGTGTCTCTGTGTCTCAGTGTCTCTGTGTCTCAGTGTCTCTGTGTCTCTGTGTCTCAGTGTCTCAGTGTCTCTGAGTCTCAGTGTCTCTGAGTCTCAGAGTCTCAGTGTCTCAGTGTCTCAGTGTCTCAGTGTCACTGTGTCTCAGTGTCTCAGTGTCTCTGTGTCTCAGTGTCTCTGTGTCTCTGTGTCTCTGTGTCTCAGTGTCTCAGTGTCTCTGAGTCTCAGTGTCTCAGTGTCTCTGTGTCTCAGTGTCTCAGTGTCTCTGAGTCTCAGAGTCTCAGAGTCTCAGTGTCTCAGTGTCTCAGTGTCTCAGTGTCTCTGTGTCTCAGTGTCTCTGTGTCTCTGTGTCTCAGTGTCTCAGTGTCTCTGAGTCTCAGTGTCTCTGAGTCTCAGAGTCTCAGTGTCTCAGTGTCTCTGTGTCTCAGTGTCTCAGTGTCTCAGTGTCTCTGAGTCTCAGAGTCTCAGAGTCTCAGTGTCTCAGTGTCTCTGTGTCTCAGTGTCTCAGTGTCTCTGTGTCTCAGTGTCTCTGTGTCTCAGTGTCTCAGTGTCTCTGAGTCTCAGAGTCTCAGTGTCTCAGTGTCTCTGTGTCTCAGTGTCTCAGTGTCTCTGTGTCTCAGTGTCTCTGTGTCTCTGTGTCTCTGTGTCTCAGTGTCTCAGTGTCTCTGAGTCTCATTGTCTCAGTGTCTCAGTGTCTCTGTGTCTCAGTGTCTCAGTGTCTCTGTGTCTCAGTGTCTCTGTGTCTCTGTGTCTCTGTGTCTCAGTGTCTCAGTGTCTCTGAGTCTCAGTGTCTCTGAGTCTCAGAGTCTCAGTGTCTCAGTGTCTCTGTGTCTCAGTGTCTCAGTGTCTCAGTGTCTCTGAGTCTCAGAGTCTCAGAGTCTCAGTGTCTCAGAGTCTCAGTGTCTCAGTGTCTCTGTGTCTCTGTGTCTCAATGTCTCAGTGTCTCTGTGTCTCAGTGTCTCTGTGTCTCTGTGTCTCTGTGTCTCAGTGTCTCAGTGTCTCTGAGTCTCAGTGTCTCTGAGTCTCAGAGTCTCAGTGTCTCAGTGTCTCTGTGTCTCTGTGTCTCAGTGTCTCAGTGTCTCTGTGTCTCAGAGTCTCAGAGTCTCAGTGTCTCAGTGTCTCAGTGTCTCTGTGTCTCAGTGTCTCAGTGTCTCTGTGTCTCAGTGTCTCTGTGTCTCTGTGTCTCAGTGTCTCTGAGTCTCAGTGTCTCTGTGTCTCAGTGTCTCTGTGTCTCAGTGTCTCAGTGTCTCTGTGTCTCAGTTTCTCTGTGTCTCTGTGTCTCTGTGTCTCAGTGTCTCAGTGTCTCTGAGTCTCAGTGTCTCTGTGTCTCAGTGTCTCAGTGTCTCTGAGTCTCAGAGTCTCAGTGTCTCAGTGTCTCTGTGTCTCAGTGTCTCAGTGTCTCTGAGTCTCAGAGTCTCAGTGTCTCAGTGTCTCAGTGTCTCAGTGTCTCTGTGTCTCAGTGTCTCTGTGTCTCAGTGTCTCTGTGTCTCTGTGTCTCAGTGTCTCAGTGTCTCTGAGTCTCAGTGTCTCTGAGTCTCAGAGTCTCAGTGTCTCAGTGTCTCAGTGTCTCAGTGTCACTGTGTCTCAGTGTCTCTGTGTCTCAGTGTCTCTGTGTCTCTGTGTCTCTGTGTCTCAGTGTCTCAGTGTCTCTGAGTCTCAGAGTCTCAGTGTCTCAGTGTCTCTGTGTCTCAGTGTCTCAGTGTCTCTGAGTCTCAGAGTCTCAGAGTCTCAGTGTCTCAGTGTCTCAGTGTCTCAGTGTCTCTGTGTCTCAGTGTCTCTGTGTCTCTGTGTCTCAGTGTCTCAGTGTCTCTGAGTCTCAGTGTCTCTGAGTCTCAGAGTCTCAGTGTCTCAGTGTCTCTGTGTCTCAGTGTCTCAGTGTCTCAGTGTCTCTGAGTCTCAGAGTCTCAGAGTCTCAGTGTCTCAGTGTCTCTGTGTCTCAGTGTCTCAGTGTCTCTGTGTCTCAGTGTCTCTGTGTCTCAGTGTCTCAGTGTCTCTGAGTCTCAGAGTCTCAGTGTCTCAGTGTCTCTGTGTCTCAGTGTCTCAGTGTCTCTGTGTCTCAGTGTCTCTGTGTCTCTGTGTCTCTGTGTCTCAGTGTCTCAGTGTCTCTGAGTCTCATTGTCTCAGTGTCTCAGTGTCTCTGTGTCTCAGTGTCTCAGTGTCTCTGTGTCTCAGTGTCTCAGTGTCTCTGTGTCTCAGTGTCTCTGTGTCTCTGTGTCTCTGTGTCTCAGTGTCTCAGTGTCTCTGAGTCTCAGTGTCTCTGAGTCTCAGAGTCTCAGTGTCTCAGTGTCTCTGTGTCTCAGTGTCTCAGTGTCTCAGTGTCTCTGAGTCTCAGAGTCTCAGAGTCTCAGTGTCTCAGTGTCTCTGTGTCTCAGTGTCTCAGTGTCTCTGTGTCTCAGTGTCTCTGTGTCTCAGTGTCTCAGTGTCTCTGAGTCTCAGAGTCTCAGTGTCTCAGTGTCTCTGTGTCTCAGTGTCTCAGTGTCTCTGAGTCTCAGAGTCTCAGAGTCTCAGTGTCTCAGTGTCTCTGTGTCTCAGTGTCTCTGTGTCTCAGTGTCACTGTGTCTCTGTGTCTCTGTGTCTCAGTGTCTCTGAGTCTCAGTGTCTCTGAGTCTCAGAGTCTCAGTGTCTCAGTGTCTCTGTGTCTCAGTGTCTCAGTGTCTCTGTGTCTCAGAGTCTCAGTGTCTCAGTGTCTCAGTGTCTCTGTGTCTCAGTGTCTCAGTGTCTCTGTGTCTCAGTGTCTCTGTGTCTCTGTGTCTCAGTGTCTCTGAGTCTCAGTGTCTCAGTGTCTCAGTGTCTCAGTGTCTCTGTGTCTCTGTGTCTCAGTGTCTCAGTGTCTCTGAGTCTCAGTGTCTCTGTGTCTCAGTGTCTCTGTGTCTCAAAGTCTCAGTGTCTCAGTGTCTCAGTGTCTCAGTGCCTCAGTGTCTCAGTGCCGCTGAGTCTCAGAGTCTCAGTGTCTCTGAGTCTCAGTGTCTCTGTGTCTCAGTGTCTCAGTGTCTCTGAGTCTCAGAGTCTCAGTGTCTCAGTGTCTCTGTGTCTCAGTGTCTCAGTGTCTCTGAGTCTCAGAGTCTCAGAGTCTCAGTGTCTCTGTGTCTCTGTGTCTCAGTGTCTCAGTGTCTCTGTGTCTCAGTGTCTCTGTGTCTCTGTGTCTCTGTGTCTCAGTGTCTCAGTGTCTCTGAGTCTCAGTGTCTCTGAGTCTCAGAGTCTCAGTGTCTCAGTGTCTCTGTGTCTCTGTGTCTCAGTGTCTCAGTGTCTCTGAGTCTCAGAGTCTCAGAGTCTCAGTGTCTCTGTGTGTCAGTGTCTCTGTGTCTCTGTGTCTCTGTGTCTCAGTGTCTCAGTGTCTCTGAGTCTCAGTGTCTCTGTGTCTAAGTGTCTCAGTGTCTCTGTGTCTCTGTGTCTCAGTGTCTCAGTGCCTCTGAGTCTCAGTGTCTCTGTGTCTCAGTGTCTCTGTGTCTCAGTGTCTCTGTGTCTCTGTGTCTCAGTGTCTCTGAGTCTCAGAGTCTCAGTGTCTCAGTGTCTCAGTGTCTCAGTGTCTCTGTGTCTCAGTGTCTCTGTGTCTCTGTGTCTCAGTGTCTCTGAGTCTCAGTGTCTCTGTGTCTCAGTGTCTCAGTGTCTCTGTGTCTCTGTGTCTCTGTGTCTCAGTGTCTCAGTGTCTCTGAGTCTCAGTGTCTCTGTGTCTCAGTGTCTCAGTGTCTCTGAGTCTCAGAGTCTCAGTGTCTCAGTGTCTCTGTGTTTCAGTGTCTCAGTGTCTCAGAGTCTCAGAGTCTCAGTGTCTCAGTGTCTCTGTGTCTCTGTGTCTCAGTGTCTCAGTGTCTCTGTGTCTCAGTGTCTCTGTGTCTCTGTGTCTCTGTGTCTCAGTGTCTCTGAGTCTCAGTGTCTCTGAGTCTCAGAGTCTCAGTGTCTCAGTGTCTCTGTGTCTCTGTGTCTCAGTGTCTCAGTGTCTCTGAGTCTCAGAGTCTCAGAGACTCAGTGTCTCTGTGTCTCAGTGTCTCTGTGTCTCTGTGTCTCTGTGTCTCAGTGTCTCTGAGTCTCAGTGTCTCTGTGTCTCAGTGTCTCAGTGTCTCAGTGTCTCAGTGTCTCTGTGTCTCTGTGTCTCAGTGTCTCTGAGTCTCAGTGTCTCTGTGTCTCAGTGTCTCAGTGTCTCAGTGTCTCTGTGTCTCTGTGTCTCAGTGTCTCAGTGCCTCTGAGTCTCAGTGTCTCTGTGTCTCAGTGTCTCTGTGTCTCAGTGTCTCTGTGTCTCTGTGTCTCAGTGTCTCTGAGTCTCAGAGTCTCAGTGTCTCTGTGTCTCAGTGTCTCAGTGTCTCTGTGTCTCAGTGTCTCTGTGTCTCTGTGTCTCAATGTCTCAGTGTCTCTGAGTCTCTGTGTCTCTGTGTCTCTGTGTCTCAGTGTCTCAGTGTCTCTGAGTCTCAGAGTCTCAGTGTCTCTGTGTCTCAGAGTCTCAGTGTATTTGTGTCTCAGTGTCTCAGAGTCTCTGGGTCTCTGTGTCTCAGTGTTTCAGCGTCTCTGCGTCTCTGTGTCTCAGTGTCTCTGTGTCTCAGAGTCTCAGTGTCTCTGTGTCTCAGAGTCTCAGTGTCTTTGTGTCTCAGTGTCTCAGCGTCTCTGGGTCTCTGTGTCTCAGTGTTTCAGCGTCTCTGCGTCTCTGTGTCTCAGTGTCTCTGTGTCTCAGTGTCTCAGTGTCTCTGTGTCTCATAGTCTCAGTGCCTCTGTGTCTCAGTGTCTCTGTGTCTCTGTGTCTCTGTGTCTCAGTGTCTCTGAGTCTCAGTGTCTCTGAGTCTCAGAGTCTCAGTGTCTCAGTGTCTCTGTGTCTCAGTGTCTCAGTGTCTCAGTGTCTCAGTGTCACTGTGTCTCAGTGTCTCAGTGTCTCTGTGTCTCAGTGTCTCTGTGTCTCTGTGTCTCTGTGTCTCAGTGTCTCAGTGTCTCTGAGTCTCAGAGTCTCAGTGTCTCAGTGTCTCTGTGTCTCAGTGTCTCAGTGTCTCTGAGTCTCAGAGTCTCAGAGTCTCAGTGTCTCAGTGTCTCAGAGTCTCAGTGTCTCAGTGTCTCTGTGTCTCAGTGTCTCAGTGTCTCTGAGTCTCAGAGTCTCAGAGTCTCAGTGTCTCAGTGTCTCAGTGTCTCTGTGTCTCAGTGTCTCAGTGTCTCTGTGTCTCAGTGTCTCTGTGTCTCTGTGTCTCTGTGTCTCAGTGTCTCAGTGTCTCTGAGTCTCAGTGTCTCTGAGTCTCAGAGTCTCAGTGTCTCAGTGTCTCTGTGTCTCAGTGTCTCAGTGTCTCTGAGTCTCAGAGTCTCAGAGTCTCAGTGTCTCAGTGTCTCTGTGTCTCAGTGTCTCAGTGTCTCTGTGTCTCAGTGTCTCTGTGTCTCAGTGTCTCAGTGTCTCTGAGTCTCAGTGTCTCTGAGTCTCAGAGTCTCAGTGTCTCAGTGTCTCTGTGTCTCAGTGTCTCAGTGTCTCTGAGTCTCAGAGTCTCAGAGTCTCAGTGTCTCTGTGTCTCAGTGTCTCTGTGTCTCTGTGTCTCTGTGTCTCAGTGTCTCAGTGTCTCTGAGTCTCAGTGTCTCTGTGTCTCAGTGTCTCAGTGTCTCTGTGTCTCTGTGTCTCAGTGTCTCAGTGCCTCTGAGTCTCAGTGTCTCTGTGTCTCAGTGTCTCTGTGTCTCTGTGTCTCAGTGTCTCTGAGTCTCAGATTCTCAGTGTCTCTGTGTCTCAGTGTCTCAGTGTCTCAGTGTCTCTGTGTCTCAGTGTCTCTGTGTCTCTGTGTCTCAGTGTCTCTGAGTCTCAGTGTCTCTGTGTCTCAGTGTCTCAGTGTCTCTGTGTCTCAGTGTCTCTGTGTCTCTGTGTCTCAGTGTCTCAGTGTCTCTGAGTCTCAGTGTCTCTGTGTCTCAGTGTCTCAGTGTCTCTGAGTCTCAGAGTCTCAGTGTCTCAGTGTCTCTGTGTTTCAGTGTCTCAGTGTCTCTGAGTCTCAGAGTCTCAGAGTCTCAGTGTCTCAGTGTCTCTGTGTCTCTGTGTCTCAGTGTCTCAGTGTCTCTGTGTCTCAGTGTCTCTGTGTCTCTGTGTCTCTGTGTCTCAGTGTCTCAGTGTCTCTGAGTCTCAGTGTCTCTGAGTCTCAGAGTCTCAGTGTCTCAGTGTCTCTGTGTCTCTGTGTCTCAGTGTCTCAGTGTCTCTGTGTCTCAGAGTCTCAGAGTCTCAGTGTCTCAGTGTCTCAGTGTCTCTGTGTCTCAGTGTCTCAGTGTCTCTGTGTCTCAGTGTCTCTGTGTCTCTGTGTCTCTGTGTCTCAGTGTCTCTGAGTCTCAGTGTCTCTGTGTCTCAGTGTCTCTGTGTCTCAGTGTCTCAGTTTCTCTGTGTCTCTGTGTCTCTGTGTCTCAGTGTCTCAGTGTCTCTGAGTCTCAGTGTCTCTGTGTCTCAGTGTCTCAGTGTCTCTGAGTCTCAGAGTCTCAGTGTCTCAGTGTCTCTGTGTCTCAGTGTCTCAGTGTCTCTGAGTCTCAGAGTCTCAGAGTCTCAGTGCCTCAGTGTCTCAGTGTCTCTGTGTCTCAGTGTCTCAGTGTCTCCTGAGTCTCAGAGTCTCAGTGTCTCAGTGTCTCTGTGTTTCAGTGTCTCAGTGTCTCTGAGTCTCAGAGTCTCAGAGTCTCAGTGTCTCAGTGTCTCTGTGTCTCTGTGTCTCAGTGTCTCAGTGTCTCTGTGTCTCAGTGTCTCTGTGTCTCTGTGTCTCTGTGTCTCAGTGTCTCAGTGTCTCTGAGTCTCAGTGTCTCTGAGTCTCAGAGTCTCAGTGTCTCAGTGTCTCTGTGTCTCTGTGTCTCAGTGTCTCAGTGTCTCTGTGTCTCAGAGTCTCAGAGTCTCAGTGTCTCAGTGTCTCAGTGTCTCTGTGTCTCAGTGTCTCAGTGTCTCTGTGTCTCAGTGTCTCTGTGTCTCTGTGTCTCTGTGTCTCAGTGTCTCTGAGTCTCAGTGTCTCTGTGTCTCAGTGTCTCTGTGTCTCAGTGTCTCAGTTTCTCTGTGTCTCTGTGTCTCTGTGTCTCAGTGTCTCAGTGTCTCTGAGTCTCAGTGTCTCTGTGTCTCAGTGTCTCAGTGTCTCTGAGTCTCAGAGTCTCAGTGTCTCAGTGTCTCTGTGTCTCAGTGTCTCAGTGTCTCTGAGTCTCAGAGTCTCAGAGTCTCAGTGCCTCAGTGTCTCAGTGTCTCAGTGTCTCTGTGTCTCAGTGTCTCTGTGTCTCAGTGTCTCTGTGTCTCTGTGTCTCAGTGTCTCTGAGTCTCAGTGTCTCTGAGTCTCAGAGTCTCAGTGTCTCAGTGTCTCAGTGTCTCAGTGTCTACTGTGTCTCAGTGTCTCAGTGTCTCTGTGTCTCAGTGTCTCTGTGTCTCTGTGTCTCAGTGTCTCAGTGTCTCTGAGTCTCAGAGTCTCAGTGTCTCAGTGTCTCTGTGTCTCAGTGTCTCAGTGTCTCTGAGTCTCAGAGTCTCAGAGTCTCAGTGTCTCAGTGTCTCAGTGTCTCTGTGTCTCAGTGTCTCAGTGTCTCTGTGTCTCAGTGTCTCTGTGTCTCTGTGTCTCTGTGTCTCAGTGTCTCAGTGTCTCTGAGTCTCAGTGTCTCTGAGTCTCAGAGTCTCAGTGTCTCAGTGTCTCTGTGTCTCAGTGTCTCAGTGTCTCAGTGTCTCTGAGTCTCAGAGTCTCAGAGTCTCAGTGTCTCAGTGTCTCTGTGTCTCAGTGTCTCTGTGTCTCAGTGTCTCTGTGTCTCAGTGTCTCAGTGTCTCTGAGTCTCAGAGTCTCAGTGTCTCAGTGTCTTTGTGCTCAGTGTCTCAGTGTCTCAGTGTCTCTGTGTCTCAGTGTCTCTGTGTCTCTGTGTCTCTGTGTCTCAGTGTCTCAGTGTCTCTGAGTCTCATTGTCTCAGTGTCTCAGTGTCTCTGTGTCTCAGTGTCTCAGTGTCTCTGTGTCTCAGTGTCTCAGTGTCTCTGTGTCTCTGTGTCTCTGTGTCTCTGTGTCTCAGTGTCTCAGTGTCTCTGAGTCTCAGTGTCTCTGAGTCTCAGAGTCTCAGTGTCTCAGTGTCTCTGTGTCTCAGTGTCTCAGTGTCTCAGTGTCTCTGAGTCTCAGAGTCTCAGTGTCTCAGTGTCTCTGTGTCTCAGTGTCTCAGTGTCCTCTGTTGTCTCAGTGTCTCTGTGTCTCAGTGTCTCAGTGTCTCTGAGTCTCAGAGTCTCAGTGTCTCAGTGTCTCTGTGTCTCAGTGTCTCAGTGTCTCTGAGTCTCAGTGTCTCAGAGTCCTCAGTGTCTCAGTGTCTCTGTGTCTCAGTGTCTCTGTGTCTCTGTGTCTCTGTGTCTCTGTGTCTCTGTGTCTCAGTGTCTCTGAGTCTCAGTGTCTCTGAGTCTCAGAGTCTCAGTGTCTCAGTGTCTCTGTGTCTCAGTGTCTCAGTGTCCTCAGTGTCTCTGAGTCTCAGAGTGTGTCTCTGTGTCTCAGTGTCTCAGTGTCTCTGTGTCTCAGTGTCTCTGTGTCTCAGTGTCTCAGTGTCTCTGAGTCTCAGAGTCTCAGTGTCTCTGTGAGTGTCTCTGTGTCTCAGTGTCTCAGTGTCTCTGAGTCTCAGTGTCTCAGTGTCTCAGTGTCTCAGTGTCTCTGTGTCTCAGTGTCTCTGTGTCTCAGTGTCTCAGTGTCTCTGTGTCTCAGAGTCTCAGTGTCTCAGTGTCTCTGTGTCTCAGTGTCTCAGTGTCTCTGAGTCTCAGAGTCTCAGTGTTCAGTGTCTCAGTGTCTCAGTGTCTCAGTTGTCTCATGGTCTCAGTGTCTCTGTGTCTCAGTGTCTCTGTGTCTCAGTGTCTCTGTGTCTCAGTGTCTCTGTGTCTCAGTGTCTCAGTGTCTCAGTGTCGAGTCTCAGAGTCTCAGTGTCTCAGTGTCTCTGTGTCTCAGTGTCTCAGTGTCTCAGTGTCTCTGTGTCTCAGAGTCTCAGAGTCTCAGTGTCTCAGTGTCTCAGTGTCTCTGTGTCTCAGTGTCTCAGTGTCTCTGTGTCTCAGTGTCTCTGTGTCTCTGTGTCTCAGTGTCTCTGAGTCTCAGTGTCTCAGTGTCTCAGTGTCTCAGTGTCTCTGTGTCTCAGTGTCTCAGTGTCTCTGAGTCTCAGTGTCTCTGTGTCTCAGTGTCTCTGTGTCTCAGTGTCTCAGTGTCTCAGTGTCTCAGTGTCTCAGTGTCTCAGTGTCTCAGTGTCTTCTCTGCAGTATCTCAGAGTCTCAGTGTCTCTGTGTCTCAGTGTCTCTGTGTCTCAGTGTCTCAGTGTCTCTGAGTCTCAGAGTCTCAGTGTCTCAGTGTCTCTGTGTCTCAGTGTCTCAGTGTCTCTGAGTCTCAGAGTCTCAGAGTCTCAGTGTCTCAGTGTCTCTGTGTCTCAGTGTCTCAGTGTCTCTGTGTCTCAGTGTCTCTGTGTCTCTGTGTCTCCAGTGTCTCAGTGTCTCTGAGTCTCAGTGTCTCTGAGTCTCAGAGTCTCAGTGTCTCAGTGTCTCTGTGTCTCTGTGTCTCAGTGTCTCAGTGTCTCTGAGTCTCAGAGTCTCAGAGTCTCAGTGTCTCTGTGTCTCAGTGTCTCTGTGTCTCTGTGTCTCAGTGTCTCAGTGTCTCTGAGTCTCAGTGTCTCTGTGTCCAGTGTCTCAGTGTCTCTGTGTCTCTGTGTCTCAGTGTCTCAGTGCCTCTGAGTCTCAGTGTCTCTGTGTCTCAGTGTCTCTGAGTCTCAGTGTCTCTGTGTCTCTGTGTCTCAGTGTCTCTGAGTCTCAGAGTCTCAGTGTCTCTGTGTCTCAGTGTCTCAGTGTCTCAGTGTCTCAGTGTCTCAGTGTCTCTGTGTCTCAGTGTCTCTGTGTCTCTGTGTCTCAGTGTCTCTGAGTCTCAGTGTCTCTGTGTCTCAGTGTCTCTGTGTCTCTGTGTCTCTGTGTCTCAGTGTCTCAGTGTCTCTGAGTCTCAGTGTCTCTGTGTCTCAGTGTCTCAGTGTCTCTGAGTCTCAGAGTCTCAGTGTCTCAGTGTCTCTGTGTTTCAGTGTCTCAGTGTCTCTGAGTCTCAGAGTCTCAGAGTCTCAGTGTCTCAGTGTCTCTGTGTCTCTGTGTGTCAGTGTCTCAGTGTCTCTGTGTCTCAGTGTCTCTGTGTCTCTGTGTCTCTGTGTCTCAGTGTCTCAGTGTCTCTGAGTCTCAGTGTCTCTGAGTCTCAGAGTCTCAGTGTCTCAGTGTCTCTGTGTCTCTTTGTCTCAGTGTCTCAGTGTCTCTGAGTCTCAGAGTCTCAGAGTCTCAGTGTCTCTGTGTCTCAGTGTCTCTGTGTCTCTGTGTCTCTGTGCCTCAGTGTCTCTGAGTCTCAGTGTCTCTGTGTCTCAGTGTCTCAGTGTCTCAGTGTCTCTGTGTCTCTGTGTCTCAGTGTCTCAGTGTCTCTGAGTCTCAGTGTCTCTGTGTCTCAGTGTCTCAGTGTCTCTGTGTCTCTGTGTCTCAGTGTCTCAGTGCCTCTGAGTCTCAGTGTCTCTGTGTCTCAGTGTCTCTGTGTCTCAGTGTCTCTGTGTCTCTGTGTCTCAGTGTCTCTGAGTCTCAGAGTCTCAGTGTCTCAGTGTCTCAGTGTCTCTGTGTCTCAGTGTCTCTGTGTCTCTGTGTCTCAATGTCTCAGTGTCTCTGAGTCTCAGTGTCTCTGTGTCTCTGTGTCTCTGTGTCTCAGTGTCTCAGTGTCTCTGAGTCTCAGAGTCTCAGTGTCTCTGTGTCTCAGAGTCTCAGTGTCTTTGTGTCTCAGTGTCTCAGAGTCTCTGGGTCTCTGTGTCTCAGTGTTTCAGCGTCTCTGCGTCTCTGTGTCTCAGTGTCTCTGTGTCTCAGAGTCTCAGTGTCTCTGTGTCTCAGAATCTCAGTGTCTTTGTGTCTCAGTGTCTCAGCGTCTCTGGGTCTCTGTGTCTCAGTGTTTCAGCGTCTCTGCGTCTCTGTGTCTCAGTGTCTCTGTGTCTCAGTGTCTCAGTGTCTCTGTGTCTCATAGTCTCAGTGCCTCTGTGTCTCAGTGTCTCTGTGTCTCTGTGTCTCTGTGTCTCAGTGTCTCTGAGTCTCAGTGTCTCTGAGTCTCAGAGTCTCAGTGTCTCAGTGTCTCTGTGTCTCAGTGTCTCAGTGTCTCTGTGTCTCCGAGTCTCAGAGTCTCAGTGTCTCAGTGTCTCAGTGTCTCTGTGTCTCAGTGTCTCAGTGTCTCTGTGTCTCAGTGTCTCAGTGTCTCTGTGTCTCAGTGTCTCTGTGTCTCTGTGTCTCTGTGTCTCAGTGTCTCTGAGTCTCAGTGTCTCTGTGTCTCAGTGTCTCTGTGTCTCAGTGTCTCAGTGTCTCTGTGTCTCTGTGTCTCTGTGTCTCAGTGTCTCAGTGTCTCTGAGTCTCAGTGTCTCTGTGTCTCAGTGTCTCAGTGTCTCTGAGTCTCAGAGTCTCAGTGTCTCTGTGTCTCAGTGTCTCAGTGTCTCTGAGTCTCAGATTCTCAGAGTCTCAGTGTCTCAGTGTCTCAGTGTCTCAGT